>NC_050578.1:232573162-232875662 GCF_011100635.1 Trichosurus vulpecula | reverse complement strand
AGGAAAGGGAACCCACCACCACCTGACTGAAGTTCATCCATTTTTGGACAGTTCCAATTGTTAGGAAGTTGTTCTTGATATCATGTCTAAATTCCCTTCTTTATAGCTTCTTTCCATTGAACCTGGGTGTGTTCTCCGGTACCATAAAGACCTCTTCCATGTGGCAATCTTTCAAATACTTAAGGACAACAATGATGCCCTCTTTGCCACCCTGGGTCTTTTCTTCTCCAGAATGAATATCCCCAATCACTTTAATTGATTCTCATATGACATGGATTCAAGGTCAAGATACACTGGTTGCCTTCCTCTGCACTCTTCCCAGCTTATCAATGTCCTTCAAAAACATGATGTAGAAAATTGAACACAATACAACACATGAGGTCTGAGAAGGGCAGAAGACAGTGGAACTATCACCTCTCTCAAAATTATGATTCTCTGTATGTCAATATAACATTTGTATTTTTGACCACCCCATCACATTTCTAACTCCTTTGAGTTCACAGTCCACTAAAATTCCAAGATAATCCACCTTCATAAATCAGTACTCCTCAAATGTCCTTCCTTTCCTCAAATGAAAATGAAGGGAGTTCTTCTATACCCCTTCCTCACTCCTTCTGTAGTCTCTCTCCCCGGGAGAGGTGCTCTCCAAAGCAACTTCTCCAAGATTTTTAAGATGGGTTGAAATAATTGGGCCGGCTTAGCCTGGAGAAAAGAAAACTTGGGGGGATATTATAGATGTCTTCAATAAGTACATCAGAGAAGAGAAGGAGGCCCTATTTAGAACTGGGGCAGTAAGGAGGTTTGTTTTAAACAGCCTTCCTTGTTTCAATTCAATTAATATCCGTTTAGCCCCAAGTAAATGCATAGTTCAGACCTGGGGGGAATCTAAAGAAGTACAATGTAATAATAATCCTGCCCTCAAGCAACTTATAATCTAGTTGGTAAGACAAGATATACCCACAGCAATAGACAACTAATAATATCAAGGAATAAATAAAAGATGTCCAGCACCTGGTACAAACAAGCAAGGCAGAAGGGACAGAGAGGAGGAAGTCACTGTGTACCTGAATGGTCAGGAAACAGTTCCTAGAAGAGATGGGATGGAGCAGAAAGTTGCTTAGCTTCTTCAGGCCTCATGTGTACATATAAAGGTAGGGGTGTGTGTGTGTGTGTGTGTGTGTGTGTGTGTGTGTGTGTGTACGCGCGCGCGCGCTCGTGCCAGCTGCCCCAAAGGGCCGTAGGGTGTAATGCCCTTCAAGAATCAGGAGCAGCCTTTTTGTGGTGGCAAAGAATTGGAAATTGAGGGGATGCTCATCAACTGGGGAATGGCTGAACAAGTTGTGGTATATGAATGTAATGGAATACTATTGTGCTGTAAGAAATGATGAGCAGGTAGATTTCAGAAAAACCTGGAAAGACTCGAATGAACTGATGCTGAGTAAAGTGAGCAGAACCAGGAGAACATTGTACACAGTAGCAGCCACATTGTGCAATGACTAACTTTGATAGATTTAGCTCTTCTTAGCAATGCAAGGATCCAAGACAACTCCAAAGGACTCATGATGGAAAACGCTGTCCACATCCATAAAAAGAACTATAGAGTTTGAATGCAGATTGAAGCATACTATCTGCTCTCTCTCTTTTTTCTTACTTTGTTGTTTGTTTCTTCTTTCCCGTGGTTTCTCCCATTGGTTCTAATTCTTCTATACAACATGACTAATGGGAAAATAAGTTCAATATAAATGTATATGTAGAACCTATATCAAATTACACACTGCCTTGGGGTGGGGGAGGGTAGAGATGGTGAGAAAATTTGGAACTCAAGATCTTATGGAAGTGAATGTTGAAAACTAAAAATAAATAAATATTAAAAAAAGAAAAGGCAAGAAATACAATATCCATTATACATATGAAGTCATGCAAAACATAATTCCACATTAGTCTTGTTGTGTGGGGGTGGAAAAAAGTAAGAAAATATGAAGTAAAATAAAATATGCTTCAAAAATAAAAAAGAATCAGGAGCAGCGTTGGGAGGATGGGAAGAGTAGGTTTAGGGTGAAAGGACTCAAAAAGCACCATATTCAGTCCCTTTCAATGTATATCATATAAGCTTTCCTTCTCAACCTGGTAGATAGTCCCAGACTTCACAAGGAAAAATACACTTCCCTAGTCCTCACCATGCCTGTTTTTGTCTCAGAGGCACGTATTTTATATATAATTGTATCAAGACTTTTAAAAGTACATGGCCTGGACAGCCCTGAAACCAGGGAGGGGGTTTGAGCACCAGAACTCTTGAGCAGGCGAGCTGTGACTGAATCTCCCCCACTCAGAGGCTGGGAGAGGGGAGAGGAGATAGGCTAGGTAGGGCTACCTATTAAGTCCCAGCTACTAAGTCCCAGCTCTGCTTTGCCCAGCTAAGTTTCCTGTAGAAAAATGGCCACACCCCTCCAGACTTCCCACAGAGGCCCCTGGGAGAGGCCTCCATTTAGTCTGAAACTATGGCAACCCAATTGGGGTTAAGTGACTTGCCCAAGGTCACACAGCTAGTACATGTGTCAAGTGTCTGGGGCCGAATTTGAACCCAAGTCCTCCTGACTCCAGGGCCAGTGCTGTACCCAGTGTGCCACCTAGCTACCCTCATTTGTCCTTCATTTTCAAAGAGGACAATGACATCAGGAAGCTGATACCATGATTTGTATGTGAATTGGATTTAAATGAGCGAAGGCTGTGAAAAGTCACCAGCCTCACTTTCTCCTCTGGAGCCATTTGGGTCTAGGCCTGGAGAGAACAATATTCTCCTGGTTCTGCTCACTTCACTTTGCATCAGTTCATATAAGTCTTCCCAGGTTTTTTTCCTGCTCATCATTTCTTACAGCACAATAGTATTCCATCACAATCCTATTCCTCAACTTGTTTAGCCATTCCACAATCAGTTGGCAATCCCTCAATTTCCAATTCTTTGCTAACACAAAAAAGCTGGCTACCTCTTATTATTATACCTATAAATTGGACCTTGAGGGATCTGTGTGAGTGTAGAGGAAGTATTAGCACATTTAAGTATGGAGGTGTTTAGGTGAAGAACAGAAACAGGAAGATGCATGGCATGTTTAGGGAACAGTAAAGAGACAAGCCTAATTAGAGGTGAGATTTAGAGTGGGAGATAAGTCTGGGTTATGACTGTAGAGGGCCTTAAATGCCAGCTTAAAGAATTTTGCTTTTATCCTATAGGTAGTTTTTGAGTAGAGAATGAACATCCAACTGGTATATTGTCATTACCCAGTTGCAACTGACTGCCAGGGCAAGTGTAGAGTCTCCCCCTATTTGACCCACTAAAGCAGAAGGATGCCTCGCCTCCCTACCCATACAAAGTGAGCTAGGTAACACACACCATATGCCAAAACTTTATTTCTAGTATGACTCAATTTGATGAAGCATAGTCATGTTTATACAACTGCAGGCAGTCTTCTTGATATACTCACAGTGTTTAATTATGTTTCTTTCTTCTGTACTTCAAAAGATCCAACATGGTATTAGCTAACCTGCCTGTTTTCAGTCTTTCTTTACTTCTCTAAACAAATATTTATTAATTGCTGTGGTTATTTTCTCCACTAATTCTGACTACAACAGGATACCCCTGTCACCATGCTGTCAAACACACCCCATGCATCAGGTTACTCTATGCCCATATCCTCCCAAGCAGCCTTTCCAGTACTTTGAAGAGCCTTAAGTCCATATCATACAAAGATTAGCTGAAGGAATTGGGACTGCTTAGTCTGGAGAAAAAAGGACTCAGGGGGACACTCCAGATACACTAAAGAATTGTATTTCTTCTCTTTGTCCCCCATAGATATGGCAAAAGTCCTCGACCAAACAAGAAAAAGAGATAATCAAAAGAGATAAAACAAACAGTTTTGGTTATTAAAAAATGTAAAGTTTTTGAAGAAACGAAATAAATGCAGTTAAAATTAGAAAGGAAACTTTGAACTGGGAGAAAAATCTTTGCAGAAAATTTCTCTTATAAAGTCCCTCTCATATCTCTTAATGTCTCTGATCTTCAATTGGCCATGATGGAAAACCAGTATATATCATCTGTTGTGCTTATTGAAAGCAAGCTGTATATGTTGATTACTTGGACTTACGTAACCTGTTTATTTTCAAAGCAGATAAAGCAGAACATTTTATATCTCAGCCTGAAAAAATAAAAAGCAGCTAACCAACTCTGCTTTGATATTATAGGATTCTAATTTGAATTTTTCTGTAGAAAAATAGAACCTGTGCTATACTTTCTACAGTAACAACCTCTCTTATTGGAGAGTGGTCACAGACATTCAGAATGGTGGGTTCCAGACATGGGAAAATCTCTGTAGAATTGAATAAGTTTCAACATGTGTGTGTGTGTGTGTGTGTGTGTGTACATATACACACACACATATATATACACACGTACATGCATATCTATTTGTACATATATGTACATATATATATATATACACACATGCATGTATTTTAAAGAGACATATAGATTAGGACTTTTTAAAGTTTTATTGATGTTTTTTTGTTGTTGCTGTTGTTTTAAGCAGGGTGAATTCCCAGCTGCCCTCTGCTTTGGTCTTCTCATCCTCCCCTCCCAACCTCATAACAAAGAAAAATAGTCTAATAAAACTGACAAAAAATATTTGACAGCATTTTACACTCATGGACTGATATATCCTTTTAAAAAAGTTTAATAAGATTTAAAATGAAAAAGCACTCAGATTAACCCTGAGTTGAACAGAAATTATACTCAAGTAGAATACCCTGAGTTTATTGAATAATAAAGGCTTTATTGCACTTCTGTTTCCTGTCCTATCATAGGAGTTTATTCTTAGCCAATGTCTGATTGTGGAAGCCTACGATAATCCACAAATAATATTTAGAGATAAATTATCATGAAATGGGAAGGTTGGAGATGTCAACATTTCTTAATATAAATAAATGAAGTTCTAGAAGATACTGAAAAAAGCACAGTGACTGGGCTGGATAAATGCATTTAAAAGGAAAAGGAGTCCTGGGCATGCAAGAGATTGGATGAGGAACCCAACCTGTGGGATGCATCATGAGGTCATTAACAGATCAAACCAAGGCTGAATTCATAAGATATCACAGGAGCTCAATAAATAATGACCTGTCGTCCTTCAGTTAAACTGCTTAAAAATCTCTGTTCTTAAATCTCAGTCAATTCTGTTTACCTATGGATCAGAGTTAATTGCTCATGAGTTTAATATAACAGCCAGGCCCTGGAACATTTCTAATATTTTTGTTTTTTAATAATAATAACTCACAAGGTTTGCAAAGCACTTCACACGTTATCATGTTTGAGCTTCACAACAACCTTGTAAAAGAGATGCTATTATTATGCCCATTTTACAGATGAAGAAACAAGGATGAAAGAGGTAGAGTGATTTGTCAAGAGTCATGCACCTAGTAAGGGTTTGAGATAAGATCTGAATTCAGGTCTTCCTGATTCCAAGTCCAGGGCTCTATGCCATTCTATGTCACCTAGTTGCCCAGTTTTCTGTCCCTTTGTGAGGGGCCAAGGGAAGTATTCAGGGGGTATCTGCAGACTATGTTACAGCAGACAAGGCACGGGTAGGAAAAAAAATTCACTTTCTTAAATGCTGAAAACTGTAAGCAAGCAAAACAAGCAAGAGTATCTGTGAGCTTAATTCTCAATCTTATTTGTGTTCTTATCAGTTTTTTTTAGAATGGACATGTTTATATTCAAAAGTTTATTGGTTACTAGTAGGTGGGCTGACTCCAACACTCTAAAAATAAGCTAATAATGCAATATTTTTCCCCCAGGCAAGATTTTAGTCAATGAAATGGGTTATCATTGAGAATTTCCCAATACCAAATTGGGTTCACAAAGTCCTACTCTGATGCCTTCTCATGGCAATGAGCTCCTGAAGTTTATGCCAGTGAAGCACAAATTCTGGGAGATTTTACCATGGTGGACAGGATTCAACTATGGATGGATGTCAATACACCTGCATTCTGAGGATAATCCTAGCTAAGTGCAGGAAGGTTCATCACCAGTAGGATATCTATTTAGTGATGAATTCTTTTGCTATGGTAACCCATGAATCAAAAAAAAGTATCTGCCAGTCCTATGAGGCATCCTTCTTCTGAAGAAATAGTATTGGAATGGAATAAAAAGAGGCAGGCAGTGCTAAAATCATGGTTTTCAGACCGTAAACCATAACCTGGTTACTCAAATTGTGGTATTCTGTTAGAGCATTGTCCAGTGACCAATGAATCTACATACTTCTGGAGGAAGTGAAATAGGGATGGGGTAGAGTGAGGAGTAGGAGGAGAGATACAAATACAAGCAAGACAGACCCTGCCCTCAAAGAGCTTACATTCTAGTAGGAGAAGACCACATATATAGTGGTGCTGAAAAGAGGGATGGAGAGCAGGAGGAAGGATGTTAGCACAACACCAACATGACTGTTGAGGAGAACAAAGTGGAGTCCAGAGATAATTCATTTTTATAAAGCACTTTCAAGTTCAAGAAGCATTCTGCATATGTTTTTTAATTTAAGCCTCACAACTATTCATGAAATAGGTACTAAAGGTACTATTGTTCTTATTTTGGGGAAACTAAGGCTTAGAGAAGTTAAATGATTTGTTCAAAGTCACACAGTTGGCAAGTATCAGAGATAGAATTTTAACACAGGTTTTTGTTTTTTTAACTTTAACATTCATTTTTAAAATTTTGAGTTCCAAATTCTCTCCTTCCCTCCATACCCTCCCCACCTATTAAGGAGGCAAGCAATATGATACCCATTATATATGTGAAATTATGCAAAACATATTTCCATGTTAGTCATGTTGCAATAAAAAAAGGAAAAGTAAGTTTAAAAATTATGCTTGAATCTGAACTCAGAGTTCATCTGTTCTCCCACTTGAAGTGGATGAATTTTTTGGCTATGGCAACCCATGAATCAAAGAAAAAATACAAAGCAGGCTTTTTTCATCACAAGTCCTTTGGAACTGTCATTAACCATTGTATTGATCAGAGTAGCTACATCTTTCACTGTTGATCATCATTACCATACTGCTGTTACTATGTACAACGTTTTTCCTGATTCTGCTCACTTTACTTTGTAACAGTTCGTATATGTCTTCCCAGGTTTTTCTGAATCCATTCCCCTCCTCATTTCTTGTAGCACAGTAGTATTCCATCACAATCATATTCCATAACTTGTTCAGCCATTCCCCAGTTGATAGGCATCCCCTCGATTTCCAATTCTTTGCCACCACAAAAAGAGCTGCTATAAATTTTTGTACATGTAGGCCTTTTTCATTTTTCTTTGATTTCTTTGGGATATATACCAAGTAGTGGTATTGTTGGGTCAAGGGGGTATATATAGCTTTATAACCCTTTGAGCATAGATCCAAATTATTCTACAGAATGGTTGGAACAGCTCACAACTTCACCAACCATGTGTTTGTGTATGTATTTTTCCATACCCCTTCTAGCATTTATTATTTTCCTTTTCTGTCATGTTAGCCAATCTGACATGAGTTAGGTGGTATCTCAATACAGATTTTCTGGACTCAAAAGACTAGAGGTCTCTTGACTAAGCCACATTGTCTCTCAAGAAGACGAAAGTAAGTTTCAGCTAAGTGGAGTGATGGCTTACAGGTTCTCATTGGAAAGGCAAATAAAGGAGTTGAAAGAATTTGGTTTGTCATAGGTCCAAAGGCAAAACAAATTCATAGGATACTTGTTCATCTCATTTGTACCTCATAATAAGACACTTGTGAAAAGAATGAAGATGATTGCTACTTATGCACCAATATCTCTTTCAGAAAAATGAGGGGGTTCTTCAGGTAAGATACTCCCAAATAAATTAGTATGTATTTTTTGAATTTTATCATTTTCATTTAATATTTTAGTTTTCAACATTGATTTCCACAAGATTTTGAGTTACAAATTTTCTGCCCATTTCTACCCTCCCCCCCATTCCAAGATGGCATATATTCTGATTGCCTCGTTCCCCAGTCAGCCCTTTCTTCTGTCACCCCACTCTCCCTATCCCCTTTCCCCTTACTTTCTTATAGGGCAGGATAGATTTCTATGCCTCATTTCCTATATATCTTGTTTCCCAGCTGCATGAAAACAACTTTTTTTTGAGCATCTATTTTTAAAACTTTGAGTTCCAAATTCTCTCCCCTCTGCCCTTCCCACCCACCCTTCCTAGGAAGGCAAGCAATTCAACATAGGTCACACATGTATCATGTAAAACACCTCCAAAATACTCATGTGGTGAAAGGCTAACTATATTTCCTTCCATCCTATCCTGTCTCCCTTTATTCAATTTTCTCCCTTGACCCTGTCCCTTTTCAAAAGTGTTTGCTTTTGATTACCTCCTCCCCCATCTGCCCTCCCTTCTATCATACCCCCTTTTTTATCCCCTTCCCCTTACTTTCCTGTGGAGTAAGATACCCAATTGAGTGTGTATGTGATTCCCTCCTCAAGTCAAATCTGATGAGAGCAAGATTCGCTCATTCCCCCTCACCTGCCCCCTCTTCCCTTCCAACAGAACTGCTTTTTCTTGTCCCTTTTATGTGAGATAATTTACCCCATTCTAGCTCTCCCTTTCTCCCTCTCTCAATATATTCCTCTCTCACCCCTTAATTTAATTTTGTTTTTAGATATCATCCCTTCATATTCAACTCACACTGTGCCTTCTGTCTCTCTCTCTCTCTCTCTCTCTCTCTCTCTCTCTCTCTCTCTCTCTATATATATATATATATATATATATATATATATATATATATATGTATGTATGTATGTATGTATATTCCTTTCAACTACCCTAATACTGAGAAAGGTCTCATGAATTACACACATCATCTTTCCATGTAGGAATGTAAACAAAACAGTTCAACTTTAGTAAGTCCCTTATGATTTCTCTTTCTTGTTTACCTTTTCATGCTTCTCTTGATTCTTGTGTTTGAAAGTCAAATTTTCTATTCAGCTCTGGTCTTTTCATTGAGAAAGCCTGAAAGTCCTCTCTTTTATTGAAGGTTCATATTTTGCCTTGGAGCATTATACTCAGTTCTGTTGGGTAGGTGATTCTTGGTTTGAATCCTAGCTCCAATGATCTCCGGAATATCATATTCCAAGCCCTTTGATCCCTAAATGTAGAAGCTGCTAGATCTTGTGTTATCCTGATTGTGTTTCCATAATACTCAAATTGTTTCTTTCTGGCTGTTTGCAGTATTTTCTCCTTGTCCTGGGAACTCTGGAATTTGGCGACAATATTCGTAGGAGTTTTCTTTTTGGGATCTTTTTCAAGAGGCAATCAGTAGATTCTTTCAATTTCTATTTTACCCTCTGGCTCTAGAATATCAGGGCAGTTTTCCTTGATAGTTTCTTGAAAGATGATATCTAGGCTCTTTTTTTGATCATGGCTTTCAGGTAGTCCAATAATTTTTAAATTATCTCTCCTGGATCTATTCTCCAGGTCAGTGGTTTTTCCAATGAGATATTTCACATTGTCTTCCACTTTTTCATTCCTTTGGTTCTGTTTTATAATATCTTGGTTTTTTATAAAGTCACTAGCTTCCACTTTCTCCAATCTAATTTTTAAGGTAGTATTTTCTTCGGTGGCCTTTTGGACCTCCTTTTCCATTTGGCTAATTCTGCCTTTCAAAGCATTCTTCTCGTCATTGGCTTTTTGGAGCTCTTCCGACATTTGGGTTAGTCTACTTTTTAAGGTGTTATTTTCTTCAGTATTTTTGGGGTCTCCTTTAGCAAGCTGTCGACTTGTTTTTCATGGTTTTCTTGCATCACTCTCATTTCTCGTCCCAATTTTTCCTCTACTTCTCTTACTTGCTTTTCCAAATCCTTTTTGAGCTCTTCCATGGCCTGAGCCCAATTCTTATTTTTCTTGGAGGCTTTTGATGTAGGCTCTATGACTTTGTTGACTTCTTCTGGCTGTATGTTTTGATCTTCTTTGTCACCAAAAAAGAATCTAGAGTTTGAGTCTGAGTTCATTTTCACTGCCTGTTCATGTTTCCAGTCAACTACCTGACCCTTGAGTTTTTCGTTGGGGTATGACTGCTTGTAGAGTAGAGAGTAATTTGTCCCAAGCTTTAGGGTCCAAGCACTGCTGTTTTCAGAGTTACTTCTACTCCACCATCACCACAGGCTCTGTCATGGCTGCGCTCCTCCTGCCCCAAGAACAGCCAACCAGGACTGTAATAGATCCAAGCAGGGCACAGCAAGAGACCCTGCCCCTGTACCAGTAAAGTGCTCCTTGCACTCCTGCTCTGATCCGCTGCTAGATTTCTCTCACTGTGTGAGCCAGGGACTCGGGAAGCAGTTGATGCTGGAGCTCTGGAAGTAGCCTCAGGAACTTCCTGCTGCTGCCACGGCCACCACTGCACACTGCCTGCCACCCCCAGGGATGGGGCCAGAATGCTCTCACCTAGATTCTGCAGTTTCCCATTAACCTGCTTTTTGGCATTTGTGGGTTGAGAAGTCTTATAACTGCCACAACTCAAAGATTCATGGCCCTAAGGCCTGTTCTGCCTGGCTGACTCCTCTTCTGGAGTCTGTCCTGGTGCAGCCCATGCCTGGCTGCACTCTCCTCCCAGCTCCATGTGATAGACCCTTCCCAGTGACCATCTAGGCTCTCCTGGGCTGGAGACCTGTTTCCCTCTGCTATTTTGTGGGTTTCACAGCTCTAGGATTTATTCAGTGACATTTTTTAGAGGTGTTTGGAGGGATTTGGTGGAGAGCTTAAGTAAGTCCCTGCTTTCCAGCCACCATCTTGGCCCCACCTAATTAGTATGTATTTTAATTATATTTGTGGTTTACATTGATTTATTATATTTATATTTTAGCTTATTCATACTTGGTGACTGTACACAAAAGGTAAGCATAAGCAGAGAAGAGTAAAAAGTACTCTTGAAAATGGGGTTCAAGAGTGCAAAGTGAGAGAAGCTAAGATTGTTGGCAACCGTGGGCCCTCAAACCTATGTTGGATGGATGCTTTCTTCAAAGAACTGGGAAGGAAAGGACACTGTAACCACCAAATAAGATTACAAAATTACATCTTGATAATATCCTAACCAATAGGAATCAACTACTAGGAGTCATTTCTGAATCAATATTCAAAAGTTAGACCACAAACTTGTTACAACAAAGATCAAAGTCATATTATAAATGAGTAGGAGGATAATGGATGAAGATATCTTTCAAACTATGGATAAGGGAAGAGTTACTGAACAAATAAGGGATAGAGATAATTACTGGAGATAAAATTGACAATTCTGATTACTTAAATTGAAAAGATTTTGCACAAATAACATAATGGAACTAAAGTTAGAAGGGTAATCATTAACTGGGGAAAAAACTTTACATTACCTTTTTCTAATAAAGGTCTAATATCTAACATATCAAACTCAAATATATAAAAACAAGAGCCACCTCCCAAAAGATAGTGAAAGAATATGAACACAGTTTTCAAAATAAGAAATGCAAACTATTGATAGCTATTTGAAAAGATGATCCAAATTAATAATAATAAGAAAAATTCAAATTAAACAACTATGCTTCTCAAATTGCCTCCTGTCTCTCAAGTAGGCATAAATGACAAAAATGGAAAATGACAATTACTGGGGGAATTATGAGAGGACAGAAACATTAATGTGACATTGATGGAGCTCTGAATTATTCTAGCCATTCTGGAAAGGCAAAAGTCACTAAATTGTGCATATTTTTTGTTTATTTTATTTTTCCCCAGTTGCATGTAAAAACAAGTTTAACATTCATTTTTAAGACTTTGAGTTCCAAATTCTCTCCCTTCCTCCCTTCCCATTCCCCCACACTGAGAAGGTAAGAAATTCAACATAGGTTATACATGTGAAGTCATGCAAAACACTTCCACAATAGTCATATTGTAAAAGATTAACTATATTTCAATCCATCCTATCCTCTTCTCCTTTATTCTCTTCTCTCTCTCTTTTCACTCTATCCCTCCTCAAAAGTGTTTTGCTTCTGACTACCCCCTCCCCCAATCTGCCCTCCATTCTATCACCTCCCCTTCCCCCCCTACTTTCCTATAAGGTCCTATAAGGTTCCTATAAGATTTCTATATCCAACTGACTGTGTATGTCATTCCCTTTTTGAGCCAATTCTGATGAGAATAAGGTTCACTCACTTCCTCTCACTTCCCCTCTCTTTCCCTCTACTGTAAAAACTTTTTCTTACCTCTTTCATGTGAGATTATTTACCCCATTCTACCTCTCCCTTACTCTTCCTCCCAGTACATTCTTCTCTCATCCCTTAATTTTAGTTTTTAGATACCACTGTCTATATATGTATATATTATGTATATATACATATATACATACACACACATATATGATTCTAACTACCCTAATAATGAGAAAGGTCTTATGAGTTACAAACAGCATCTTTCCATGTAGGAATGTAAACAGTTTAAATTTAATAAATCCCTTATGATAATCTCTTTCATGATTATATTTTCATGCTTCTCCTGAGTCTTGTATTTGAAAGTCACATTTTCTATTTAGCTCTGGTACTTTCTCAAGAATGCATGAAATTCCTGTATCTCATTGAATATCCATTTTTTCTTCTCAGGAATTACATTCAGTTTTTCTGGGTGGGTGATTCTTGGTTGTAATCCTAGCTCCTTTGCCCTCCAGAATATCATATTCCAAGCCCTCTTGTCCTTTAAACTGGATCTTGTGCTATCCTGATTGTGGCTCCATGATATGTGACTTGTTTCTTTCTGGATGCCTGCAATATTTTCTCCTTGATATGGGAACTCTGGGATTTGGCAATAGTGTTCTTGTCAGTTTTCATTTTGGTATCTCTTTCAGGAGATGATTGGTGGATTTTTTCAATTTATATTTTACCCTCTGGCTCTAGAATATCAGGGCAGTTTTCCTTGATGATTTCTTGAAAGATGATGTCTAGGCTCTTCTTTTGATCATGGTAATTTTTTGATCATGATAATTTT
This sequence comes from Trichosurus vulpecula, assembly GCF_011100635.1. Taxonomy (NCBI): domain Eukaryota; kingdom Metazoa; phylum Chordata; class Mammalia; order Diprotodontia; family Phalangeridae; genus Trichosurus; species Trichosurus vulpecula. The sequence continues at coordinate 232,862,619 of NC_050578.1, read as the reverse complement.
TAAATTATCTCTCCTGGCTATTTTCTAGGTCAGCTGTTTTTCAATAAGATATTTCACATTGTCTTCTATTTTTTTCATTCTTTTGGTTTTGTTTTATGATTTCTTGGTTTTTCATAAAGTCATTAGCTTCCATTTATTTGCTCCTTTCTGATTTTTAAGGTATTCTTTTCTTCAGGGAGCTTTTGAACCTCCTTTTCCATTAGGCCAATTCTGCTTTTCAGGCATTCTTCTCCTCATTGGCTTTTTGGACTTCTTTTGCCATTTGGTCTAGTCTATTTTTAAGGTGCTATTTTCCTCAGTATTTTTGGGGTCTCCTTTACCAACCTGTTGAATCCTTTTTTATGATTTCCTTGCATCACTCTCATTTCTCTTCCTAATTTTTCCTCTACTTCTCTTACTTGACTTTCAAAATCCTTTTGAGCTCTTCCATGGCCTGAGATCAATTCATATTTTTCTTGGAGGTTTTGGATGTAAGAGCTTTGATTTTGTTGTCTTCTGAGTGTGTGTTTTGATTTTCCTTGTCACCAAAGTAAGTTTCTATAGTCAGAATTTTTCCATTGTTTGCTCATTTTCCCAGTCTACTGCTTGACTTTTTAACTCTTTGTTAAGGTAGGGCTCTGCTTACAGTGTGAAGAGCAAACTGTCCCAAGCTTCAGAGGTTTTGTGCAGCTGTCTTCAGAGATACATCTAGGGACCTGTTAAGTTTTTGGTTCTTCCAAGGTGGTAAGGAGAGATGTTTGCTCCTCTCCTGACCTGTGCTCTGATTTGTGAGTGACCACAAGCACTCTTTTCTGCCCTAGAATTGTGAAGAGGGTCCCCTCTCCACTGCTACCACAAGCCCTGCTTTGTTAGTGCTCCTCCTTGCCCCCGGAATGGCATCCAGGACTGTGACCCAGATCCAAGTTTGGGCAAAGCAACAAACTCCTGCCTCACTGCTAGCAAAGAGACCCCTGTAATTTCCTTCTGACCACTGTTTGATCCCCATATCAGCTGTGGGCTGAGACCTCCAGAAGCAGCCTTGCTACCGATTCTGCTGATTCAGTCACTCCCAAGGCCTCCTCCTGGTTTGCTGGAGTCAGGGCTGTGCTGGCATAGCCTGTGCTGGACTGTGCTCTTCTCTCACCCACGCACAATAGACCTATCTTGCTGACCTTCTAAGTTGTCTTTGGTGTCTGTGGGCTGAGAAGTCTGGAAATCACCACTGCTGCCACTGATTCAGTCTCCTGAGTACTGCTCCAGGCCCAGTCTGTGCTAGAGTAGCCTATGATGGAGCAGCCTGTGCTGGACTAGGCTCCTCTCTCAGCCTGGTGCAACAGACATTTCCTGTCAACCTTCCAGCTTATCCTGGGCTGGAAATTTGTTTTACTCTGTCTTTTTGAGGGTTCTGCTGCTGTAGAATTTGTTTACAGTCATTTTTAAAGGGGGAGAGCTTGGGCGAGTCCCTGCCTTTACTCTGCCATCTTGGCTCCACCTCTGTGCATATGTTTTGATCCAGCAATAACACTACCATGCATCTACCTCAAAGAGAACAAAGACCAAAGAGTAGACACACACACACACACACACACACACAAACACAAATATTCATAAGAACACTTTTTGTGGTAGCAAAAAACTAGAAACTGAGAAAATGTTAATCAGGAAATGACTGCAAAGATCATGGTATATCAAAAAAAATTGGAATATTATTGTATGATAAGAAATGATTAAAGTGATGGACTCAGAAAAAAAAGAAAGATGTATATGAAATGATACAGAGTCAAATGAAGACAAAAGAACAATCTATATGATGACAACATTATAAAAAATTCTGAAAGAACTATTATGAGAGGCCAGTAGTAATGATGTCAATAAAGAAAGGAATGTGAATCAATGAAACCTTTTATAAAATGCACAGAAAAGAACAGAATGGGAAATTCAAAGGGAAACACAAACAACTATGGCAGCTTTGAAACTAACATGTTGAATTAATTATATGCTTTTAAAAAAAAACAAGATTTATATAATAGATATTTGAGGTGTCATATACAACCCTTTTTTTGTCCTTTTTAACATGGAAATGTTTGTGCTTGTCAAGTTCAAAATTTTAAAAAATTAAAATTAAAACTCTGAAAGAAATTAGTACCAAAGTAAAAATGAGATATCAGTGTGCAATTCAACTCACTCCTAATTGAATTAGTTTTAAAAGCTTTTGACACAGAAAAATGAATAAAAGAACAGACATTGACAAAGACTACTGCCATTTGCTAGGGAAGTTAAATGGGAGTAAATCAATTACCACAATAAGGACACCTAAAAAGTCTAGAAATCTTGCTAAAAGAAAACAATAGCTCCTAAAAGGAACACCAATTAGAATTTTAAACTGTTTTAAAAATCTTAAGAAGGAGGATGATGGAATATTATTAAAAATACTACCTCATTAAAGAGAGAGAGAGAGAGAGAGAGAGAGAGAGAGAGAGAGAGAGAGAGAGAGAGAGAAGCAGAGGAAGGAAAAAGTTTACTGAAAATCTGGGGATAGAACTAACTAAACTAAATCATTCTGAGAGCATTTAAGGATGAAAATGTGAGGATGATTAACAGACTGAAAATACAAAATATTTGCTAAGATTTCTGTAACTCTTTTTTCAGCAATAAATTAAACATCATAATTCTCTATATGCCCCATGAGAAGTATCAAAAAAAATGCTTTTTTAAAAGATGGGAAGAGTGACTTGAATAGATGAGGGAAGTCCATGCTGAAATTAACACAATTTTGAGGGCACAAAGAGATTGGTTCTCAAAATATCTGAAAGAGGGGAAGATATGAAATATTTTGAAAAAACCATGGGGCCTCTTATTACCCTCCCCCAAAGCAACTAAGAAATTATTAATATACTATTGACATGTGCATATTTTACCAACTTAAAAAATCTTTCTGAAAATAATTTACACATTCATTGATAGCATCCTTAATGAAGATTTGAGAAAACAGCAGGCGAACTTTCACTAAGAATAGTCTATTCCAGATTTGGTAATTATAGTGAAAAAATTGAAAAGTTGAGATCTCATTTTGTTTATTGTTTGTTGTCAGTAAAAATGGATCTAATTTCTCAGAGTCAACAAGGTATGTCCCATTTGTATGTTAACATCATAAAAGATTTGAGAAATATAACAAGAAATAACTTTGATGGCTCACTAATTATTAATATCAAGTCAGGTATGACATACGAATTACTAATATCGATTGAGGAATAAAACAATGGCGTCTATTAAACATGGAGGATGTCCAAGATAGTGTCCGAATGGAAGAGGAATTCCCTAAAGATAACAGATTCGTAGATTTAGAGGGGATGGTATCCTAGCAGCTGTCATTTATTCCAGTCTCCTGGTTTTATAGGTATTGAAATTGAGGAATAGAGAGATTCAGTGACTTACCCAAATGGCAGAGCCAGGATTCAAACCCACATCCTGAGATTCCAAATTCAGTGTTTTCTTTTTTCCATTGCATCATACTATCTTCCTTCAGGGGTTCTTCCTGGTCATAACTGTTTCAATAGGACACAGAACACCATAGAGCCTCCTAAATGAGATATGTAATCAATCAAAAGTGTTCAGCTTAAATATCCATATAGCAAAAACCAAGTGTGTAAAAAAAATATTGCACAGAGTATAATTTGAACTTATCCTGATAACAGATTTAGAGTTGACAGGAGCCTTTGAGGTTGGAAGACAATTCACAGATTTAAGCCATCAATCAGTTAACAAGCATTTATCAAGCACCTACAATGTGCCATGCACTGTGCTAGGCACTGGTGACAAAAATAAACAAAAGAGATAGTTCCTGGCCTCAAGAAGCATATATTCTAATAGAAAAGTGCAATACATACAGGAGAGTGGTAGCTAGGGAAGGGAGTTTCGGTCTATTCTGGGCAGTCAGAGTGATTCGTGAGACAGACCATAAGGAAGTAGATTGTCACATACTATTGTTCCAAGATCAAGAAACGAAAGGAAAGTATATCAAATTGCTCACTATCTTAGGGAGAGTTAGGGACCTAGGAAAAATATGATCTAAAAACAGACATAGACTATCCCCATGAGTACCAATCTAGGATTCAATGTATTTCTCCACTTCTTCCAGTCTTGGCTTTGAGGGAAGGCAGACTGATGGTCCATGAGTGACCTATAGAAGGCAGACGATTTATTAGGTCTAGCTACTAACTAAAGTTGTTGCGCTTGTCACCAGTTCACCAATTCTCCCTTTTTGGCAGTCCTTCTAAGCACCCTTTGCCCTCCTACTCAGGGCAGGACTACACCTCTTCTCCACAACAGGCTTTCTAGTGGACTCACATAATGTTCTGGACCTCCATCTTCCTCCTAACACTCCACCTCCACTCTTCCTCAGGGTGTTGCTTGCTGCTAGATGACTGGTACTAATTTGACAAACTAATTTTAATAAGCTGTTTATTAGAGGCTAAAAATGGTATAATATATTCATCCTTATGAAGGAAATGTAATATTATAATCATATAATGTTAGAGCTGGAAGATACCTTAGAGATCATTTGGCTAAAGTAAAATCATCTCATTTTATACATGAGAAACTAAAATCTAGAGAGGGGAGGTGATTTAACAAAAGCCATGTACTTACTTAGTGGAAGGGCAAGGACCCAAGACTCCCAGCTCCCAGCTTAATTTTTACAATTTCTATTTCTTTCTAAACAACCAATTAGACAAATGTGTTTAACATGATTTTACACATACAACCTATATAATATTGCTTGCTGTCTTGGGGAGGAGAGAGAGAAGGGAAGGAAGGAGAAAAATTTGGAACTCAAAAATCTTACAAAAATGAATGCTGAAAACTATCTTTACATGTAATTGGGAAAAAAGAAAGTACTATTAAGTAAAAAAAATGAACCAATTAGACTCCTGGTTCATCTCACCAATTTTTAGCCTCCTGGTGGATCATTTGTGGTTCCATGGGAACTAAACTATAACTCTGTAGCCCATTGATAGTTAGAACCCCTTTGTAAAATAAACTACCACCCCAAAGTTGGGTGAATCTCTTCATGTGTCAAAGAGATTCTGCTTATCATTCTATTTATAGCATCATTCTCTATAATCATAAGCTTCTCTTCTTTGCAATCTTTGCAAAGATCATTGTAAAGCAACACCAAGACCCCAAACATTTTTACCCTAATACTGAAAGTCTTTTTATCACTGGTCAGCATTGTGAAAATGGTCCTGAAATTGATTCTGCATGGAGCTGGTACCTGGATGATGTCAAGGTAGGTACCCCTCTCTGAGCCATCTACCCACAGTGTGTCCTAAGGAAAGTATTGGCTGCATGATGACTTCATGTTACCAGTGGTCACACAGAATATCAAATAGAAATCATGATTTTTACTTCCTGAAGTATTACCTCCATATAATGTTATGATGGTTACAGAGAAGCCAAAGGGTGAAGACCTGAATTCAAATTCTGCCTCTGACACATACTGCTTTTGTGATCCTGGGCAAGTTACTTATCAGTGTCCCAGGGAATCTCTAATATTAGAAATTACAGAAAAGTTGCTGATCTGATCTACATTGGTAGAGGGAGTTTCCTCACAAGGAGCTCCTTACACCAATAAAACCATAGATTTAGCCAGATTCTACTCTTAGAAAAGTATTTGTTTTATTCACAGATGACATCCCATCTCCCACCTCTGAGCCTTTGCAGGTGATTACCCAAATCTTTTTTTTTTTACTTTTAAAATATTTTATTTTTTGAGAGTTTTTATTTTCAGTTTACAACACTTGGTTCTACATAATTTTGAGTTCCAGGTTTTCTTCCCCCTCTCTGCACCTTCCTCCCCAAGATGGTATGCAATCTGATATATCTTCTATGTATAACACACTAGTCAAGTTGTGAAGAAGAATTATGACCAATGGAATGAATCATAAGAAAGAAGAAACAGAACCAAAAAAACACCCAAAAACAAAAGAGAAAAAAGGGGGAAAAAAGGCGAGCATAAAGTGTGCCTCAATCTGCATTCAGACTCCATAGTTCTTTCTCTGGATGTAGATAGCATTCGCCATCGTAGGTACTTTGGGGATGTCTTTGCACCTAGTGTTGCTGAGAAGAGCAAAGTCTAACAGGGTTAGTCGTCACAGAATCCATACATCTGTCGTTGTGTATAGCATTCTCCTGGCTCTGCTCCGCTCACTCAGCATTATATTGTGTAGGTTTTTCCAGGTTGTTATGAAGTCCGTATCATCCCCATTTCTTATAGCACAATAGTATTCCATTACCTTCACATACCACAACTTGTTCAGCCATTCCCCAATTGATGGGCATCCCTTAGATTTCCAATTCTTTGCTACTACAAAAAGAGCTGCTATGAATATTTTTGTACACATGGGTCCTTATCCCACTTGTGTAATCTCTTTGGGATATAACCCTAGAAGTGGTATTGCTGGGTCAAAGGGTATGAACATTTTTATAGCCCTTTGGGCATAGTTCCAAATTGCTCTCCAGAATGGCTGGATCAGTTCACAACTCCACCAGCAATGTAACAATGTTCCAATTTTCCCATATCCTCTCCAGCATTTATCATTTTCCTGTTTTGTCATTTTAGCCAATCTGACAGGAGAGATGTGGTACCTAAGAGTTGTTTTGATTTGCATTTCTCTAATCAGTAGTGATTTCGAACATTTTTTCATGTGCCTATAGATATCTTTAATTTCTTCCTCTGAAAACTCCCTGTTCATATCCTTTGACCATTCCTCAATTGGGGAATGACTTGTATCCCTATAAATTTGGCTCAGTTCCCTGGATATTTTAGAGATGAGGCCTTTATCAGAGATACTGGTTGTAAAGATTTTTTCCCAATTTTCTGCTTCCCTACTAATCTTTGTTATATTGACTTTTTTTTTTACACAAAAACATTTCAATTTAACATAATCAAAATTATCCATTTTGCATTTTGTAATGCTCTCTATCTCTTATTGTGTCATCGGTTCTTTTCTTTTCCATAAATCTGATAGGTAAACTATTCCTTGCTCTCCCAAATTGCTTATAGTATCAGCCTTTATTCCTAAATCATGAACCCATTTTGACTTTATTTTGGTATAGGGTGTAAGATAGTGGTCTATGCCCAGTTTCTGCCCTACCATTTTCCAATTTTCCCGGCAGTTTTTGTGAAATAGTGAATTCTTAGCCCAGAAGCTGGATTCTTTGGGTTTATCAAAGAGTAGATTGCTATAGTCATTGACTTCTCCATCTTGTGCACCTATCCTATTCCACTTATCCATGACTCTGTTTCTTAGCCAGTACCAGGTAGTTTTGATGACTGCTACTTTATAGTACAGTTTAATATCTGGTATGGCTAGGCCACCTTCTCTAGCATTTCTTTTCATTAATTCCCTAGATATTCTAGACCTCTTGTTCTTCCAGATGAATTTTGTTATTATTTTATCCAGCTCTGTAAAATAATTTTTGGTAGTTTGATTGGTATGGCACTGAATAGATAGATTAATTTAGGTAATATTGTCATTTTTATTATATTAGCTTGGTCTAACCATGAGCAACTGATATTTTTCCATTTATTTTGGTCTGACTTTATTCGTGTGAAAAGTGTTTCATAATTATATTCATATAGGCCCTGAGTTTGTCTTGGTAGATAGACTTCCAAATATTTTACACTGTCTACAGTAACTTTGAATAGAATTTCTCTTTCTATCTCTTGTTGTTGCGCTTTGTTAGTGATGTATAGGAGTGCCGAGGATTTATGTGGGTTTATTTTATATCCTGCAACTTTGATAAAGTTGTTTATTATTTCAAGTAGTTTTTTACTTGAATCTCTAGGACTCTCTAAGTAAATCATCATATCATCTGCAAAAAGTTCTTCTCTTATTGCTACAGCTAATGTTTCTAGTACCAAATTGAATAGTAGGGGTGATAATGGACATCCTTGTTTCATTCCTGATCTTATTGGGAATGCATCTAACTTATCCCCATTACAAGTAATACTTGTTGATGGTTTTAGGTAGATGCTATTTATAATTTTAAGGAAGGCTCCATTTATTCCTATGTTTTCTAGTGTTTTTAATAGGAATGGGTGTTGTATTTTGTCAAAGGCTTTTTCTGCATCTATTGAGATGATCATATGGTTTCTGCTAGTTTTGTTGTTGATACTGGTAGTTTTCCTAATATGGAACCAGCCTTACATTCCTGAAATAAATCCTACCTGGTAGTAGTGTATTATTCTCATGATAAGTTGCTGCAATCTTGTTGTTAATATTTTATTTTAAATTTTTTTCATCAATATTCATTAGGGAAATTGGTCTATAATTTTCTTTCTCTGTTTTGAGTCTACCTGGTTTGGGTATTAGTACCATATCTGTGTCATAAAAAGAATTTGGTAGGACTCCTTCTTCCCCTATTTCCCCAAATAGTCTATAAAGTATAGGAATTAATTGTTCTTTAAATGTTTGACAAAATTCACATGTAAAACCATCTGGCCCTGGAGATTTTTCTTTTTCTGAGATGGGGTTATTAAGGTATTTTATTTCCCCTTCTGTTAACCTGGGCAATTTATGTTTTTGTAGATATTCCTCCATATCCCTAAGGTTGTCAAATTTATAGGCATACAATTGGGCAAAATAATTCCTAATTATTGTGTTGATTCCCTCTTCATTAGAGTAAATTCACCCTTTTCATTTTTGATACCAGTAATTTGATTTTCTTCTTTCTTTTTCTTAATCAAATTGACCATAGATTTATCAATTTTATTTGTTTTTTCATAAAACCAGCTCTTTGTTTTATTTATTAATTCACAGTTTTCTTGGTTTCAATTTTGTTAATCTCTGCTTTAATTTTCAGTATTTCTAATTTGGTATTTAATTAGGAATTTTCAATTTGTTCTTTTTCTAACTTTTTCAGTTGTATGCCCAATTCATTAATCTCTTTTTTCTCTATTTTATTTATGTAAGCATTTAGAGACACAAAACTTCCCCCAGGAACTGCTTTTGCAGTATCCCATAAGTTTTGGTATGTTGTCTCATTATTGTCATTCTCTTGAATGAAGTTATTAATTGTCTCTCTGATTTGTTCTTTGGCCCTCTCATTCTTTAGAATTAGATTATTTAGTTTCCAATTAGTTTTTAGCTTATTTTTACATGGTTCTTTATTACAAATAATTTTTATTGCATCGTGATCTGAAAAGTATGTGTTGACTACTTCTGCCTTTCTGCACTGGATTGTGAGGTTTATATGCCCTAGTACATGGTCAGTTTTTGAGTATGTGCCACGTACCATGGAGAAGAAAGGATATTCCTTTTTATCCCCATTCAGTTTTCTCCAGAAGTCTATCATATCTGCCTTTTCTAAAATTCTGTTCACCTCCTTAACTTCTTTCTTATTTATTTTGAGGTTAGATTTATCAAGTTCAGAGAGGGGGAGGTTGAGGTCTCCCATTATTATGGTTTTGCTGTCTATTTCTTCCTGTATCTCCCTTAACCTTTCCTCTAAGAATTTGCATGCCATACCACTTGGTGCATATATGTTAAACAATGATATTGCTTCATTGTTTATGGTGCCTTCTAGCAGGATATAGTGTCCTTCCTTATATCTTTTAATTAAATCTATCTTTACTTTTGTTTTGTCTGAGATTAGGTTTGCTACACCTGCTTTTTTTACTTTAGCTGAAGCACAATATATTTTACTCCAGCCTTTTACCTTTACCCTGTTTGTATTCCCATTTCAAATGTGTTTCTTGTAAACAGCATATTGTAGGATTATGGTTTTTAATTCATTCTGCTATCTGTTTCCATTTTATGGGAGAGTTCATCACATTCACATTCACAGCTATGATTTCTATCCGTGTCTTTTTCTCTATCCTATTTCCCCCTGTTTATGCTTTTGTTTTTCCCTTTCCCCTTCCACTACTCAACAGAGTCTTCCTTTTGACAGCTGCCTCCCTCAGTTTACCATCCCTCTTGATTCCCCTCCTTTATCTTTACCATTTTTCACCTGCTACTTCTTCCCTCACTTCTGACCACCCCCCTCCCCTTTTTCCCCCTTTCCCCTCCTACTGCCTGTAGGACAAGTTAGATTTCTATACTTATCAGGGTATGTTATTCCCTTCTTGAACCAGATCTGATGACAGTAAAGCTCAAATACTACTCTTCTCCCTCCCTTCTTTCCCTCTACTATAATGTGTTTTTGTGCCTCCTCATTTGATATAATTTACCCTTTTCTACTACCTCCTTACCTCTTCTCCCATAACCCTCCCTTTACATCTCTTAATTATGTTTTTATCCTTATATCAGTTATTTTATACAGACATCCAGTCTATGTGTATTCCTTTCAATTGTCATGATAGCTGTACTATTCTCAAGATTGACATATATATGTATATATATATATATGTATATATATATATATATATGAAACATACATAAGATGACATAATCTTATATAAAGATGTAAATAATTTGCCCTTATTGATTAATAAGGTTTGTGGGGTTTTTCCCCCCTGCTTACCTTTTTATGTCTCTCTTGAGTTTTGTATTTGTAGATCAAATTTTCCATTGAGTTCTGGCCTTTTCATCAGGAAGGTCTGGAATTCCCTTATTTTGTTGAATGTCCATTTCCTTGCCTGAAAAATTATGCTTAATTTTGCTGGGTAGATGATCCTTGGTTGCAGTCCCAGCTCCTTTGCTCTTTGGAGTACCACATTCCAATTTCTCCTGTCATTTAATGTAGAAGCTGAAAGATCCTGTGTGATCCTTACTGTAGTTCCATGATATTTGAATTATTTCTTTTTGGCTGCTTGTAGTATTTTCTCCTTCACTTTGTAATTCTGAAATTTGGCTATAATATTTCTTAGTGTTTTCAATTTGGGATCTCTTTCAGGGGGTGATCAGTGGATTCTTTCAATGACTATTTTGCCCTCTGGTTCTAGGACCTCTGGGCAGTTATTTTTGATAATTTCTTTGAAGATTCTGTCAAGGCTCTTTTTTGCATCGTGGATTTCCAGTAGACCAATAATTCTTAAATTGTCTCTCTTGGATCTATTTTCCAGGTCAGTTGTTTTTCCAATCACATATTTCACATTTTTTCTTCTTTTTTTTCATTCTTTACATTTTGTGTGACTACTTCTTGATGCCTCATAGAGTCATTAGCTTCCATTTGCTGAATTCTAATTTTTAATGAGTTGCTGTCTTCATTTTGCTTTTGAGTCTCCTTTTCCAATTGGTTAATTTTACCTCTCAGGGTGTCATTTTCTCTATTTAGATTCTGAATCTCTGTGGCCATTTTGCCAATCTTATTCTTTAAAGACTTGATTTCATCAGTGGATTTTTTTCCATTTTTTTCTTTTACCTCCCTAATTTGGTTTTTAAAATCCTCCTTTAGCTCTTCCAGTAATGCTTTTTGGGCTTGAGACCAGTTCTCATTCCTTTTTGAGGTATTAGATGTGGATATAGTGTCATTGCTATCCTCTTCCAAATTGGTATTTTGATCATGACTATCTCCATAAAAAGAATCAATGGTTCTCAGTTTTTTTGTGTGTATGTTTTTCTTCATGTTGGTTAGCTTTTTCCTGCCTTTACAGTGAATTTCTGCTTTTGGGGCTCAGGGCTCTTTGTCCCAGGTTTCTTATTCTGGGGATTGTAAGTCTAGTTATTGGCTTTGTGTATTATAGCCTCCAGTTTCCTAAGGTGTGGGGGAGGGGTCTGGCTTCCTGAAGTCTCCTCTTCCCCTGCTCTCCAGCACTGTTGCTCTTCCACAATGCTCTCAGCTGTTTGTTGTTTGTGCTGGTGTCTGCCACTTCCCCTGGGGGTGCAGGGGTATGTCTGGGCTCCTGGTGTTGACCCCTGCTGGCTCTGTCCCTCTAGGACTCAGGAACTCCCGCTGCTCGGCCACTGAAGCCCCACTTCTGTCTCCTCTATTTTTTCCTGAGGAATTCTCTGGGTCAGGGGGCAGGGATTAGAGCCATTTACCTGGCCATTATGTCTCCTGGAAGTTCAAGAAGACACGTTTCATTCCTTTGGGCTGCAAGCCTCAGGAGTTGATGTCTCATGGCCGGTGGCGCTGTGCTGCTGCCTCTTGTCCCTTCCTCAGACTCCCGTTGGTAGGCCTGGGGATCTCCACCAGTTTCGGGCACCCAGCTTTGTCCCAACCTGTCGGGATGGTTGGTTTCAGCAGCTTCTTCCGCTTTGGTGCTGTCCGGAGCAGCTTCCCACTCTGAGTGCTCTCCCAGCCTGCAGATTCGTCCCATTGGCCTTTTGGACTCTCCTGGCTTGGAAGTTTGCCCCACTTGGACTGCTCATGGTTTCTAATGCTCTCAAATTTGCTCAGATGCAATTTTTTTGTATGTATCTTACAGAGCTTGTGAGAGAGCTCCGGTAAGACACTGTTTTCACGCGGCCATCTTGGCTCTGCCTCCGATTTCCCAAGTCTTTAGTGCACCAGACTCCTCAGCTTTCTAAAGTCCCTACCTTTCTTCAAAGCACAGCTCTGCCACCTACAGAGAGCCTTCATTTATCTCCTCCTCCTACTGCTCTTTCTCTTCATATTACTTTGTATTACACTTTGTACCTGAGTATTCGTGGCATCCTCACTGTAGAATGTAAGCTTCTTGAGGGCAAGGGCTGTTTTATTCCTGTCTTCTTATCCCTAATGCCCAGAATAGCATCTGTCCCACAGGAGATATTTAACAACAGTTTGTTAAATTGAATCAGTGAGTTAATAGTAATAGATAGCAGTTATGTAGTTTAAGGTTTGCAAAGCTCTTCGCAAATATTAACTTAGATCTTCATAACAATGCTATCATTATTCCCACTTTGTAGATGAGACTGACACAGACAGAGGTTATGGAGTTTGCCTCGGGTCATATAGCTAGTAAATGTTGGAAGTTGAATTTGAACTTGGGTCTTCCAGAATCAGGTCCAGTGTTACTCTTTCAGTGACACTGGCTTCCTGGCTGCTCCATGAACAAGACACTCCATCTCTCAACTCCAGGCATTTTCTCTGGCTGTCCCCCAGGCATGAAACACTTTCCCTCTTGCACTCTGACTATTGACTTCTCATCTTTTTACTGGAAGCCTTCCCAAATCCCTCTTAATTCCAGTCCGTTCCCTTTAATTATTTATTTTTTAGTTAATTAGCTCCTGTTTATCCTGTAGATAACTTGCTCTGTATATATTTGTTTGCATGCTGTCTCTCCCATTAGACCATAAGTTCCTTGAAGGCAGAGGCTATCTTTTGTTCTTTTTTGTATCTCCAGAGCTTAGCACAGTGCCTGGCACACAGTAGACACTTAATAAATGTTTATTGGTCGAATGATAGGCAGAAAATCTGCTTCATAGTTAGTGCAGGTAACTGCTACATAATTCACTCAATCAGCAAACATACTAAATAATTTTTATATGCCTTGTACTACAGAAACAAAGATGAACAAAAATAATCCCTTCTCCCTCAAGAATTTATATTCTATTAAGCAAAACAGCACATACATCTAAAAGTATACAGTTAACCTTTCAACATCTAGACTTTCTCCATCATGATTTCAATATTTTATGGGTTGGCATAAGAAATTAAATGGGGATTTTCAGGGAGTTTTGCAGAACACACACAGGCCAATAGAACAACACAGAAAAAGGTTAAAAACTCAGAAATGCATAAAATATATGCATAGTATTGTATAATATCAACTTATTTCATCTTTTAATACCATAAACACGCACAATTTCTTTTTTAAAGTTAAAATAAGTAAAAAGTTTGTGAAAAGAATGTGAAAGCAAAACAGATGGCACACATTTGACACAGATTTTTGAGACCATGGGGGGACTGCACCCCTAACCCCCCTGATGTGGAAGGGATAACTGTACTCAGAATAAATGTGATATAAATACAAGGTAATTAATGGGGGGTGGGGAGGCAATCATAGGTACGGAAAATGAGGGAAGGCCTCATGTAGAAAGGTAGTACTTAATCTGAGTCTTGAAGGAAGGGAGGGAATTGCTCTTTTTCTTTATAAAAAGTTTTATTGTTGTTTTTTGTTTGTTTTTATGTCAAATTAATTTCCAGATAATCATTCTCTTTCTACACCGCTGTACTGAATCCTCCTATGCAAGAGAAAAAAATGTTCAGTAAAAACTACACACAGAATTATGAAGCCTAATAGTATATGCAACATTCTGTCCCCCCTGATACTTGGGGGCTTCTTGATCTGAATGAGCTTAACAATTGTTGAAGTATAGGCTTCAATCAAGAATTTTGCCAACTAATCCAACTGAAGACATTCCATTGTGGCATCAGTTACTTCTTCCTGACAGACTACACTAAATCAGCTCTCATAGTTTTCTCCCTTCCTTCAGCTGTCAAGTTTCCTTAAAGAATCATTCCATTTTGGACATGGGGCGCTGCTGCCGCCCTCTAATTTGTGAGACAACAGGCCCTTGGAAGCAACACTATTAGGCTTAAACATCTACAGAAATGATTTATTAGAAAGCTGCTGCTGCCAAGTCTATATCACAGTTGTGGCCAAAATATACACAATCTAAGGGAGGGGGTAGGGGAAGGAGAGCAGTTTGTTGTTGTTTTAAACTGTAGTCAGTTTGGGGTAGAGTTTACGCCTGACATAGACCAGATAAACTCTAGTCATTGCCTTACAATACTTAAAAAAAAGAAAGAAATTTAATCTTTAAAGGGACAGGCTGTTAGTTAACGGAGAGAGGGCCTGGGTTGATTGACAGTATCTGTCAGGGGCAATGAACTCCACTGGAACATTGCCTTTATGTTGCTGTGTAAAGTTGTTCAACTGTGACCCTTCCATCTGTTCCAGCTAATCTGAAAGTCATTTAGACCCGTTTCCCCATTCATTCGAAACACAGCGCATTCTCCTGTTAACACACATATGCAAAATTGTCGGGCTGTCAGCAACCCAAGGTTTGGTTTTTGGGGGAGAGTTGAGGGGGGGGGTCTCACTTACAACATCTGTGTAAACATTTACCCCTAACAATTCCAACAGCAAATCCACTTACTGGTATTCGCATCATCCCTTACTAATTTTTCTAGACAAAATCCATGTGTGGGTCATACTGAACAGTCAGCCATTTCAAAGCTTGCCCTCAAATTTAGTTTAGGTGGGAAGGGCATTTGTCATCACCATTTCCAAACAAGTACATTCAATATCTCATTTTAAAGAGGTTTCTACGGATGTAGTAAATTTGGGAAGGCCCAGAAGAAAGCTTAATAGTTATTCACTACAATCATTGCTGAGCTTTTCTGAACCTTCCTGGGTTAGTAATGCCCCCATTAGTTCATTTTCATTTCAAAGAACTAAGTTGACAATTCACTTTCCAACATAGGGTTATTGGGTTTTTATTTGTTTGTTTGTTGTCATCTACGGATCAGGCCCACCCTTTATGGAATGATAATTCATCCCACTGCATTGTACTGTTAAAATATTTTTTCAAAAAGGCAATCTGAAAACAGTAAATTCTACCACACGTTAAAGATAAAGAAAGTGCAGAGTGTGCTAGATTTGGAGTTGGGAAAACCTGTGTTCAAATCCTATCTCTGACATTCGTTATATGACTGTGAATAAGTCACTGAGTCTTTTGAAGTTTCAATTTCCTCATCAATAAAAAGGGGATTAAAAACTACAGTAAAACCTCACTGGGTTATTGTGAGGCTTAAATGAGATAAGCTATATAAAGTGCTTTGTGAATTTTTAAATGCCATAGAAACATAAATTATTGTTACGTGTATTTATGTGAAAATATCTTTGCCTTCCAAAAGTAAAATGAAAAAATACAAATAACTTCACTCAGATTCCATATGACAGCGGTTTGATTTATTTAAATATACCTACAAAACATCTTTCAGCTCAACAAATGTCATTCACTGAATGTATTGAATAATTACTATATCTATGTACCGAGTACTGTTTTAGATCAGGGAAGGAAGAGGGGGTGTACATATGAGGCAAGGACAGATAGTTACTACATAGGATATCTGAATCAGGATACAAAAATATCTTAACAGGGTAGTGTGATAGCCTGAATTTAAAAGAGGAAATTTAATTGGGATTAGTGTAAAGGCTGCACTCCATGAAAGTGGCGGGGGTGGGGGGGGGAGGATTGATTGGACCTCTGTTACTTGGCCCCAAAGGGAGTAACAAGGACCAATGGGTAAAAGTAACAGGGAGGCAGATTTGAGCTTACATTAAGGGTTTGATTATTATTAAAGCCATCCAAAATGGGGTCGATTTCCCTAGAAGATTATGAGTTTCTCATCACTAAAAATCTTTAAAGAAAAAAAAAGCCTCCCTATACATAGATCTTTATAGTAGAGCTTTTTGAAAGAGCAAAGAAAGAGAAAGTAGATGCTCAATGATTGGGTAATAGCTAAACAAACTGTGTTGCATGAATGCAATGAAATATTACTGTGCTCTGAGAAACAATGAATATTGTGAATTCAGAGCAGCAAGGAAAATCTTATACAAAGTGGCACAAAGTAAAATAAGCAGAACCAAGAAAACAACTCATATACAACTGCAAAAATGTATATGGGAAGGGGTGGGGGAGCAACTGAATGTTGCAAAATCACTGAGAACAAACAAATTACTAGAAAAGAGTGAGAAGACATCTTCCCCTTCCCCTTTGCAGAGTTTGGGTTCCTTCAGTACGGACTGTATATGATGATAGGTATCTTTCATTGTGTTGACTGGGTTTGCTGAATTTTTTTTCTTCCTCTTTTTCTTTCAAAAAGGTTTCTTTGTTATAAAATATGACTCTCCAGTTGGGGAATGAGGAGGGAAACAGGGGGAATTCTAAACAATGTAAAAATAAAATGTATGAATAAAACATATATATTTTTAAAAAAACTCTGAGGTTTAGAAGAAGCTTCAGTAGCCCATCTGGCCCAATTTATGTTTGAAAGAGAGTCCTTTCTCTAACACACCCAAAAGTTGACCAGCTAACCTTTCCTTGAAAACTACTGGTTCCTGAGTGAAGCCAGTTCTAATTGTTAAAAAATCTATCCTTATCTTTTCTTCTGAAACTCTTAACTATTTCTCCAAGAGATGCCCTATGAGAGCAAGCCCAGCAAATCTAACAGACCTTCAAATACTTGCAAACAATTCTCATAAGATAATGGATTTAAAGATGTAAGAGACCCTAGAGGGCATCTAGTTCACTGCCCTCATTTTACAGAACAGGAACTTGAAACCCAGAAAAGTTGCGATTACCCAAGATCTCAAATGTAGTAAGGGGACATTGCCAGGATTAAAATCTAGCAATTCCACTCAGTGAAATATACTGTTCCCCAAGAATCTGGAAGAAACAGTGTGATAATGTCGGGCCTGGAGTAAGGAAGACTCTTCTTCCTGAGTTCAAATTTGGCCTCAGACATTCACTAGCTGTATGACCTTGGGCAAGTCACTTAACCTTGTTTGTATCAGTTTACTCATCTATAAAATGAGCTAGAGAAGGAAACGGCAAACTGCTCCAGTGTCTTTGCCAAGAAAACTCCAAATGAGGTCACAAAGAGTCAGATATGACTGAAAATTGATGGATCAGCAACAACATAGTGGATAATGTTGGACTTGAGTTTGGGAGGCCTGAGGTTCAAATATAACCTCTGACACTTAATATTTCTATGACCTTGGGTGATTCATTTGAGTTCTCTGGGCAGGAGTTTCCTCACAGGATAGTTGTGAAGCACAAATGAAATAATGTATGTAAAATACTTTTCAGATGGTAAAGTGCTACATAATTTTGATGTTGTTATTTGATAAGCTTTTAATAATAACAAGCATCTATATATTCTTTTATGGTTTGCAAAGCATTTCAGAGAAGTTAAGTTACTAGCCCAGGTTCACATAACTAACAAGGATCTAGGCCAAGATTCAAACTCAGGTTCTCCTCTCTCTAGGCCTAGTTTTCTATCACGGCTCAGCACTTATTAAGGAACCCGTTATACACAAAGCACTATTCAAGGCTTAGGATATAAAGACAAAATTTAAATTGTCCCTATTCTCAGGAAGCTTATGTTCTCTGAGAATGTACTGTTATTATACAAAAGACCAAAATCTAGTTCCTTCAAATAATTTTAGTATGGCACAATGTTGAAGCTTTTGGTGATCCTGTTTGCTCTCCTTCGAATATTCTTTAGTTTTGTTGTTCAGTCATTTCAGTGATGTCCAACTCTGTGATCCCATTTGGGGTTTTCTTGGCAAAGATAATCAAATGGTTTACCATTTTGTTCTCCAACTCATTTATGGATGAGAAAACCAAGGCAAAACAGAGGTAAGTGATTTTCCAAGGTTCACCCAGACAGTAAGTATCTGAGGCTAGATTTGAACTCAGAAAGATGAGTATTCCTGACTCTCCACTTGGTGCTCTATCCACTGGACCACCGAGCGGCCCTAATTTATCAATGTCCTTCCTAAAATACTATGCCCAGAACTGAATCAGATGTGATCTAAAAGGGCATAGAACAACAAGGCTATCACCTCTATCGTTCTGAAGGGTTACAGTGAACTCTAACTCTTAATGTAAACTAAGACCTTATTAGCTTTTTAGGTTGCCTATTGACTGGGGAATGGCTAATAAATGGTGGCACATTAGAGTAATGGCATACTATTGGGCTATAAGAATGATGAATATAAAGAATATAGAAAAGCTTAGAAAAATCTATATGAACTGATGCAGAGTGAAGTAAGCAGAGCCAAGAAAATAACATACACAATGTAAACAGAAAGAACAATCACACAAATATATTACATTTGCGACATATCTTTTGTGGATGAATTACCTATCTTAGACCTGTAAATGAAATATTTTTTATTTTTATTTATTTATTTAATATTTTTAGTTTTCAGCATTAATTTTCACAAAACTTTGAATTACAAGTTTTCTCCCCATTTCTACCCTCTTTCCACTCCAAGATGGCATATATTCTGATTGCCCTGTTCCCCAGTCAGCCTTCCCTTCTGTTACCCCACTCCCCCCATTCCCTTTTCCCTCATTTTCTTGTAGGGCAAGATAGATGTTTATACCCCATTGCCTTTATATCTTATTTCCTAGTTGTATGCAAAATTTTTTTTCAAACATCTGCTTTTAAAACTTTGAGTGCCAAATTCTCTCCCCTCTTCCCTCCCCAAGCAGGCAAGCAATTCAACAGAGGCCACATGTGTATCATTATGCAAAACCCTTCCACAATACTCATGTTGTGAAAGACTAGCTATATTTTGCTCCCTCCTATCCTATCCCCCTTTATCCAATTTTCTCCCTTGACCCTGTCCCTTTTCAAAAGTGTTTGTTTTTGATTACCTCCTCCCCCATCTGCCCTCTCTTCTATTGTGCCCCTTTTTTATCTCCTTCCTCCTTCTTTCCTGTGGGGTAAGATACCCAATTGAGTGTGTATGTTATTCCCTCCTGAGGTCAAATCTGATGAAAGCAAGATTCACTCATTCCCCCTCACCTGCCCCCTCTTCCCTTCTTACAGAACTGCTTTGTCTTGCCAGTTTTATGCAAGATAATTTACCCCATTCTATCTCTCCCTTTCTCCCTCTCTCAATATATTCCTCTCTCATCCCTTTGTTTGATTTTATTTTTTAGATATCATCCCTTCATATTCAACTCACCCTGTGCCCTCTGTCTATGTGTATATATATGTATATTCCCTTCAGCTACCCTAATACTGAGGTCTCATGAATTATACACATCATCTTTCCATGTAGGAATGTAAACAAAACAGTTCAACTTTAGTAAGTCCCTTATGATTTCTCTTTCTTGTTTACCTTTTCACGCCTCTCTTGATTCTTGTATTTGAAAGTCAAATTTT
Organism: Trichosurus vulpecula; assembly: GCF_011100635.1. NCBI lineage: Eukaryota > Metazoa > Chordata > Mammalia > Diprotodontia > Phalangeridae > Trichosurus > Trichosurus vulpecula. The sequence continues at coordinate 232,842,798 of NC_050578.1, read as the reverse complement.
CTATTCAGCTCTGGTCTTTTCACCTAGAAATCTTGAAAGTACTCTATTTTATTGAAAATTCATATTTTGCCTTAGAGCATTATACTCAGTTTTGCTGGGTAGGTGATTCTTGGTTTGAATCCTAGCTCCTTTGACCTCTGGAATATCATATTACAAGCCCTTCAATCCTTTAATGTAGAAGCTGCTAGATCTTGTGTTATTCCGATTGTGTTTCCACAATACTCGAATTGTTTCTTTCTGTCTGATTGCAGTATTTTCTCCTTGATCTGGGAGCTCTGGAATTTGGTGACAATATTCCTAAGAGTTCTCTTTTTGGGATCTTTTTCAGGAGGCAATCAGTGGATTCTTTCAATTTCTATTTTTCCCTCTGGCTCTAGAATATCAGTTCTCCTTGAAAATTTCTTGAAAGATGATATCTAGGCTCTTTTTTTGATCATGGATTTCAGGTAGTCCAATAATTTTTAAATTATCTCTCCTGGATCTGTTTTCCACATCAGTGGCTTTTCCAATGAGATATTTCACATTGTCTTCCACTTTTTTCATTCCTTTTTTTCTGTTTTATAATATCTTGATTTCTTGTAAGTCACTAGCTTCCATTACTCCAATCTAATTTTTAAGGTAGTATTTTCTTCAGTGGTCATTTTGACCTCCTTTTCCATTTGGGTAATTCTGCCTTTCAAGGCATTCTTCTCTTCATTGGCTTTTTGGAGCTCTTTTGCCATTTGAGTTAGTCTATTTTTTAAGGTGTTGTTTTCTTCAGTATTTTTTGGGTCTCCTTCAGCAAGTCATTGACTTGTTTTTCATGGTTTTCTTGCATCATTCTCATTTCTCTTCCCAATTTTTCCTCTACTTCTCTAACTTGCTTTTCCAAATCCTTTTTGAGCTCTTCCATGGCCTGAGACCAATTTATGTTTTTCTTGGAGGCTTTTGATGTAGGCTCTTTGACTTTGTTGACTTCTTCTGGCTGTATGTTTTGGTCTTCTTTGTCACCAAAGAAAGATTCCAAAGTCTGAGTCTGAATCTGAGTCCATTTTTGCTGCCTGGCCATGTTCCCAGCCAACTACTTGACCCTTGAGTTTTTCTTTGGGGTATGACTGCTTGTAGAGTAGAGAGTACTTTGTTCCAAGCTTGAGAGGATGTGCTGTTGTTTTCTGAGCTATTTCTACACAGCAAGCTCTGCCACACCAGCACTCCTCCTCCCCTAAGAACTGCCAACCTGGAGTGGACTCAGATCTTAAGCAGGCTCTGCACTCCTGCTCGGATCCGCCACTTAATTCCTCCCATCAGGTGGGCCTGGGGCTGGAAGCAACTGCAGCTGTAGTTCTGTAGCTGAATCACCTCCACTGCCCCTAGGGCAGTGGCCAAACCCCAAACTCTTTTCACTCTGTCCCCCACATCTTTTCCCACTAACCTTCTCTGTTGTCTTTGGTGGTTGTGGGTTGAGAAGTCTGGTAACTGCCACAGTTCACTGATTCAGAGCTTGTTCTGCCTGGCTCCTGGTCTGGTTGGTCTGGTCACAGCCTACGCTGGGCTCTGCTCTGCTCCCAGCTCTGTGCATGATAGACCTTACCCAGCAATCATCCAGGCTGTCCTGGGCTGGAGCCCTGCTTCCCTCTGCTATTTCATGGGTTCTGCAGTTTTAGAATTTGTTCAGAGCCATTTTTTATTGGTGTTTGGAGGGTCCTGGGGGAGAGCCCTAGGCAATCCCTACTTTCCGGCCACCATCTTGCCTCCGCCCCCCTGTAAATGAAATTTTTAATGTTTTTATTGATTTCTTGGTTTTTAAATTACTATAATTGACCCAGTATCCTTTACTCCCCCTCTCAGAGAGCCATCTGACATAACAAGATAGTATTTTAAGGAAAAAAAAAGAAAAAGAGGAAACAATCAGCATAACTGATCAATATACTGAATAAATCTGAAAACATATACAATGTAGAACACTTGTTTATTTTCAACCTCTGCAAAGGGGTGGGGTGGAAGTGTCTTCTCAAATCTCTTGAGTCAATGCCATTTTTTTTAAGCGGGGGGAAAGGCAGGGAAATTGGTGTTAAGTGACTTGCTCAAGGTTACACAGCTAGTGTGTCAAGTGTCTGAGGCCAGATTTGAACTCAGGTCCTCTAACTTCAGGGCTGGTGCTCTACTCACCACACCACCCAGCTGCTCCTGAGTCAATGCCATTTTTAAAAAGTAGTTTGGCAACATTCATTTGTGATTTGTGTGTGTTGTTCTTTCCATTTCCGTTGGGGTAGTCATTACATATACTGTTTTCTTCACTCTGCTTTCATCACTCTGAGTAAGTTCATAGAGACCTTTCCATGGGTCTCTGTATTTATCATATACACAATTTCTTATAGCACAGTAACATTTTATTACATTCATTGACCACAATTTGTTTAGACATTCCTCAATCTGTGGATATTTACTCTGCTTTCAATTCTTTGTGATTACAAAAATTGTTGCTACAAATATTTTAGTGTATATGGGGTCTGTCTTCTTATCAATGGTCTCCTTGGTATATAAGCCCAGGAATGCAATCTCTGGCTCAAAAGGTATAGGCATCTTAGTCATATTATTTGCATGATTCTTTCCAAAATGGTTGTACTGATTTACAACTCCAATAATGCAACTTTTTTTCTTAGTTCTTAAAATTTTATTTTCTGCATGTTTTTCAAAAAGGAATTTCTTTCCCTCCTTCTCTTATTAGTCCTCCTTTTCTGTCTCTTCTGATTTTTTGTTCATTGATTAAAGACCTTTATATTTATCATTATTTTGCATATTCCTCATGGAATTAAAATTTTAGTACTTATTTTGAGTTCTATCTTTTAAAGATTTTTTTGTTATTGCCTTGTAGATACTGCCCCCAATACCCTTTTTTCTGTTACATCTCACTCTTTGAAATATTAATTCCTGCAGGCAAGTCAGTCATTAAAACATTTATTAAGCACCTACTATCTTCCAGGCACTATACTAAGTGCTAGGGATACAAAAGAAGGTAAAAGACAATCCTCATTCTCAAGGTGCTCACAATCTAATGAGGAGGCAATATGAAAACAACTATGTGCAAACAAGCTATATACAGGACAAATTTTAAATAACAAACATAGGGATAGTTCTGGGATTAAGGGAGATTTGTAGAATACTACCCCAAGGTAGCAATCTTCCTATGTCCCTGACTGTGCAGTTCATAATTGACTTTTGACATTCCTTTGTTCATTTTTTCTCCATTTGTCCTAAAATCTGTTCCCTGGTTCCATGCCCTTCTATTCTTCTGGATATCACTTGCCTTAAGGTGTTCTGATTCTTCTTCTCCTAAGGCAGGATAAACGGTCTTTCTAAGCACCAAATCTCTGAAGATTGTACCCATTTTAAGTTTCCTCATGTTCCTTCATAGAGCATCTCTCTTTTCCCATAGAATCATCCATCACTGATATCCTCCACCACTGAAACAAGGTTTTTCCCCTTTCTTTCTCCCTTTTTAAATTCCTTTCTTCTTCATCAATTCTCCTGTAGGCTCTCTTTCTGACAAACTATAGAAATTATTTTCCTTCATTGTTAACCTTTGACTTGATTACAATACAAAACATATTCCCTTCTATCTTCTTCTACTCCTCCCTTTTATTCTCCTTCCACTCTGTAATTTAGTTTCACAAAACAACAACAATAAATACTGATTCACCTGTAGGCAGAGTGTTGTTATATTTAGTCTATGATATTTCAGGTCTTCATTTTTTTAATAACTATCTTTTTTCATCTATAGTTAGGCTCAGATTTGCGGAGTTGGTCAGCATGATCTTCCTTTCTCTTCAGAAGACATTTTATTCTGGTGGATTCAGAATAGTTTTCAGTAATGCAAATTTCCTTTCCTTTATATTTAAAGGACTTTTTTGCAATCACTTGCAGAATTTGTTGTTTGTCAGAGGAATTACATTTAACTGCTTTGTGTCTTGGAGTTGGATTTTTTTTCCTTCAGGTAATTTGTGCATTCTTCAATTGATGCTTCGCTTTCTCTATTTAATAAGTTCTGCACCATTTTCTTGTGTTACTTCTTATATTATCATGTTCAGCTTTTTTAGCTTGTTGTGTTCTTCTGAGAAACCTTAACTTGTCTCTATACCTCCTGTCTTCAAGATCAATATGTTTTTATTTGTATAGAGATCATGCTTTCTTTTTAATATTTACTGTTTTTTGTTTTTCTTCCTGATTGTCCTTTACTTCCATGTATTTGCATTCCCAGTCAGTTATTCTCTCTTGTTTTTCTTGGTGAGACTTACCCCTGTGGAGTCAAGTTTTTTTAAGTAGCCATTTATTTCTGCTGTGCAGATCATAAATTCTGCTTTCACAATTCTTATCTCTCTATTAAACCATTCAGAACAGTGTTCAGTGATTCTATGCTCTTTTCTGAACCCAGAGACTCTTCTGCCTCCTTAGTTGCTGAATCACATTCCTTTTTTCGCAATACTTATGCCTAGCTGCCTGAATTCTTTCACCTGATCTGGAAGCCATCTTCTCTCCTGTTATTATTCCCTGTTAGTTTATTTGCTTACACCTATTCTTTGAGTTTACTTCTTCCTGAGATCTTTAGTAATTTTAATCTTATTTTTTTAACCGACTACTCACTTTCTGACTTCCTCTTCTATGATGGTGGTTTCTTTAGGGGTTAGATCTTAAAACTGTCCCAGCCTCCTCCCATACTGGGCAATTCATGGTTCCACAGTTCAAGTCTCTCCCCCAAGTGCCCTCTAGGGGGAAAAGGGATGGCCCCAGCTGGATGATAGGCTCTTTCCCTTTAGCTAAGTGGAGTGCCATAAAGCCCTGACATATACACCCTGCCCAACTATCCTCTGTTCCCTCATTTTATGGAAAAACAATTTCCTGTTACTCTGACTCCTAATATTTTCTATTTTTGTAGTTATCTTAGATGGAATTTATTTCTTCCTGCTGTATTTTTGGTAACATACAGAATTTTGAAGAAAAATCTTTAGCATGTTATCATTACACTGATGCTCTCTTGGATAGATTTGTGTCCTAGTTCTCAAGCAGAATAAGATTGTCATAGTACCATAACAACACAAGATTCTAACAGAAACATAATTATACCATATGAGCATCTGACCAAATTGTCCTCAGAGGTACAGCAATTGAGACTACATATGACACCAGGGAAGATAGGAAAACCCCAGATCAGCACAGACAATCCACTGCAAGGTTCTTGGGAGTCTCTCCTACCATGTATTTCTCAACTGTATCACACATGACCATATAAGCCACATAAAGGTTGTGCTGGCCTGACCAGGGTACACCAGGATTGAAAGCATGTATAGAAGATATCTAGAAGATTTTCTCTTCTTGTCTTACCAGTTTGGGGTAGACCTGCCAAAGTTCATCTTTGGTGATCAATCCCAGTTACATTCTTGATTTCTTGCTTGTTCTTAATACATATTCTTGAAGTCTGTGGGGGCATTCTGTGGGGAGAGAAGGGGAATGTGCCCACAATCCTCTGTGGCTGTCAGGATGAGGAACTGTAGTCTCCACCTAAGACGCCATCCTTTATTCGCCTTCACAGATGTTTACCAAGTTAGAAACCCCTGCTTTAATTTAGCTTGGAGAATACTGTGATACTCTAAATTGTCTAGTGGGTCTGAAACTAACAGCAAGAGGAAATGGCCCCAAGTGCTAACTGTGTGCTGTGTCCAATCCCACACCTCCAATTTCCTATTCAACACTTTGAATTGGATATTCCATATATGTCTCAAACTCAACATATACAAAAGAAAACTCATTTTTCTCACAAATCCTCCCCTCCTCCAAATTTACCTGTTTTTGTCAGTGTGGCACAATCATCTTCCCAGTTGCCCAGGTTTACAAATTAGGCCTCCTCTTCAACTCCTCAATTTCCCTTGTTCCACATATCCAGTCAGTTCTCAAATCTTGCCATTTCTAACTTCATGGCACCACTTGTCTGCATCCCCTTCACTCCACTCACATGGCCACCGTCTTAGATCAGGCCTTTATTACCTCAAAGCTAAATTATTCCAAGAGCCTTTTAATTGCTCTCCAAGCCTCAAATCTCTCCCTATTCCAATTCATACTCTATACACACTGCTGCCAGAGTGATTTTCCTAAATCAAACCAAGTCAGTACCCCAGCTTATTAAACACCAGTAATTCTCTTTTATCTACAGAAGGTAGGTATAAAGCCCCCTAGCATTTAAGGCTCTTTAAAACCTGGTCTTGTACTACATTTCCGGTCTTCTCCCACTATACCCTCCACAATTCATTTGCCATTCCTTACACACAACATACCATCTCCTCTTTCCATCTCTTTGGACTGACTGTCCTACAGGTCTGGATGGACGTCTTCATATCTTACCATCCCTTACTTTCTTCAAGACTCAGTCCAGATGTTACATTCTCCAGGAGATTTCCTGACTCCCCCAGGAAAACGTGAGCTTTTCCTTCTAAGGTTACCTTCATTCTACTCTACTCTGTATGTAGTTTGGACAGACTCTCCCCCATTTCAATTTGAACTCATTGAGGGTAGGAACTGTTTTTACCTTTCTTTGTATCCTCAGGGCTTAGCACAGTACCTAGCATATGTTAATCTCATAACAAATGCTTGTGTTGATTAATTAATCACCACATAATCGGAGCTCCCTATTTTTTCTTAACATATAATTTGGGGTCCCTGCCAGAGAGGTGGAAGCTGAGTAAAACTCCAGTAGAGACTGACTTCAAGAAACTGTGGAAATTCATCAGCCTATATGGAAGCAAGCAGCCACCAGGGTAAAATACAGTGGGCTTATTCTATAATCCTCAGACAACAGACAAAAGGTTGATTACTGTGCTTATACTCAAAGCCTTGCCAGCTTGGTAGGACCTGATAGAGCTGGTGTTCATCAGGCCTAGCCTTCAAGGGCCCACTATCATGAGGCACTGGCAGGGCACATTTATTCAGGGGCAGCTAGGTGGCACCATAGTACATCAAGTCCTGGGCTTGGAATCAGGAAGACTCATCTTCATGAATTCAAATCTGGCCTCAGACACTTCTAGCTGTGTGACCCTGGACAAGTCACTTTACCCCATTTGCCGCAGTTTTCTCATCTATAAAATGAGCCAGAGAAGGAAATGGCAAGCCGCTTTAGAATTTTGCCAAGAAAACCCCAAATGGGGTCACAGAGTCAGTCATGACTGAATAACCACAAATAAATATTATCCTTACCAGAAAATATTTGATCTCCTGGGCAAGTAGAAAGATACAGGAGCCAAAAGTAACACTGGTTTAAAATACAAACTCAGTAGTAAAATTTTATAAAAGAGAATGGTGAAAGGTTATCAGCAGTTTCCCCACTCACTGTAATAGAAGGAACACTGGCTCTGAAGTCAGATGAACTGAATTAAAATCCTAGCTCTGATAACTTTGCACCTCTGTGACTTTGAGTAAATCACTTACCCTCCCTGGTCCTGATTTTCTTCATTCATAAAACGAGGTGGTTGAACCTGAGATGGCTTCTGAGGTCTCTTCCAGCTCTATCAGTATGATCATATGTTCTCACAAAATAGCACAGCATGGGAATAGGGCAAGAAATGAGTCTGAAGAAACCTTAGCATAAGCTCCAGGCAAAAGCATTTACAGATGAAACTGAATGGACAAGAAGTAGATTAAAAACAAGATAAATTCACTAGCATTTCATCAATAACCTAATTTTAAAAATGACAATTGAAGCATCTACCTCATTTGGACCCCACTACCTTCACGAGCAAATAGAGGGAGAAGAAATGGAAACAGCATCCAATTTTATATTTTTGGCCTCAAAGATGACTGCAGATGGTGACCGTAGCCATGACGTTTAAATACACTTACTCCTTAGAAGGAAAACTATGGCAAATCTGGACACATACTAAAAAGCAGAGACATCACCTTGCCAACAAAAGTCTATGTAGTTAAAACTATGGTTTTTTTTTTCAGTATCAATGAGTGGCTATGAGAGTTGGACTAAATGAAAGATGAGCGCCACACAATTGATGCTTTTGGATTGTGGTGCTGAAGAGGATTTCTGAGAGACCCTTGGACAGCAGAGGGATCAAATCAATCAATAGTTAAAGAAATTAATTCAGGTTATTCACTGGAAGGGCAAATACCAAAGCTCAAGTTTAAATACTTTGGCCACATAAATAAGAAGATGGTACTTATTGGAAAAGACCTTAATTTTGGGAAAGATCTGAGAAAGGGGGACAGCAGAGGATGAGATGGATAGTGTCATGGAAACAACAAACATGAACTTGGACAGACTTTGAAAGATAGTGGAGCCTAGAAGGAGCTGGCATGTTATTGGACTACAAAGAGCTGGACGTGACTGAATGCCTGAACAACACCTTGATGTGCTGTTCAAGGTAGCTGAAATGGCATTCAAAAAGATGAAGACCAGGCTAAGTAAACACAGAAGAGATCTGTGTGGAAGGAGACATGATTTTGACAGCACTGAAAAATGAATTCTAAAGATATCCAAAAAGAGGGGAAGACAGCAAAAGATTGAAATAAGTCACACCTCCCAAAGGCATGTTCCCTTCTTCTACCACTCCCTGTAAAGGAGGATCACAGGGCAATGCATATATGGATCAAAACTAAAGGAATCTTTGATTTGATAGGCAGGCCTTCTTGTCCACATAGTCCTACATAATCATTGGTATCATTAACATAAGTTGACCCAATAATCCGTGGCTACTCAAGGTCTTATATATCCAACAGGTCTTACCTTCCACAATGACCCACCACACAACTCCTCCCCTTACATCCATTTCTCAGCTCTATAGTTTCAAAGCAATCTGAACTTATAGCATTTACGGTGAAGGTTCTTAACCATTTTTGTATCCTGGACCCCTTTGGCAGTCTGGTGAAGCCTATGGACCCCTTCTAAGAACAATGTTCTTAAATGCATAAAATAAAATACATAGGACTACAGAGAAAACCAAACATCAATAAAGATATAGATGTAATTTTTATAGAAAATAGAAATGTAATTTTTTCCCCACACAAGTTCACATACGCAAGAAATCTATTCACAGATTCTTGTTAAAAACTGCTGATTTATAATTGCATTTTCTTTTTTCTGTGTTTTTTAAAAAAATTATTATTTATTTAATATTTAATATTTTTAGTTTTCAGCATTGATTTCCACAAGATTTTGAATTAGAAATTTTCTCCCCATTTCTACCCTCCCCTCCACAACAAGAAGGCATATATTCTGATTGCCCTGTTCCCCAGTCAGCCCTCCCTCCTGTCACCCCATCCCCCTCCCCCATCCATTTTTCCCTTACTTTCTTGTAGGGCAAGATAGATTGTTATGCCCCATTGCCTGTATATCTTTTTTCCCAGTTGCATGCAAAACAATGTTTTTTTTTAACATCTGCTTTTAAAACTTTGAGTTGCAAATTCTCTCCCCTCTTCCCTCCCCACCCACCCTCCCTAAGAAGGCAAGCAATTCAACATAGGCCACACATATATCATTATGCAAAACCCTTTTACAATACTCATGTTGTGAAAGACTAACTATATTTTGCTCCCTCCTATCCTGTCCCCCTTTATTCAGTTTTCTCCCTGGACTCTGTTCCTTTTCAAAAGTGTTTGTTTTTTATTACCTCCTCCCCCTATATGCCCTCCCTTCTATCATCCCCCCTTTTTTATCCCCTTCCCCCTTCTTTCCTGTGGGGTAAGATACCAAATTGAGTGTGGATGTTATTCCCTCCTCAACTCAAATCCGATGAGAGCAAGATTCACTCATTCCCCCTCACCTGTCCCCTCTCCCCTTCCTACAGAACTGCTTTTTCTTGCCACTTTCATGTGAGATAATTTACCCCATTCTATCTCTCCCTTTCTCCCTCTCTTAATATATTCTTCTCTCATCCCTTAATTTGATTTTATTTTTTTAGATATCATCCCTTCATATTCAACTGGCCCTGTGCCCTCTGTCTATATATAATATATACACATATATATGTATATTCCTTTCAACTACCCTAATACTGAGATCTCATGAATTATACACATCATCTGTCCATGTAGGAATGTAAACAAAACAGTTCAACTTTAGTTTGCCCCTTATGATTTCTCTTTCTTGTTTACCTTTTCATGCCTCTCTTGATTCTTGTGTTTAAAAATCAAATTTTCTATTCAGCTCTCATCTTTTCACTGAGAAAGCTTGCAAGTCCTCTATTTTAGTGAATATCCATATATTGCCTTGGAGCATTATACTCAGGTTTTGCTGGGTAGGTGATTCTTGGTTTCAATCCTAACTCCATTGACCTCCAGAATATCATATTCCAAGCCCTTTGATCCCTTAATGTAGAAACTGCTAGATCTTGTATTATCCTGATTGTGTTTCCACAATACTCAAACTGTTTCTTTCTGGCTGCTTGCAGTATTTTCTCCTTGATATGGGAGCTCTGGAATTTGGCAACAATATTCCTAGGAGTTTCCTTTTTGGGATCTTTTTCAGGGGGCAAGTGGTGGATTCTTTCAATTTCTATTTTACCCTCTGGCTCTAGATATCAAGGCAATTCTCCTTGATAATTTCTTGAAAGATGATATCTAGGCTCTTTTTTTGATATTGGCTTTTGGGTAGTCTAATAATTTTTAAAATATCTCTCCTGAATCTATTTTCCAGGTCAGTGGTTTTTCCAACGAGATATTTCACACTGTCTTCCCATTTTTTCATTCCTTTGTTTCTGTTTTATAATATCTTGATTTCTTGTAAGTCACTAGCTTCCACTTGCTCCAATCTAATTTTTAAGGTAGTATTTTCTTCCATGGTATTTTGGACCTCCTTTTCCATTTGGCTAATTCTGCCTTTCAAGGCATTTCTCCTCATTGGCTTTTTGGAGCTCTTTTGCCATTTGCATGAGTCTATTTTTAAGGTGTTATTTTCTTCAGTATTTTGGGGGTCATCTTTAGCAAGTCATTGACTTGTTTTTCATGGTTTTCTTGAACCACTCTCATTTCTCTTCCCAATTTTTCCTCTACTTCTCTAACTTCCTTTTCCAAATCCTTTTTGAGCTCTTCCATGGCCCAAGACCAATTTATGTTTTTCTTGGAGGCTTTTGATGTAGCCTCTTTGACTTTATTGACTTCTTCTGGCTGTATGTTTTGGTCTTCTTTGTCACCAAAAAAAGTTCCAAAGTCTGAGTCTGAGTCCATTTTCACTGCCTGGCCATGTTCCCAGCCAACTACTTGAGCCTTGAGTTTTTCATCAGGGTATGACTGCCTATATAGTAGAGAGTACTTTGTCCCAAGCTTGAGGGGTTGAGCTGTTATTTTCAGAGCTATTTCTACACATCAAGCTCTGCCACACCAGCACTCCTCCTCCCCCAAGAACCGCCAACCCGGACCGCAACTCAGATCCAAGCAGGCTCTGCACTCCTGCTCTAATTCCTCCCACCAGGTGGGCCTGGGGCTGGAAGCAACTACAGCTGTAGTTCTGGAAGCAGCCTTAGAGCTGCACCACCTCCACCGCCCCTGGGGCAGATGCCAACTGTGAACTCCTTTCACTCTGTCCCTGAAGTTTTTTTCCCACTAACCTGCTCTGCTGTCTTTGGCGTTTGTGGGTTGAGAAGTCTGGTAACTGCCACAGCTCACTGATTCAGGGCACTAGGGTCTGTTCCACCCATCTCCTGGTCAGGTTGGTTGGTCTGGACACTGGGCTCTGCTCTGCTCCCAGCTCCCTGCGATAGACCTTACCCAGCGACCATCCAGGATGTCCTGGGCTGGAGGCCTGCCTCCCTCTGCTATTTTGTGGGTTCTGCAGTTTTAGAATTTGTTCAGAGCCATTTTTATAGGTTTTTGGAGGGACCTGGGCTTAGGCAAGTCCCTGTTTTCCAGTTGCCATCTTGGTTCCATCCCTACAATTGCATTTTCTATTGTATGCTTTCAGACCGGTTGATTATAACACACTTTCAACTGGATGGGGTAGTTGTCATGGGAAATGAACAAGTCTGGGCAAGTCATAGGCTCCTTAAAGATGCACCCTTGGCAATCATGATGAAACTGGATGGCTCTAATTCTGGTTTTGTCTGATCTAAATAGAGCTCTGCACTCATAGGTTTTTATTCCATATAATCATGCTTCCATATCAATCTTATGCCCCAATATTCCCCGTCCCAACAAAACAAAAATCTAAAACATCAATCAACAGCTAATGGTTCTACTAACAATTCTAATTTCATTAAACTTCAGCCTTACAATCACCCACTTCTGACTTATTTTAACAAGTTATAGTATACATGTCACCACTCATAAAGTGTTACCATATCTTAGGAAATGTGAATTGAGTCATAAAGGAGATGTAGAAATGGAGCTCATTGCCTCCCACAGTGTCATGCCTCCCACAGTGTCAATCTGAACCCTCTCTCAATTAATGTGTCCCTTTAATTAAAGCTTAATTATTTAAGTATCCTAAGAAAAAGAAAGTCTGCTTTATCAAATTTGATTTGAAGCAAAACCAATGGGCAAGTACAAACAGTAAATAAGTTTTGCTAATTATTAACCATTTTGATTAAAAAATACATTTGACAAGGAATAGATGAATAAAGGATCATGGAATGATCTGTGCATTTAAATTTTTTTTGCTTTCCCTCATAGCACTGATTTTAATTATTTATATTTCCTGAAGGTAACTTCAAAAGAGAAATCTCATTCAAACAATTTTTTCTACTCCATCAAGTCCAGTTCCACAAGTTTCATCAAACTGAACATTATTCCATTCAATTCAATCCAACCTACATTTAAATGCCTACTATGTGTATGCCGATGTCTCCTCAAACACCTTGATTTCTCAGTCCTAGAACATCCTCTATCCTTATGACCTTAACCTTCACTCCATCTCAGTGACTCATGGTGATGGTCAGATCCTGGAGCTTATCACCAGCCACAACAGTTCCATATCTATAATTCAGAACTCTGAAATTTCTTTGACAATAACCTTCTGCAATTCCATTTCTTCTTGAGCCTCCTTCCTTCTAAATTTATTTTCTGTTCCCTCTTTGCTTTCCTAGTCCACTACTCCTGCCCTAGCTTTATTTTCCTCCCTTACAAATCTTGATGTTACAGTTAATCATTTTAACTTTATGCAGCCCTCTACCCTAGACCAGGCCTCTATCATCTTTTGCAGGAACCATTGCAAGAGCCTACCAACTGGTCTCCTTGCCTCCAGTTCCTTCCCTCTATAATTCCTCCTCCACACAGGTTCCAAATGGGTATTACTAAAGAAGAGTTCTCTGATCATATCACTTCCCTATATAATACTGCCTCTACTGCAAAAGCAAAGAGATGCAAGGTGGATGTACAGAAAAGAGCAATTAAGGCAGGGTGGTTGAACCACAGTACATGAAGGGGAATGATACGAAATGAATGGGAAAGGATGGTGAGAACCAGAAAATGCAGGGCTTTAAAAAAACAAATAGGAACTTGTACTTTATCCTAGAGGAATTTTGTTGTTCAGTCATTTCAGTTGGGTCCAACTCTCCTTGATCCTATTAGGGATTTTCTTGGCAAAGACACAGGAGAGGTTTGCCATTTCCTTCTCCAACTCATTTTACAGATGAGAAAACTGAGGCAAACAGGGTCAAATGACTTGCCCAGGGTCACACAGCTAGTAAGTGTCTGAGGCTAGATTTGAACTCAGGAAGTTAATTCTTCCTGACTCCAGGTCTGGACCTTTATCTACCAGGCCACTTAGCTGCCCTCCTAGAGTATGATGGAACCAGGAAAGATTATTCAGGTGAGTGATATGGGAAGATAGAGTCACAGAATTTAGAGCTGGATGGAAATTTGAAGATTATCCAGTAGAATCTCTTTATTTTACAGACTGGGAAACTGAGGCCAAATGAGAAGTAACTTATCCAAAGTCACCTAGAAAGTCAGTGGCAGAGGTAGAATTTGATTCAGGTTTTATCAATCCCAGTCCAGATTTTTCCCGTTTATTTTACATGGCAAATATTCATCATTAAGAAAAAAAGTACCAAAAGACAGTTTCATTAAAAAAATTTTATGGCATGATAAATAATTTGGATTCAGAGAACCTGCTTTTAAAATGTTTGGGTTCTACCACTCACTCACTTCATGATGAAGCTCTGGTCTCCAATGTAAAAAGACAAAGTTGGCCTAGATCATCATAAAATTTGCATCCAGCTCTAAATCCTACGGTACTATACTTATTTGATTTTAATGTATTTTTTTTTTGCAATGAAGTAACTCCATATTCTGCATTGCAAAGAAAGATGAGAAAGAATAGGCCTTTCTCATCTTATATTATTGGCCTTGACCCTGGAAGGTCTGTAGTCCTCTGTAAAAGCTTAAGCAAGCTTAGATCAAGGACAGATTTTGAAATTGAATTCATTCAGATTAGCAAGACCTTCCAGGAGAGGATTTAGCCTGACCAAGCTGTTGCCAAGTAAGCTTACCGAGCTAAGTCTCTATTCCTGATTCACAATCAACTCGTTTCTTCTCAAGTTGCCATGGGTATCCAGAAAACCAGTGTTTCCCCTCCAGTCAAGAGTTTTCTCAGTCTCACAGATTCCTGCCAGCAATTTCAGTTTCTCTAGAGAGTGTCCTCTGAAGCATATAGGTGTCCAATGACTATAAAGGAAAATGGTGTATGAGGCAGGCTGCAGGGAAGCAAGCTAGCCAGAAATTCTGAGCTTGGCAAAAAGCCCCTTCCAGATCAGGAAACTTCTGACCAATCATTAGAGGCTGTGGCGGCACAGGGCAGTTCAAAGCTGCCAAGCCCTTCAGGGAAAACTTTCCAGGAAACTAATCCAGAAAAGAGATTAAACCCAGGATTACAGACCTTTGTTTTTCTTAATAATTTAACCTCAGACATCCCCGCCCCCTGCCTAAATTAAGCACTATTCTCCTTGAGATCTGCAGGCTCCCCCCCATCCCCATCCCATTTTCTATAGCCAAAAAACCATTATCAGATTAGTTAAACATTTTCCAAGCTTAAGAAAGATGGACACAGATTTCCCTCCTATGATGCAAACTTCTTTACACAGACATACACATCTATCTGGTTAATATTTTTAAAACACAGTATCTTTGGGACACAAGTCTCTCCCTGTCATTTCAGAAACAGAGAACCCTAAAACTTAAAAATTATTTTCCTGGTTTGAGAGTAACAATGAAAAAGAGATGCCAGTGGGGGATAAAGCTCACTGTGCCTGTCTAATGTAGGGGTTCTACTTGAGGTGAAGAGAACTGGGTTTTGGTTTGTTTGTTTTACTATTTTTATGACTATTTCCATACATTTGGTTTCCTTTATAATCCAATGCACTTTATCGTATGCATTTAACAACAGAGATCCGCAGACTTTACCAGATTGCCAAAGGGGTCCAAGGTAAATAACCCCAATTTTAATCCATCTTCAAAATTATTATCTGTGACCACTGAATTTGCAGAAATTCCCTTGTACTAGGTACTCTCCAGAGGTAGTGCTGAGTCAGGGACAAATTTTTAAAATCATGGACCTGTCTAAAAATCTTCTTACTCAAAACAGTGTGTTGTTTCTTTTAAGATCTCATTTTGTTACTGTTCAGTATTACCTTCCTTGAGTTATAGGGAAAAAAATTAAATATGACTGAAAACAACTGCTTTTGATCACACTAAAGTAAAGGCATACAGCAATTATCTGGCATTATGGGGGAATGAGCTGAGCCACAAAATGAATTTTCCAGCTAACTGGACCATAGCCGCTTAAGGACAGCATTAATCATAATAGCACCAATTCAGACCCCAATTCTGACTTTTTAAGTAATTTAAGGTTTGCAAAGGCTTCTTCTAAATATCATTTTATTTAATGCTTTATAACAAAGCAAGGTAAATACTACAGGTATTAGCTTAATTTTATAAATGTGGAAACTGAGGCTCAGAGATTATGCATAAAACTTATTTTAACCTTTTTGGACAGAAGTCTTTCTTAAATTGATTACACACTTCCTGGGTTTCTTAATCAGAAGATATTTAATACAATTAGACCTCTATTATTATTATAATTAATTTATATTTATTGTGCTATATAATATTGTGTATTACATTATAATACATTATATGAAATTACAACATAATTTAATATATTAGCCCTCTAAATATTATTTGATATAGTAAGTATTTATCAATTGCCAACCAAGCACAAAGCACCAAGCACAATGTTAGGCAACAGAGATACAGATAAAAGAAATAGTCCCTGCCCTCAAGGAGATTAGATCTCAGGCCAATATTAAGAAGTTTAACTATTTCATTGTGATGACTGTTAGAGTATATAAGGCAATTTGTTCTTTCATTAAATGGCCCCAGACTGTGGGAAAACAGCCACATTAATCCTCTGTGGGTAAAGTTGTGAAATGGTCCTGTCTTTCCAGAAATAAATCTGTAACTATGCCCCAAAAGCTATTGTAATCCTGTGATTTCCCCTGCCCGCCTAATATTGCCAGTACTAGACACTGAAAAAGATCAAAGAAGGAGGAAATTGACCCAGAGGTACAAAAATATTTACAGCAGTCCTTTTGTTTGGGGGGGGGGGGGTGACAACTGGAAACTGAGGGGCTATCCATTGACTGGGAAATGTCTGAACAAGTTATGGTATATGAATATTAATGACAAAGGGGATATTTTAGAGAAACCTGGGAAGACTTATAATAATTGATGCAGATTGAGGTGAGCAGAACCATGAGAACAATTGATACCATAAAAACAATATCATAAAGAAAAACAACTTTGAAATGCATAGGGACTCTGATAAGCATAACACAATGACCAAATATAATTTTGGAGGATTCACAATGAAACATGCTATCCATTTTCTGAGAGAAAGCTGATGATCTCAGAGTGCAGATATGGAAATTTTACTTGGACATGGCCAATGCAGGAATTTTGCTTGACTGTACGTGTTTGTAGCAGGAATTTTTCTTGCTTTCTCAATGAGGAGATTAGGGGTGGGGAGAGATCCGAGAGAGAGAGTGAGAAGACTCATCATTTGAAAAAAAAATTAAATTTTAAAAAACTAAATTGCTCCAGACCACTGGAGTTTATCATCCTAATGTCTGCTTTTTTCCCCTCCTTCACTTCTTGCTGACATCTTATGTATCTGTCTTTTCCCTTTGCTTTGACATAGGTAATAGAAATCAATGCTGGAGGTATAAAGAGACTTCAGATACACTTTATTTTCAATGTCTCACAGTAGGGATTGTTTCATTTATTGTATCTGGATCAATGCCTTGCAGAGGGCCTGGCACATAGCACTTAATAAATACTTACTAACTGTGTGTATTTGTCCTAAACCAGAAGAGGTCACAAATTCTAAAAAGTACGAAGCCAAACTCCTTTGATCTTCAACTTTATTTCCCTTATATTTCCAGTCATTGTCAATTTAAAATTGGTCTTCTCCCAATATGTCATGGGGCAAATGGAAACACAGTCATCTGCTAGATTGAGAAAGAACTGGGAAGACCGAAGGCACCTCCCCTAGGAGGGTTCATTCCTCAATCTCCAAACCTCTCTGCTGTCTTCTGAGGAGCACAAAGGCAACCTATATTGCCTAGCACATCATATTCTCTCTGTCTCTCTCTGTCTCTGTCTCTGTCTCTTTCTGTCTCTCTGTCCCTCTCTCTCACTCTCTCTCTATACACACACACACACACACACACATATATATATATATATACGTATGTATATATACGTCACATATATACACGTCTATATGTACATTTTATGTGCATTATATATATATATATTAAAGGTAAAAATACAGTTAAGTGAGCACATCTTTTTGTATTAGCACTATCTGAAGTTATAATTTTGTAAAATAAAGTCACTGATTCTAATCTAATGGAAACATGCAATATGAATTCTAATAATGTAACCACTTTGTGCAATTCATTTTTTGTACCAATTGGTCTTAGTTATAGATTCCAAATGATCAAAAGTTTAAACTGCAATCATTTCTTTAATAAAAAAGGAAAATCAAAAAAAACAATCATCCCATCCAACCTTACCATCATTTTACTTTCTTTCTGATCATGTATTTTTTTTAAAAAGTTACTCAAGAAAAGACAAATGAAATCTACCAGTAGATGGCTACCACTGGTACCCAACCAATATCTAACTCATTTCAAAAACTGCCAGAGGAAATAGAGGTAAAGAGAAAGAACATGTCCCTCAATGTGTAACAAGTGGCGAAATCCTGCAAAACCCAGGAATTTTGTTTGCTGTCAAGACATGTGCGACAGAACCATAGTCAGATTGTCCACTGTGGAACTCTTTCTTGGAAAGTTGTTTTTTTCCCAATTTATTTTCTCTCCCCCCTATAATTATTTGTCATTCCCAAACTCAGGAACCTGTTCTGAAACTCAGGGGAAATACATAAGGCTAGAAATGCTGAGAAACATAGAGAACTGAAGTTTGTAAAGATAACTGGTTGGTTCCCCCTAAAAAATGTCTGATGCTACAAAGTGAAATCATACTGAGCTTTAAAGACAGCCCTAACATACTCCTCCCTCTACCATTCTCTGGGCCCTATATTTATCCAGCTGTCAGACTTTAAAGTGTATGTTTTAATTTTCCATGGTTGACCACATCCAAATCTGTCTTAGGGGCACAAGAATCTATTATTCCCTAAAATCTAAATGCAGGCCCAGATCACCACAGCTGGCTCTGGGAGCAAGATTTTGTAAATTCTAACTGGTTAGGGAAGACAATCTCTAAGTCCATTGTAAAAATCACTTTAGGCCCATTTCTAGCAAAACAGGCCCTGGCTGTCTGTATATACTATCTTAAATGGCCTTTTTGTGATCCTACTCTGTCCTCTTAAACGAATGGAAGGCATTTTCCCCCCATGGGGGTCCTAAGAGGAGCTTGGGAAGAAATTGACATTATCATGCGGTAAACCAGGACACACAGACTTGCTTGTTACCGTATTTAAAGAAGTGGCCACAAAGAAATAGTCATCGGGGCACCACAATAGAGGAAAGCTCGTATGCATTTCCAAGGAATCACATTTTGGGGAGAATTACAGAATAATTACACATATGCTTAGATCACGAGCATTCAATGAAGCGGACAGTATTTTGAGGATTTAAGATGTTGGTGTTGTGGTCGTCTCTAAGAAACCGGGATAATTCAGACATTCAAATGCAAAACCACACCATTTGGAGAGTGTAATGCGGTCTGTTCTGGTCACTGTTACAAATTCGGAAAGGATTCCCTGGCTGCAGACATTAGAGCCACTTAATACTTAAATCTGTTTCCAAATGTAAAGCATGGAACAAAAGTGCTTTGCATTAATGAAATGTATCCTCACACTGGTCCACTGCCACATTTCATTAAAGTGTCCCTTTGGCGGGCTAAAAAATAATGACAAGAGCTCCAGCCTGTGTGTAGGCTTGATAAGGTCCTCAGATGAAATATCATTACCTAATAACACATTAAACATCCATTTTAACACTATCAGTTTCTCCCTCGGAGCCTGAATTAATTTCATGACCTGGGTCTTATCTATAACCAGTTACTGGAAATGGACCTCTCTCTTTGCAGATCTGAACACTGATTACTTATTCATGCCCATTTTATTTCCAACTCTGCTGGAAAGCAAACATCCCCAGAAAATAATTTAAAACATCTTTGTTGTGCTGAAATCTTAACATTTCAAAATGTCCTTACAGGAGAGGGTTCCTGTTTTAACCACTTTGAATGATCAGTTAAACTTTCTCCTATAGTTCAATTTATTATCCATGCTACCAAGAAGCTATGCTCAAAAATAGCTTAATACCTTTCTTTCAGGTTAAACGTTAAAAACATAGAAACATAAAAACTAAATTATCATGGTCATCTATTCAGTGGCTGAATGCTTTAAAGAAACCTCACTATTTGATAAGTTCATTTTAAGGAGTCTGTTATTCACTCAGAACAATTTGCCCTCCAGCAGTAACAAATAGGTAAATTTTAGCACCAATATATACATATATATGTATGTCTATAGGTATATATAAAATATTTTATATACATAGAAATTATATGTATATAGTTTAAAACAGCAAGAACAGACTATTTTTCCTTTTTATCTGTGTTGAAAACTCAATTTCACCAACAATTATACACATTCTTTGGTTGTAACCTCACAATTCTGAAAGGTCCTGGGGTTTTTTTTGCAGTGTTTTTCACAGCTGTAAAAGAGACGTGTATCTGGTTTTCTACAAAGAAGCTGTTTTGTAAATGACTGCAAGGAAAGGAATTCTCACAGACAGATCTACTGTATAGCTAGTTCAGCTAGGCTTTAGACATTTTCCCTCTCTGTTTGTGGAAGGGTCAGTCTGGCTCAAAACCTGGTTACACCAAACACCTTTTGGGATTCCTTTCTTTTGGGGAGGGACATGAAGAAATACAAACAAAAGTGAAACAAGGGGTTTTTAAGTGGATCAAAAGTCAGTAGTTACTGGGAATGGGGCAGCAGCATGGTCTTGTAAAAGATTAAAAATGGGCATTTAAGCGTTTATCTCCATTTCAAAGACAGCCAACGTGATTTAATAAACAGTGAAGTAGCATGAGAAGAGCAGAAATGTTTATTTTAGGGAAAGTTAGACCATCAGCTTAATATAGATATTAAATTATATCCCAAAAATGGTAAAATGTTTGTAAAAGTAGCACAGTGACAAGAAGTTGGGGCATGCAATTCAGTTTTAGATAATAGAAATAGTCTTCAGATGGCAACTTCCATTTCTTAACAATGATTCTTTTTTGAATGTGTTAATAGTTCCTTTCTTTTTTACACACGCAGGCACTTACTTATATTTTTGACCATTCCCCCATCTCTCATAACAACAAAACAACAACAGTTTAGCCAAGTGAAGAAACAATGTATGGAACATCCTGAATCCATAGTCCTCACCTGGAAATTATTACTGAAAAGCAATAAATGTATTTCATCATCTGTTCTCTGAAATAAAAATGGATGACTGTAATTAATCTGAGTTAATCTAATATGGTTTCATTTACATTATTGTAGTCACTATATATATATGCGCATGTATATATGCGCATATATTTATATATTGCTATGTTTCTGCCTCGTTTCCTCCATATCAACATGATAACTAACATTTGTATAGCACTTTAAGGTTGGCAAAGCACTCATATATTATCTCATTTGATCCTCACAGCAACCCTGTGAGGTGGGTGCTATTATTATCCCCGTTTTACAGATAAAATAAGGCTGAGAGAGCTTAAGAGGCTTATACAATATCTACATATTAAGGTTCTGAAGTGAGATTTGAACTCAGGTTCTCCTGACCACAAATCCTATGACCTAACCACTTTACCAATTTTCTTCCATAATACAAGTAATCTCCTATTTCTCATATTTCTTATTTCTTGCTATGTAAAAAATATTTTATTATAATCAACTATAATATGTTCCACTATTCTCTAATCAATGAGAACTCACTCCCCTGCATATATGTGTACATATACACATGTATATATATATTATTCTGCTATGAGTGATTTATTTATATGGACTTTTTCTTTCTGGCAACTAATGTCAGTTTTTACAGGTAGCTACTTGGAAAACCTATAAAGCAAAATAAGAACAAAAATGCATAATTTTTTTCCCAAGAAGACAGAAGCTTATAAGCCTGTGTACTGGACAATTTGTGGAGTCAGTGTCAGCTCTTTAATCATGCAGAATTCTGGCTCTGTTGCCCTTAGTAAACTGGAAATACAAAGAGAGATAGTACTGGGAGATTTCTAGTCCTGAGATTCATTAGGTGAGAGGGTCCTACTAGATCTGTAAATCATTCCAGTAAAACGTAATAATAACTATATAATATTGGGAATTCTGATGGATTAAACATAAACTCAACATAAAGATAAACATAAACTCAAGAAGCATGATTTTGAATTCTGGCTTTGCCACTTACTGGCTCTGTGACACTGGACAAAGCATTTCAATTCTAGGAGTTTATTTCTTCTTTTAATAAATGGGGCTAACAGTGAATACACTTGTAACCTCACAGTGTCCTTGTAAGGAAAGGAGGTTGTAAATCTAAAGTGCTATAAAAGTGTGAATTGATTATGCCTCTCTACAAAACTGGACATTGGTATGCCCAGATAAGATCCATAATTATTGGCTCAGATGCTTTATAATGGTGTATGAATTACTAGCAAAGTACTTTACCAGCTTCCTCTCAGCCATAAACCTGACCTCACATTTCTTAACAGAAGACAACATGTGCCTATTACTAGAGGAGAAAACCAGTGACTTCTTCAAGTATAGGCTACTTGTGTTTTTATGTACTTTGTAGAAATCACTTATGACTAGAATCATGAAAAAAATATATACATATACAAACATGAGAAAACAACATACTGGATGAATCTCAGAAAGGATGCGCCGAGAAGCCCCAGGAATAGAAAGAACTGCTTATTATTGCTTCAGGAATGGTTGAGCAAGCTGACCCCCAACACCAGGACACGTGTAATGACTGCTGGTTATTGCAAAACCTTTGACTCAGTTCCACCCTCACAGTTTATTTACAAACAACCAAAAAATGTAAAATGGGCTAAAGTTTGGTAAGAATGTCAGAGAATTTGATGTCACAGAGAAGACTGTTCTATGGTAAAATATGTCACCTACACAATAACTCCAAGAATAATTCATATAAAATGTAGAAATTTTTCTGGGACAGATTTTAAGTGCATTATGATTCTGCTTAGCTTTAAATCCATTATCATCTCTCCTCAATAGAATTGTATGGTTTCCAGATCAAAGGAGGAGAATCAAAATATACGGATGACACAAAGTCATTTGGCTCCACAGAAAACATGTTAAACAGCTCCTTCATTCCATGGACTATTTCTCCAATAATCTCACAATGTTATCCCATATGTATAAAATTCTTATCGTATGCCAATGAAAGACGGAGACAGAAGGCTTTGACCTTGAATCGAAAGGTCACATTGAACCATTGAAAAATGACAATATCTAAAAATACATTGGTCTTCTCTAAGCAAAATACATTAAATTTAAGGATGTCAAAGAGAAGACTGGCTGAAAATATCAAGAGACTTTGTGGAATATCAGTCTTAATGTGTAAATTGAATTGAAAGAATTGTAAAATGAACCGTAGGAGATGAAAAAAGTACCCTAACAAAAATCTATAAATATTAACAAAACATGGACAGCGCTAAAATGTTTAACATTTTCATGACAAAAAGAAGGAAAATTGATCAACACTCTTAAAGCACGTGTTGTTGTTGTTGTTCAGTCATTTTCAGTCTTTTCCAACTCTTCATGACCCCATTTGGAATTTTCTTGGCAAAGATTCTGGAGTGGTTTGACATTTCCTTCTCCAGTTCATTTTACAGATGAGGAAATTGAAGTAAACAGAGTTAAGTCACATAGCTAGTAAGTGTCTGAGGCCAGATTTGAAGTTAGGAGACTTCCCGACCCTGGGCCAAGTGCTCTATCCACTGTACCACCTAGCTGCTCTTAAAGCACATATCAAACAAGTAACAAAACCTAAGAGGAATATTTTTCAAATAAGCAGACATTATATTGTCAAGCAATAGTGAAGACTGATACACACCACTGGAGTTGTCAAATTCAGTCATTTACCTCTAAATGGAGACTCTAAAATGAAATGGATTCTTTCAATTTCTATTTTACCCTCTGGCTCTAGAATATCAGGGCAGTTCTCTTGATAATTTCTTGAAAGATGATATCTAGGCTCTTTTTTTGATCATGGCTTTCAGGTAGTCTAATAATTTTTAAACTATCTCTCCTGGATCTATTTTCCAGGTGAGTGGTTTTTCCAATGAGATGTTTCACATTGTCTTCATTCCTTTGGTTCTGTTTTATAATATCTTGATTTCTCATAAAGTCACTAGCTTCCACTTGCTGCACTCTAATTTTTAAGGTAGTATTTCCTTCGGTAGTCTTTTGGACCTCCTTTTACATTTGGCTAATTCTGCCTTTCAAGGCATTCTTCTCTTCATTGGCTTTTTGGAGCTCTTTTGCCATTTGAGTTAGTCTATTTTTTAGGGTGTTATTTTCTTCAGTATTTTTTTGGGTCTCCTTTAGCAAGTCATTGACTTGTTTTTCATGGTTTTCTTGCATCATTCTCATTTCTCTTCCCAATTTTTCCTCTACTTCCCTTACTTGCTTTTCCAAATCCTTTTTGAGCTCTTCCATGGCCTGAGACAAGTTCATGTTTTTCTTGGAGGCTTTTGATGTAGCCTCTTTGACTCTGTTGACTTCTTCTGGCTGTATGTTTTGGTCTTCTTTGTCACCAAAGAAAGATTTCAAAGTCTGAGTCTGAATCTGAGTCCATTTTCTCTGCCTGGCCACATTCCCAGCCAACTACTTGACCCTTGAGTTTTTCATCAGGGTATGACTGCTTACAGAGTAGAGAGTACTTTGTTCCAGGCTTGAGGGGATGCACTGTTGTTTTCAGAGCTATTTCTCACAGCAAGCTCTGCCACACCAGCATTCCTCCTCCCCCAAGAACAGCCAACCTAGAGTGGACTCAGATCTTAAGCAGGCTCTGCACCCCCACTCTGATCTGCCACTTAATTCCTCCCACCAGGTGGGCCTGGGGCCAGAAGCAACTGCAGCTGTAGTTCTGTAGCTGTACCACCTCTGCTGTCCCCAGGGTGGTGGCTGAACCACAAACTCCTTTCACTCTGTCCCTGCAGTTTTTCCCACTAACCTTCTCTGTTGTCTTTGGTGTTTGTGGGTTGAGAAGACTGGTAACTGCCACAGCTCATTGATTCAGGGCACTAGGGCCTGTTCCACCTGGCTCCTGGTCTGGTTGGTCTGGGCACAGCCCACACTGGGCTCTGCTCTGCTCCACTCCCAGCTCTGTGCGCAATAGACCTTACCCAGCAACCATCCAGGCTGTCCTGGGCTGGAGCCCTGCTTCTCTCTGCTATTTTGTGGGTTCTGCAGTTCTAGAATTTGTTCAGAGCCTTTTTTATTGGTGTTTGGAGGATCCTGGGGGAGAACCCTAGGCAAGTCCCTGCTTTCCAGCTGCCTTCTTGGCTCCACCCCAATCCTCTAGAATTATGTTCTTTGATTACACTGATAAGAATCCTTATCTTTCAAAGTTGTCTTTCTTTATTATGTTATTATTGTATAAATTTTTCTCCTGGTTCTGCTCACTTCCCTTTCTGGGAACAGATGTTCCCAGGTATCTTTGGGATTGTCCCTTTTCATTGTTTCTTACAATAAAATAATAACGTATTACATTTTTACATCACAATTACTTTAGCTATTCCCCAATTAATGGGCAACCTCCCCCTGCCCAGTTTCTGGTTCTTTGTTTTAAAAAAGAACCCTGCTATAAATATTTTTGTACATATGGGTTGTCTTTATTTGATCTCTTTGGAATATGGGCTTAGCAGTAGTATCACTGAGTAAAAGGGAATGAACAGATTAGTGATCTGGGGGCATGGTTCCAAATTCATTTCCAGATCAGCAAGATTAGTTCAAAGCAACATTAATATAGGTTTTCCTCTAGCCTTCCAAAAGCGATCATTTTCTCTTTTTATCATATTTGTCAATCTGAAGAGGTTATAAGATGGAACTTCAGAGTTGATTTGATTTGCACTTTTAAAATTTTTAGTGATTCAGATAATTTTTTCACATAGTTACTAATACCTTGGATTTCTTTATCTGAAAACTGTCCAGTCATTTATCTCTTGGGGAATTACTCTTGTTCTTATAAATCTGAACTAATTTCTTATGTATCTTAAATATGAGATGTTTATCAGAGAAACTACAAAAATTTTTTTTTTGAGAATGGTTACTCTTAAGGAACCCAGGCTTCGGGATCAATGTAGATTGTTCAAGGAGACAGTAGAAAGTACATAATTTCAGATTGTAAAAAATTAGCACCTATGGGCTCCCTAGAGGGACCATACCTGGTCTAGAATCATACAGCAGAAGCTCACTGTCTTTATGGACTGATACATGACAAATACTCATACTATAAATATGTACTTCGAAATATCCTTGAGAACTCTACCAATAAACTTCAATAGAACAAGATTATTATCACAAACAGAACCGTTGCCCACAACTGCCCAGATATAACACTGATTCATAAGAACAGTGTTTTTAATAGTAGTCGCCCACCCAAATACTCATGATCTGCAAGTTACATGAAAAAAAAAAAGTTTCCCTAGTACAGAGACCTGTCCAAGGTGATCAAAATCACATGAGAACAAAAATCCTTGCTGTCTTGTATGTTATTTCAGTGATACCGAGGATGCTTTCATTGGGCCTACAGAGGATGAGCTTAGATCTTAATACTTTTTTATTCAGCTACAAAAATGAACCATCCCATCTACCTCTGCAATAGTATGTGAGATACTTAAGAGGAATAAATACTAAGCTTGGGATTTAATTGCTATAGGGAACCTCAAGGTGAGGAAACCCCTTCTGCCAATACATATTGGCAACTTAGTCTTAAAGAGTGTCTTATAACACTGATAAGTAACCTGCTCAGGTAATACAGCTTACATGTATCACAGGAAGGACTTGAACCCTGCTGGGTCTTTGTGGCTTTGAGGATAGCTCTCTTCTATACCCAGTTGCCAATAGCAGACTAGTTCCATTTTTTTTCCTGAAACTCACAGAAAAAATAGTAGAAAGAAATAGTAATCAATGTAGGGCTACATATGGGATAAAGAGCCAGCCGTGGGTGCCAGGAAAATCAAGTTTTAAGTCCCCATTTCTGACACACACTGGCTATCTCAGTGATCAAGACAACTCTTTGGGACTACAGATCCCTGTACTTTGTAGAATAGGTGATTATTTGCTTTAGTAAGGAGTCCAAAGTCCACATCATGATCACCATCATCATCATTGTCATACTATACGCCTGAATAACAAATCTCTTTTATATGCTTTATCTTATTTTGTTCTCATGATAACCCTATTAGAAGGACAAGGTAGATATTATAATAATATTACATATTCCATAATAGTGGTATACACTCAGCTTTTACTAAGTGCTTTTTTCAGTCCTTTATTATTATGCCTATTTTACTAACGAGGAAATTGTGACACAAAAAGGTTGCGTCAATTTCTGGTATAACTTTCAGTAAGTTACTTAGCCTGTCTAGATCTCAGTTTTCTTCTTTACAAAAACAAGAGGTTGTTCCAGATTATCTCACATTCATATGGCATTCCTATTCATATAGCCCCTTCTAACAAAATCCCATTCTCCTGTAAGTGTCTTGCAATAGTTAATAAATAAACATTTATTAAATGCCTGCTATGTGCTAGGCACTATGTTAAGTACTGTCTATGGCAAGTCCAAGTACTAAGATAATTAAGAAGAGTTCTTCCACGTTCAGCAGTAACACTGCTATCACCCCTGGCATTTCTGGTCTCTGAATTCTGAAATTGCAGCAGTATGAATTGGCACATAGCAAAATTTGTTTTACTTGGGCAAGTCACTTAACTGCTGCTTGCCTCAGTTTCTTCATCTGTAAACTAGGGGTATTAATTGCACTTACCTCCCAGGGTTGTTGTGAATATCAAACAAGAAAATACTTTGAAAGCATTCAACGCAGCACCTAGCATGTAGCGAGCACGATATAAATGTTAGTTGCTTATACTATTACTACTGTTACAATAACTTAATAAAGTCTCTGACTTTACTCTGTTCTGTACCTACAAGTCAAAATATGCTTAAACTCTCAAAGATAGTTGCTATCTAACAGAGAGTCTCTAAATAATTACATGGTCCTCAAGAAAATGATTTCTCCCTCCCCAAATCTCCAATTTATTTAATCTTTCATTTCATTAAATTTTTATGTGAATGTATAAGTCTTATCTTGCTATTATATGGAAAGCTCCTTGAGGGAAGGAATTGAACTGAATTTTATTTCTGTATCCCCAGTGCCTAGTATGATGACTTGTAACTTTTTTTTTCATCTAAACTGTGAATTCTTTGGGGTGGAAACTCTCACTGAAACATCCACTGAAACATCTGAGAAACTCCTCTGTAACTTACAGTTAGGAGATATCTGAGAAGCTAAGTAACTTATCTATGGTCACAGAGCTGGCACATGTCAGAAACAGGACTTAAACTCAGGTCCTTCTGACTCTTAAGATCAACCCTCTATCCATTATGCCATGAGACCTGTCACCTCGTACCTAACAGGTGAGTGATAAATATTTAGTAAATCAAATTGAATGTAGAGCAGGAAGTCATCAGCTTCTGGCCCTAGACTTGACAAGTATAAGAACCTTTCTCTTTCAGAGTAGGGGTGCCTGTAGTTAGCACACAAAAGCTGGAGAAACAGGGTTTTTTGCTGATGTTTAAAGGTAGGCCTAGAGAACAGCTTTGCTCTTTTAGTACTGAGTGGTTCTTGAAGAAGGAAGAGAAAGAGGCTAGTTCAAACCTCAGGTTGGGTAATGAGGTTCTGGAGGGTCTAGTGATCCTATCTGGCTTTCCCTACATTTTCTGTGTCCCCAGGGCCTTCTGTGCTGGGCTCTGCTGTGATCAGCCTGAGTCTCGGACACACAAAAAACTGAAGGATTTGGTGTTGATGCCTCTGGGTTGCAAGGCCAGTGATAGGTACCATATCTGATGACACCGTTCCTTATTTTATTAAATGTGGCCATGCCATATGTCGTGATACTCAGACACAGTAAAACGATGAGGCCTAGAACCCAGGTCTTCTGATTCCTATCCAGAATACCACACTCTATCCTACTTATTTATAAAATGTCAACTATATAGAAGGTACTATGCTTATAAATATGAGAAAAATTAGAATTTTAATAAGGCTATTGCATTGAGTTTTAAGCATCCACTATGAGGTCAACATATTAAATTTTTAAAAAAAATCCTTATTTGTATGTTTCATTGACTTCTTTTTATCTCATTGTCATTTCCAACCAACTTTCCCACCTCTCTTCTTCTTTCTCCCCTCTCCACACTCCCTCCTTCTTTTCTAATAAAATTCTCCCCTGTAACAAATAAGTATAGTAAAACAATTTAACACATTGATCCATGTCTGAAATTTTACACATTATTCTGCACCGCAAGCCCATCATCTCTGCTGAAAGGCAGAAGGAGGCATGCTTCACCATTAATCCTCTTAAGTCTTGACTGGATACTGCATTGATCAGAGTTCTTACAGTTGCATTCCTTTACAATATTGTAGCCATCGTGTAAATTGCTCTCCTTGTTCCACTTAAGTCTTACTGAGTTTCTCTGAATTCTTCATATTCATTATTTTTAAAGCCCTATAGTATTCCAGTTCATTCGCATACCGTGATTCATTCAATCATTCCCCAATCCAATGGGCACATACTTTGTAACCGATTCCTTCTTACAACAGGAGCTACTATAAATATTTTCATACAAATTGGACCTTTCTCTCTGTACCTGACCTCCTTGGGATATATAAGGTCAACTTTCCAGGTAACAATAAGAATTAAAATGAGAAAAATAAGGAGAAAGCTCATCTTTGTATGGAGCCCTCTGGTGGTCTGCAAAGGAAGAAATTAAGGTAGCAAGTTTTGTGGGGGTTTTTAGTACTGAAACTACTGAATGGTTGGTTTTGGGGGGTAACTGAAAAAAAACCTATTATCAAAGAATGATAGAATTGGAGGGGATATTAGAGATTATCTAATTGAACCGTATCACATACCATTGTTAATTTATAGATTAGGAAATGCACTCTATCTCATGATGGTTCTCTTACCTTTCTTTCACCTATGATTATCCATACAGCATACTCAAAACCCTTGTTCCCAAACCTCCAAATTCAATCTGCATAGAGCTATTGACTCTAAAAATGTTTTGGTACCATCTATATTTTGGTAATAAGAAATGTTTTCAGTGGCAAATGAGTGTCAATATAGGTCGATTCTTCTAAATGCTGAAAGTCGTCAATAACTAACCTCTCTGCTGCTCAGTTTTCCCCAGAAAATGTGGTTCCCTGTCACTCAAGTACCAGAAGCAAGTGACCACTCTCCTTTCAGAAGTTAATCTCCTCTTCATCTTTAATGTCCTAAGGGCACTACTCCAAACAAACCCTAGGGGATTTTAATAGGTTCTTACCAGGTAAAATGCATGAGCTAGAGGAGTCATTTAATAATAAGATGAAAAATAGGAATGGTAATATCACCTTTACCTACCACAACTCTACCGAAGTTGTTGTAAAAAATCAATTCAGACCAGTTATTTTAAAGGGGTAAAAAAAAATTAAGATTTTTTTTAACTTTCTAGTATACCTCAGCTAAAGCCATTTCAAACTTTCTCTTCCTTTCTCAAGCCCCCTATTCTCCCTTATACTTATTTTGCCAGCAGATGCCCTTGGTGCCTAATTAATTCAGGAGACTGAGAGTATCCCCACCCCTCTTCTAGTTCCCTCTTCTTCCCTCCCCTCAAAACCTTTTTCATTCCTTATCTATTCTCCCCATCATTGCTTCAACCTCAGAAAAGAAAGTGGCTTTAACTATCCACATGAGAAAAAACAGGTATATGAAGACAGCCTATTTTCCAAACTATGATATGCAGTTAGACGGACAAACCAAGAGCTGGTTCATCTTGGATAGACACTACAGATGGACAATGATCTGAGTCCAGAAATAAAGAGTAGGAGGATAATAGGCTGGATTGCCCACAGGAGATTGTACAACACTTTTAATGACCTTTCCAAGCCTCTCTACGAAACAACAGCATATTTTTGGACATTAACATTCTTTTAGTGATGCTATATCCTTGCAAATCATAGAACATCAGTCTCTGATCATATGATTCCCCTCTTTCACATATCTTTAGAATCTTTACAAAGATTTAGACATTTACAAAGATGTTTTGCCTCTAACACTGACTTCTTCTGCAAATTCTAGGTGGAATTCACCAGCTCTTAACCACCATTGGCCCTAAGTGGAAGACTATAATGTGAAAGAGGTATTAGCCTTGTTCTGTTCAGCCTGAAAACAAACAGGAACAATCGGTAAAAAGGAAAGGAAAGGAAGGAAGGAAGGTAGGAAGGAAGGAAGAGAAAGGAGGAAGGGAGGGAGGGACAGAAAGGAAGAAAGAAAGGATGGAAAAGAGAAAGAGAAAGAAAAAGAATGAATGAATGAAAGAAGGAAAGAAAGGAAGACAAGGCTTGATGTTAGGAAAACTTTGCTAATAATTAGCACTAACAAAAAGTGAAATAGCTGCCATAGGAGGCAGGGGCTCCTTTCTGTGAAGGTCTTCAAAAAGAGGCCTTCTGAAACATGGATTGGACCAGCTGGGTGGTGAAGTCACTTCCAACTCTAAAATTCTATGATCCTGTGATGAAAAACAATTGGCATTTTTGTTGAGTCTTTTCATATCATTTCCTTTTTTCATTACTTTATGGTTCTCTTTTCAATTGTTGAGGTAACTACATCATATTTTTTTAACTTTTATAGGAAATGATGTGTAGTCTGGGTTCATGTCTGGTCCATTATCCCCATTACCCATTCTTCAATGTCAATAGCTTGTACAAATTGGATAGGCTGGAACCACTTTAAATTACAAATTATTCCTTTTTCTAATTTGGGGCTCATTTTTATCTCTGTTGTAATAGATTAGCATTCAAACTAACAAGGACAACTGATTTGGCTATGACTCCCACATCATTAACCATGCTCATGTTTATAAGTTATAGTTTGTTTCATTTTTTAAAGTGCTGGTCAAGTTCAAAACCTCCCTACTATTTTTTAAAAGAAAGGATCCATGATATTCATGCATCAAGCATCTATTGTATAAAAGGCAGTGTGCTAAGTACTAGAGATAAAGGAAAAAATGAAATAGCGCCTGCCCTCAAAGAGCTTATATTCTCTTGGGAGAAGTATATGTGTGTGCATGTGCGTACATGCATACACAAGGTTTCTATGTAATCTATACAGCTCTATCCTCCTTTGCGTCTTGATCCATACTCACATTTTCATTGAAATGTATGTTGAATTAATTTAGAAGGTCTTATTGAGTTCTTTATAGCATTTCTGTATCTCCTTACTCTCTGCAATACGTGTTGGTACCTAACCTATGATCCTCTTTATGATGGAGACCAGTTTTTGTAGATGCTCATCATGAGCGCTACTATGCAAGATGACCAAGTATCCCTGAAAATAACTTTTCCTGCTGCCTCTAGATATTCAATAAAAACCAACTCTGCCAACTGAATCATTTGCCTCTCTGAGGAGAACCTCTGTGCCATCTTTGCAGTTAGCTACAGCTTCTGCCTTTTTTCTGGTTTCACTTACAGTATGATCATCAACAATGATACCATTCAGCTCCTCCAATACTATGTCTATTCCTTGGTCATTGGACAAGGATCTCACATTTAGAGAATCAAAAGTTAGTTCAATATTTATAGCTACCATAAAAATTGTGTGATTCTTGTTATTGTCCAGACATTTTTCAGTCATGTCTGACTTTTCATGACCCCATTTGGGGTTTTCTTGGCAAGGATACTGGAGTGATTTGTCATTTCCTTCTCCAGCTTATTCTACAGATGAGAAACTGAGGCAAACAGGGTTAAATGATTTGCCCAGTCCTCAAATGGAAGACTATGATGTGAAAGCGGTATTAGCCTTGTTCTGTTCAGCCTGAAAATAAATAGGAGCAATCGGTAAAAATGGATGGATGGAAGGAAGAGAAAGGAAGGAAGGGAGGGAGAAAGAAAAAGAAAGAGAAAGAAAGAGATAGAGAAAGAAAGAAAGGAAGGAAGGAAGGGAGGGAGGGAGGAAGGAAGGGAGGGAGGGAGGAAGGAAGGAAGGAAGGAAAAAGAAAGAAAGAAAGAAAGAAAGAAAGAAAGAAAGAAAGAAAGAAAGAAAGAAAGAAAGAAAGAGAAAGAAAGAAAGGAAGGAAGGAAGGATAATCAATGAATGAATGAAAGAAAATGTCTGCAAAGTATCTGAGGCCATATTTGAACTCAGGAAGATGAGTATTCCTCACTCTAGGCCCAGCACTCTATCCATTGTGCCACCTAGCTGTGGTTCTTTGCATCCTCCTGTTTTTCTGCCACTGTGCATGAGAATACAGCTATATCACAGGTGAAGAGGGCCACCCGGGATTGGAAGCCACTTTGTATTTTAATTTGTTCGTAGGTTGCTATGGCCAAAAAATTCATCACCTAATGACCAATTAATTAGTGATAAGGTACTTTACTTTTCCCTAAACTGGACCTTGGAGAGCAGATAATGTTTTGCTGGGACCATAATCAAAACGTCTGCATCTCAAAAGAACCAAGAGTCTGGCATAGCTTTTGAAACAAAGAGACTCATCAACAGCAGGATAAGGGCTTCAAAGCAGTACTTTTGTGGAGAAGCAGGCATGTGTGGAATCAGGAAACTGAAATACCTACAACAGGACATAGAGGCTGAAAATTAACCGCTACACCACCTGCCTATTAAAATTTAGATGAGATGACAATGAACCAAAAGTTATCTAGTTAAGTTCCTCTGACTTAGTCAATCATTTATCTTGGGAAAAAAAGATGAACCAAAAGTTAATTGGCTGAATTGATCATTCTGATTTATCAATCAATTACTACTCCAAAGAAGGCTCTTCCATGGCTTTCTTCCTTCTATAATGCCTTCCTTGCAAGGAATTCATCAAGTCCTTTTTCACAGGGTGAAATAATACAGACACACATTTTTCACCTGGACTAGTTCCTGATTTTTGCCACCTGAAGAAGGGGAATGAGTAATAGCACCAATGAGAGGAACCACAATGCTGTAAAGTTAAAATGCTGTACACCCAAGTATATGGCTACAAAGTATGGGTGGTGAGCATGTTCAGGTAGGATTGTGCTTGTGCAGCTGATGACTGAAAAAGGACCAGAAGATCTGAAAGAGAATTCCTGAGGGTGAGAGGAGAGCAACGGAGTTAGAGTAGGAGCCAGTCCACTTTCTACCCCCATCCAGCCATGTGTCTTTTGAGAGTCTTTAATGTCCAGGCAGTGCCATTTCCCACTGGAAAAAAAATCCAATAGACCTTATTTCAAAGGGATAGAGGTATAGAGATCAATAAAGGTATTTGATCTCATGAGGCCATCGATTGGGCTAGATAGTGTTTGAGGGTTCCTCTACCTCTGAGAGTCTACAATTCTCTAATGAGTTTAATGAAGAATTTATTAGACAAGGTATTTATAAAATGGCACCATCTATATAGTAAATGCTCAATAAATGTTTGTTGGATTTTAATAAAATGATTTGGAAAGTTAACAAATTTTTGACCCACGAATTTCCGTTGGGAATGGGCTGCCCTGGGAGGTAGTCAGCTCCCAATCAGTTAATTTGCAAATATTTACTAAGTGCCTGGTGCGTGCTAAACAGCTAGACAGTTGCATTGGACCTGGAGTCAGGGAGACCTGAGTTCAAATCCAGCTTCATACAGCTACTCTTTGTGTGACTGAGCAAATCTTGTTTGTTGTCTGACTCAGTTTCCTCAATTGTAAAATGGGGAAAATAATAGCACCTACCTCTAAGGATTGTTGTATCAAATGAGGTTTGTGTAAAGTGCTTAACCCAGTGCCTGGAACATGGTAGGTGCTAAATAAATGCTTGTGTTTTTATTTTTTCTAGGCCTGGAGCAGATTCAACATTCAGTTAATACATAGTCCCTTCTCTAGTATTAGCAGCAGAAGTGTGCAATTTATATTATTTATATTAATTTATAATATCTGTATTTAAATAGGCAGGAGAATTTGTCAGGGATGTTGTAGTAGGCATTATTACCTCAGAGTCACTGAATTTTATGACCTCTAAGGTCCCTTCTCACAGAGGAGGATCCTAGGATTTCTTTTTAAGCATTATATACAACTTTACAACTACCACAATAATCTAGGGCTCAGAAAGGAAGAGACATTGAATTATTTAGTTGCTGCCTTGGGTGGGGGATGGGAGGGTTACAAAAAAGATATATATCAAAGTATCCTCCTACATAGTAAGAAAACCTTAAAGAATCAGCAAAGACATTAAATGAGATAAGAATAGCTTCAGCAAAGTTGAAAGATACAAAAAACTCAGAAAAATCTTTGGCATTTCTATATAGTGCTAACAAAAGACATGAGAAAATGACAGAAAGAGAAATTCCATTAAAAACACAAAATACATAAAATACCTTGCTACTAACCTATAAAACAATGTAAACTGATGACATATAGACACAGCTATAAAAATCCTTTATACAGCTGGGCAAAAGGTAAAGAAGCGGGGAAAAACTCAAGTAATTGGGAGAGGGTTTCATGATTTGTAGTTCTATTATGCCAACCTAAATAAAACTACTATGCTGTCCAAATTAATATCTGGATTTAGTGTCACACCAATCAATCTCTTGAAAGGTTATCTAACAGAACTAGACAAAATGATACCTATATTCATTTAGAAAAGCACAGGTTCTAGACTCTCATAGAAAATACTTTTTAAAAAACCATGAATAAAGATTTACAGCATGATCACAAAGTATTTTTTTTAAAAATAGTAATCCTAAGAACTATTTAGTACTGGCTTAAAATATAAAAAAGTAGATCACTGGAGGAATCTAGATAAGCAAGACTCTGAAGTAAGTAAATACAATAGTCCAGTTTTGACAAAATGAAGACTAGAACTCAGGGAAGGATAGCTAAGAAAACAGAAAAAATATGTCAGAAATTAGATTTGGACCAAGTTCTTCTACAATAAGCTCTAAATGGATACTCAAATTAAATATAAAAGATTACAACATTTAAAAATTGAGGAAAATGGAAGGATCTTCATTTACTAGTATGGCTAGTAGAAGTCTTAACTAAACAATGGGTAGAAGTCATAAAAGATAAATTAGTCCATTCTTATTACCTAAAATAAAAGGATTTTGCAAAAAGAAAATCAATGAAGAAGAAAAAATTTCAAATGGAAAAATTTGTACATTAAATATTTCTTATAAAAGTTGATATACAGGGAACTGATACAGATAACGTAAGACCAGAGCCATTACCCTAAAAATAAATGGTCAAGGGTAGGAATAGTTTTCAGAAGAAGACATGAAAATTGTAAAAAAAAAAAACAAATAAAAGTTTCCTTCAAATCACTAATAAGAAAAATGTAAATTATAACTGAGAGTATATCTCATATCCAAAAAGCTATAAAT
This sequence comes from Trichosurus vulpecula, assembly GCF_011100635.1. NCBI lineage: Eukaryota > Metazoa > Chordata > Mammalia > Diprotodontia > Phalangeridae > Trichosurus > Trichosurus vulpecula. The sequence goes on along the minus strand of NC_050578.1, from coordinate 232,806,625 downwards.
GTGATAAAAAAAGGGAAACAATGTTGGAGGGGCTGTGAGAAGACATGAACAATAATACATTGTTAGTGAAGCTGCAAAATGGACTCTGGAAAATTTTTTGTAATTACGCAAGAAAAGTAACAATTCTTCATACTCTGACATTTTGATTCCATTATTGAGCAAAAATCCCACAAAGATTAATGAAAAGAAGAAAAGTTGGTGTACATGTGTAAGAAAAGTCATGTGCATGTATATGTGTTTAAGACAGTCCTAATATTTAACAAAATATTTATACAGTATTCTGTGTTAGCAAAAATCTGGAAATAAAATAGGTGTCTATTGAACAAATGGTTGAACAAACTATGGGATATGGATTTAATGGAAGATTATTTTGCCATAAAAAATGATCAATATGAGGAATTCAGGGGAACATGAGAAGATCTGGAAGAAGTAATATAGAGTACAGAAAGCAAAATGAGAAAAATTACACAAAGATTATAATACATAATAACACTAAAGTTAACAATGGTACTCTGATAAATTGTAATGCAAATCTCAGTCCTGGAGGAACTGGTAAGGAAACAACTTTTATTTCTCTCACTTGAGAGACAGAGATTATAAATGGATAATACTGTCAGATTCAGCCATTGTTTGGGTAGCTCTGCTTAATTTTTTTTTATTTTGAGATAAAGTACTCCGTAGGAAAGTGGTGCAAGGGGAAACACTCCTGGTCTAAAAAAAGCAAAGGTAATAAAACTTTTTTGAAGAATAACAATGATAACAAAGAGACACATGACCCATCTCACCATCATGCACACAAACCACCCCCCGCCACACACACACACACACACACACACACACACACAGCGTCCTTTTTGAAGGGATATAAGAGTTTAGAGCAAACATTTTCAAATATCTGCATTTTAAATGTCGGACAAATCACATTCCCTTCTAAAAATATTGTGACCCTTTAATTTCTGAAAGCCTAAGAAAAAGTACCGGGAAGTGCAGCGACTACCACCAGCAACAATGTCTTTAAAAGCAACTGGAAAGAAAGACAGTATGGAGAAGCATCTTTCTGCACCAGGAGGCAGGGCTGCCAGCCTTGGGCCCCTGTGAAATACACCGCATTGCTGACTAGTTCTTCACGCCTTCCTTGCCTTCAAGTGAAAACCTGAGCCATGAAATTTCTTCTTTGTTAATGTTAAGACGTGGTAATGTCAAGCATTCACGACCATAAGCATGGAAAATTGATGAAATTACAATCTGTTCAGAGAAATAACATGGTGATGAGAGAAAGAATCTCTCCTTGTGTCCGGATCCTGGTGGCAGCTTTTTAAACAGGTGAACATTTTCTCCCCCTCTTCATGAAAAACATCCCTTTGCATGAAGATACCAACTAGGAGCCTATGAAGAAAGGTCAAAGGAAATAAATAATTGAGATATTTTTAGGGCATTTAAGTTAGTTAGCACTTTCTAAGTGTCTTCTCAGGAATTATCTGTCCTTGGCAATGTGACCAAACTGAAGATTATACAATGTGATTATGTTACCATAATGTTGAGGTTTGAGATGTTCATAGCATGACATCAGGAAACCCATAAAATAATAAGCTAGTACGTGTTCAGTAATTCAAGAGAGACAGAACTCCCAGAGACAGAGCCAGGGTGGTGCCACTGAGTGCTACGTTTTGTGGGCACTGATAGCATTTATAATCCTTCAATAGCCTAAAAACAGTCCCAGCCCCCCCCCAAGTTGAACAGTTCTCAAAGGTAATACACAAATCATGCATAAGCATAATTTTCCCACAAACCATGTGGAACTTACTTTTGCAATCACATGTGCATACTAGAATTGACCAATTCTCCCATAATGTTGCCAATGTAAATGCACAGTGCGCTGCAGCTCCTAAAGGCAAAGATTATTGTATCATGAGCAAAACAAATTTGAGGCCCAGTGATCTAGTTATATAATTTATCAAAATAAGAAACTACTAAATAGCAGGGCAGCTAGATGGTAGCCCTGAGCCTCAAGTCAGGAACACCTAAGTTCAAATCTGGCCTTAGACACTTACTAGCTGTGTGACCCTGGGCAAGTCACATAATCCTGTTTGCCTCAGTTCCTCGTCTGTAAAATGAGCTTGAGAAGGAAATGGCAAACCAGTCTAGTACCTTTGCCAAGAAAATCCCAAATAGGGTATGAAGAATTGGACATGACGGAAATGACTGAATAAGAAAACAAGAATTGGACGACAGATGGAGAAGGAAGAGAATGAAAGAGCATGTGTATGTGAGAAACAAACTAGTGAAGGTGGAAGCAACTGACTTGTAATGAATGAAAGGAGCAAAATGGGAGGAACACGGCATGCGCCTCTCCTTGAGAGGGAAGAAAGGAAATAGTGAGGAGCGATTCACTTCTCTGCATGAGAGCTCCCCAGGACAGTTTGGCTGCCGTCTAGAATGATGGATAAGATCAATGATGTAGAGCTGAGACTTTAGAGTTCATCTAGCACAACGTTTGATTTTACAGATGAGGAACATGACACTCAGGAGAGTTAAGTGACTTGTCCAAGGTCATACAGGGAGGACTTGAACATAGTTCCTCTGATTCCAAGTCAGACGCTCTTCCACCCCACTAGTGGTGAAAAGCAGGTTCAGGACAAGAAGAAGTAAAGGAAGGTGTCACGTAACTAACTGTACACATGGGGCATCACAAGACAGAGAAGTACCACAGGCTAATATAACTCAGGAAGAGCTGGGTGTGGATCCTACCATAGATACTTGTTAGTTGTGTAACCATGTAAAGTCATTTAATGTCTCAAAAACCAAACCTAACCCTGATATGTTTATCCATTGTGAAACCCAGTTAGATTCTCCCATCTCTAATAGCTTGACTCCAGCTGCTGAGGTCAGTTGGCCACCATCACCATATCATAAACTAGAACACAAACGTGATGGAGAAAGAACAGAGAAGAACTAGTTAGATGTCTAACCCCAAGGATACAATTCATTATCAGTGTGTCCTCTTAACTGACAATCTCTCAGCCTCTGGATAGATGAAAGTGTCTATCAGAAACTAAACATGAGGCATCAGAAAGTCCAGAGTACACATGTGGGTAGCTCTTGGGTCCAGCATTTCACTGCTAAACATGAGCGAGGAGAATTGGTTTCTGCCGGACAAGCCTTTCTTTTAAACATAAAACATTCAAATACTTTCTGTGTTGTTGAGGCTCTTTTTGGGTGGAGGGAAAGATACAGAATAATTAGCAGGATCATTTTCCACAGACTAATGGGACATCATGTTGAGAGGCCAAAGAAGGGATTTTCTTTCCTATATTCACCCAGTGTAAATCATTTCTAAATAACAAAATAAAAAAATAATGTCCACAATAAGTATTACCAATAAGATAGAAACCAACATCTTTCTTGAGCTTTCAAATCTCTCTGCTATAAAAAAGCAAATAGCATGTTTTTCCCTAGCCCTTCCTTCTCCCCAACCCCACCACCACCAATCCACTGATTCTTGGGCTGAACTTCAGTAGAAAAACAATTTGTCACAGCAGCAGCTGAAACAAGATGTGTCAGTAAGATTGATTTGACTTACTATTACAGGGTGCCCTGCTGATCAGAACTGAAAACATGATTACCACTTACAGCTCGTGTTGGCAGGACACAAGTGGCCCACAGCTTCTCAGCAGTGATGACAGATGCCTGTTTCCCCTCAGTCCATTCAGGACAGTCTCTGAAACTGACTGTGTCCTTCTGACATGGCCACCCTATGCCTGCTCTTTCCTATTATCAGCATTATTAAGCTCTAGTTGGGCATACACGGTATCAACATCACAAAGCACCAGATCCCTGTGTCTGCATGGGGAAATATCATGAAGGGCATTTAATTGATTAGAGGTACTTGAAAAGATATAGGCACCAATTTTGTTCCAAGAATTGTTCTGGGGGTTCATGGAGTGCAAAGTATGTCTTGGGTCTTACAAATTGCAACTGTCACCATTAAAAAACAAAATCAAAACCCTGGGTAGTGAGGTCTTTTTGAAAACTACCCTGGACTAGGTAGGGACTAGAAATGGAGGAGTACACACATTATAAATGCCACAGAGTTTTCTTTTCCACTCTACATTCATGGCAGAAGTGATATCATTCTGGGTGATCTTCTTAAAGTCCATTCCAGATGTAATATTCTATGATTCTCTAGGTGAAGGAAAAGATATCTTATTTACAAACTCAGGTTATTTGCCTAACACAGGACAACTTCATCATGATATAGGTTGTTTCGCTGAGTCAGATATTCTATGGTCAAATGATGTCCGCTAAAATATAACTACACAAAATAAAACCTGAATATTAGATGAGGGTCATGCCTGTCACTTCATAGCTATGTTGGAAGAGGTTTTGATTTATTAAATTCACCATCATCATCATTATATGGTATAACCTAAGTTTGTGTGGAGTGTTGAAATTCAGAGGCTCTGCCTTCTGAATGAGTAATATTATTGTTTGCATTAGGTTTCAAAAAAAAACAATGCCATCATGGCATGTTGTCTTGACTTGCGCGTGAAGTGGATTTAAGTGAGGCAAAGTTGCACAAGGTTGTAAGCCTCACTCTGTCTTTCAGAGTCATCAACATCCAATAGCAAGACAAAAATCAGTACAACTTTCAATGGCTCAGAATGGAGTGGAGAACATTGGCATCTCTGATGTCTGACCAAGCTCTAAGTGCTCCACAGCGCCTGCTTCAGCCACCTTCCTGGCTGTTGGAACTAATTGTTCCCATCCACCCATTCCAAGAAGGGAAGTGCTCACATGCTTGGGGTAGACATCCCCCTAACTCACTGATGGGTTTGAGGCCTCAACTTCGTTTAGCCATGTACTGAGACAGTTTACCAAGGTGTGGCCACTGTGCATGCTGCAGCTTCTTGGAGCCACAGGTAAAGAGTTGGGTGAAAGTGGACACCAAAGGTGGGTGAGCATCCCAGAAAAGGGCTCAGCAAGACCTCACACCAGAGGTCCTAGTGCTCCCTGAAGGGCCCATACATCCAAAATTAGGGCAAATGAGTAGCACCAAAAAAGCCAAAGGTTCCCATCAAAACATCATTCCTCCCTTGAAGTATTACTGAGCACATTAAGGACATGGAGAAAACATAATGTATATTCTAGTTAATAAACATGGTCTTGACCCTCCCAAAAAAGACAAAACAAAAACAAACAAAAAACCTAACCTTACATGCTAGAGGACTTGGCTTGCTTCCTTCTGGCAATAGCTAGATAGCTCTACAAATCAAGTGCTGGGCCTGGAGTCAGAAGACCTGAGTTCAAATCCAGCTTCAGACACTTATTAGGGGTGTGATCCTGGGCAAGTCAATTAACCTTTCTCTGCCTCAGTTTCTTCATCTGTAAAATGAGGATAATAATAGAACCTACCTCCCAGGGTTGTTATGAGGTTCAAAAGAGATAATAATTGTAAAGCACTTAGGAAAGTGCCTGGTACATAGTATTCTTTTTTTCTCAATTACATGTAAAAAAGATTTTTTACATTTGTTTTTTAAAAATTTGAGTTCAAAATTCTCTCTCTTCCTCCCCTCCATCCCTTGAGAAGGCAAGCAATTTGATATAGACTATACATGTGAAGTCACGCAAAACATTTCCATATTAGCCATTTTGCAAAAAAGAAAAAGATTTAAAAAGTATGCTTCCATCTGTATTCAGACCACATCAGTTATTTCACTGGAAGTGGATAGTCTTGGAACATTGTATTATTCAGAATAGCCAAGCCATTCACAGTCATTCATGGTACAATATCGTTGTTACCGAATACAATGTTCTGGTTGGACTCACTTGACTTTGCATCAGTTTATACAAGTCTTCCCAGGTTTTTCATCCTGCTTGTCATTTCTTATAACACAAGAGCATTCCATTGCAGTCATATACCACAACTTGTCCAGCCATTCCACAACTGACAAGCATCCCCTGAAACTTCCAATTCTTTGTCACTACAAAAAGAGCTGCTATAAATATTTTGTACATATATGTCCTTTCCCTTTTTTTCAATCTCTTCAGGGCTGGTGCTCTACTCACTGCACCACCTAGCTGCCCCCAGTAATTCCTTTTCAATCGAGATTCTGACTGGTTTTCCTCCATCACAGTGGTGAATACCATTGGTAAGCATATGTCTCCTTCCTTTATATCTCTCCTGATGTTAATGATAAAGATGTGGTCCACAGTTAAATACTGATTACAAAAATGTGCTTCTTCCCTACTAATATCCTCACATCAAGGATGCCCTCAATTCACGTACAAATTATTCTCAAAAAGATTTTGTATAGATGGGAAGAGTAGACATATAAGTCAGTAGTTATCAATCTTTTGGTCACCTTTGCTTCAGCGTTAATAAGGTCTGAGATACTTTCCATACCTTTGGTATCTTCTCCTTCAGATACCTTATATATGGATCCCTCAATATGCTCATAACTGGGAGTTAGATGGTACAGTGGATACAGCATCGGATCTGGAGTCAGTAAGATTCAAGTTCAATTCCAGACTCGGACACTTGTTAACTTTATGATCTCAGGCAAGTCATTTATCCTATTTGCTTCAGTTTCCTCATCTATAAAATGAGGTAGAGAAGGAAATGGCAAACCACTCCAGCATCTCTGACAAGAAAACCCCAAATGAAGTCAAGAAGAGTTGGACATGACTGAAAAATAACAAATTATTATCATGATTATTGTCGTTAGTTATTATATTATTATTGGTACCTTCTTGCCTCTAAAACAAGCTCCGCTATGTAAACCTGGTCCAATCTGACTGTTTTTTGTGTGTTTGTTCTCTTTCACACTATTTTGATCTCCTCTATATGCAAATCTGGGACTTTGATGTTAGGCTGCAAGCATGGTAGTTCCATTGTCCTTGATGGAGAAAACAGTTATAATGATTCCTCCAAATCTTACAATTTTCTTCTATTTCACAGGTGTCCTGGTAGACAGGGCCTTGACTCAGGAAGACCTGAGTTCAAACTGTGCTTCAGGTACTTAATAGCTATGTGAAGCTGGCCAAGTCACTTGGTAGCAATTAATTTATGTTGGTTAAACTTCTGGATAAAATAATTTTAGACAGTATAACTATCAATCCTGATATCCATTTTCCATTTTTTATTTTCGATTTTTTTAGATGGTTTAGAGGTTTTTCAATAGCACTGTGACTTTTGGAACACTATTTTTTCTCAATATTATTCCTTCTTATTGATACATGGATAGGTAGATAGATATTTATTTTCACATTATCTCTGACAAGTCAAAGGTCTGACTGTTCACAGACAGATGAATTAAGGATAATTCCCACCTCAATAATAAATCCTTTATATCTGTTGATATATAATGTACTTCATTCTTTACAGTGTTACTTGGTACTCAACATGTCCAAAATCTATCAATTCTCTTCTCGAATAAACATTATTTTTATAGGTCTATTTGGTCATTCCACATTGCAGTATTTAGCTGTCCATGAAAACAGTGGTAGCTTACATACTATCATTACTTACTGAGGATAAAGTGGTAAGAAAAGGAGGAATGATTTCCTATAGATGACAGAGTCCCATAGATGTTCTTGTTTGTGGATAGATGACTTGCTGATTGCATTAAGCCTTGGCACGTTACAGAGTACCCTGAGTGGGAACCACAATCACTCCGAAGTGTTTGACATGACTATCCACACACACACAACTCAAGTGGATAAATAAGATCTATTGTGCAAATTATTATAAGTAGTTGGAGCAAAAGTCCATTAGTACATCAATCTCAGACACGAGATGCAGATGGAAAATGAGTAAATTCCAGAATCAGCTAGGAGGAAGACAGTGCCCTGGATGATGTTGGAGAAATTGCATAGAGCTTTTAACAATACCAAGAGGCTTTCTGACACAAAACTCCTTTTGAAACCCGTTTTTTTGGAGAAAGGATACTCTATGGTTGAAAATTATGGAGCAGCAATAACCTAAAGAATAAAACTTACAAGTGACAAAGAAAGAGGCACAAAGTGGGTCTAAGTAGGCTACAGCTGATTACCAGTAACACCTTGTAAGCAAGAAATAGCATAAAAAACATCATCCACAAAATGTAAGATTTGAAAGGAAGATATACTCATCAGAAGAAAGAATATTAAAAGAATACCCCAAATGCTGCAATGGTGGTCATAAAACACATCTCTCAAAATATTTTTATTGACACCTTTTGTTTTTATATTACCTAAACCTCCCTCTGAATCCTTCCTTCTCCCCTACCTAGAGAGCTATTCCTTTTTTTAAAGAGAAATAAGAGTCAAAAAATAAGCAAAACTGAACACACACAAGAAAAAAAATCTGGTGATCTGTAGACCTTGAAATCTGCAAAGGAACAAGGGAAAGATGTCTTCTAATATCTCTTTTTGAGGCAAAGTTACTTCTTTATAATTATACAATATTCAGTTTCAATTGTTTTATGGCTATTCCTTCCACTTGTATCATTATTATTATTATGTTTATTGTTTTCCTGACTCTGTTTACTTGATTTTGCATCAGTTCAAATAAATCTGTCCAAATACCTATGTATTTGTGTTTGTTGGTTCTTACAGCACACTCACATACCATTAATTCATGCAGCACAAGTTGTTTAGCCTGTTAGCTATGAAATGTTAAAACACCTAAATGTAAATCACTACCGTATTAGGTAGATCCTCTGTGGAGGATTAACAGAAGGTCATGGAGAACAATCACACAAAATGATAAAATATAGACTACTTGTAATCTATACCAGTGGCATCAAACTCAGATCCCTGGTATAGCATACTGACTTAGAAAACCATAAATCAACATTATCTATATTGCACTGTATTTTTACTTATGTTATTAAATATCTTCTAATACATTTTGTTCTGATTTGTCACACTCAGAAATTTTGCTGCCTCATGGCCAGGATTTGACACCTCTAATCTATACAACTGGAAGGGCAGTATTTAAAGTGATGAAATTGTAGATCCGTTTAAATATGTATCATGCCTTACTCCCCAATTCTCCAAGTCACCATTTTTCCAAATGAAATATCTCTTCCTCTATCGCTGTTTAACGGTTTCTCCAGCTTTGGTGCCAACTCACACCAAGGATATTGTAAGCATTTTCACCTCAAAAATAAGCAAGCACTACAAATCAAGGCTTGATTTGTTGCTTTGATTGTCTAGATTTCAGAAAGTGATGGCAAGAATGTCACAAACACAAATTAAACTTAAAATTATGCACTGTGTACTTCCCCCACCCCTCCCCAAGAGCTGGTTATTAAATATTTATATATCCCTGCTCCTCCCCATCTTCTCAATATATTCCAGAAGAGTTTACTCCTAGATAAAATCTGGTTTTAATGTGTTTTCCTTTTAAATTGTGTGGATTCAGTACTGGTTGAAAGGTACAAGCCAAAGTATAATCATTATTGATTCAACTTGGAAAGCAGTCCTGGAAAGAGCTCTGTGCTTAGCCACACATAGTCTAACACTTGTATCCATAACTTGACCACTTGTCAACAGTAGAGATGACTAATATACTGGATTACAGAGTCAAAATTTTAAAAGATCTTGACAGGTTAGAAAATTAAGATGAATTAAAATATATAAAACTTAACAGAAATAAATATGAAGTCTTACACTTAGGTTCAAATCAACTTCACGAGAACAAGATGGAAGAGATGAGGCCAGCACAGGCCTTCTGAAAAGATCTGAGGATATCAGAGGATTGCAAACTTTAAATGAATCAACCATAGGGCAAGACAGGCAAGAAAGTTAATGCAATCAGGCTACATTAAGAGAGGCATTGTGTCTAGGAGAAGGGAGGTAACAATCCCACCTTAGACCACATCTGGATCTCAGTACTGGGCACACTGTGATCCATGAAAACTCTTAAATCTTTTTCACATGAATGACATATCTCTCCATTCCTCTATCTGTGCAAATGATTCTCTTGAAAACAAGGAATCAATGTAGAACCATACATTAATCCCTTTTCAATTCCATCTTTGGTGGATCAGTCAACTAGAGAATTTGGAAATTCAAACAAATAAATTTGCCCTTTGATCTTAAGTCGCCACCAAAATAACTCAAACTCATCTTTGCCTGACAGTCTGTAGAACTACCCTGATCCTTGATACACATCAAGATCATTGGGAAGCATGAAAACAGGACTAGGAACTAATTGGATCTGTAATTTCATTGGTATATAGAACTCCAGGATGGGGTAAAATCTCTATACTAATCCAAGTCAGCACCTTCTCAACAACTTTTGGAGAATTGCCTGGAACACTGATGGGCTAAATACCTTGCCCAGATGAACAGAGCCAGTATGTGATATGGCTTGAACCCAGGTCTTCTGGGCTCAAGGGCTAGCTCTCTCTATCCCCTGCCTTTCCAAAAAGAGAGGAAAAAGCCATCCAGCCTGGAACCAAAGAAACGTGTAAAAAAAAGCTGGTGTCACAAACAGTTGCACCAAAGAGAAGCCTAATGGACATATACAGATAGAGTATAAAAGATAGAATACTGGCTGAAGGATTATTAGATCAGAGTTCTAAAACTGGTAGGCATCTTAGAGGCCATTCTATTGGAAGCCCTTCATTTTACAAATAATTAATAATAACCATAATCATAATAGCTAACATTTATATAGCATTGTAAGATTTGCAAAGCGTTACTTCATATTATATTTATTATATGTATTATATATATGTTATATATTTACTTTACTTATATTGTTTCATTTGCTCTTCCCAACAACTGTGTGTGGTAGGTGCTATTATTATCATCCCCTTTTTACAGATAAGGAAATTGAGGCTGAGAGAGGATATGTGACTTATCCAGGGTCACATAATGCATAAGTATCAGAAAAGGACTTGAACCCAGGACTTTCTGACTTAGAGGTCTATTTTCTCTCCATTTCTTATCCATGCTGCCTCTGCCAAGCTATTTTTTTTTTAAAAACATACTGATTTTTAAAAAAAAAACAACTGTCATAGACCTAGGCAGTCAATTTTCACAGGACTAGAAAGACTTATTTTTCCAAAATATTCAGATGCTGTTGATTCATATTGATGACTTACCTTAGCCATGCAATGATGGTTCCTTATCCCCCACCTCCCTTACCACCTCCTCTCCACTTCCATGGCAGAGTCCTCTCTATCACACTCAGATCTATTCGTCATTCAGAAACCTAAACATTTCTCTCCTCAATTTCTTTATGGCAGATGATAAAAATTCTCTCCATTCATTTGATCAGGAAAGGAATAAATATCCAACTTTTTGCCCTCTCTGACAGAAATCATTGCGTTTTGGCCACCTGATGGGCCCGTGGGGTTAATTAGAAAATCCCCATCAAGAGCTCAGAGGCCAATATCAGCTGTCAAAATCCCACATTCCCCCCCTTTCACCTCTTTCAAGTGCAAAGCAACCTGTGTCGGAAGATGGGCCTTAGAATAAAAGGGCGCACACCACCACTGTGGGCTTTGACTCAGCCCCATTCAGAGCCTCACTACTATGAATACAGCAAAATCTCAAATGAAAGTTTTAATCTCCCCACTGCATTCAGCTTAGAGAGAAAAGGGCTTCCTTTTAACAATTTTCCCCCTTAAACCTTTTGTGTGGTTATGCTCCTGAAAAAAAAAAAGCAGAGATTTCACTCTGACCCAGCTAGGGCTTTATAGCAAAGAAAGCCGGGCACCTAAAAACCCTTTGTGCAAAATAAGAGTGAAGGTTGCTCGGCCCAAAGGCAGCAACCAGGGAGAGAAAAAGTAATTAAACAATATCTCCCGGGGAACAGACTTTGCCTCACTCCTTCTTCCTCTGCCGCTGAACATGCCCTGGAGTAGAGGACACTGTCCAGAGGCCCAGCTTTCCCTAAGTGTGCCTCAATTCTCCAAAGAGACCACCCCCTCTTCTTCAGCTTTGTGATGGGAGCAGGAGTGGGGCTGCTTCTTTGGATCCTACTCAAAAGTGCACACCCATGAAACACACACACACACACACACACACACATATACACACAATCAGCTTTAGGACCCAGGATTTGCAAAATACAATAAAGAAAAGTGGGGCTGGGAGAACCCATCATTATGAGAGGACTATTCTAAAGCACTTTTTAGGCTAAACTCTTTTTGACTGATATGAACGAATCATGATTTTAGGAGGGAGTAAGAATGGCTCCTCAGTGAAGTTTAAGGGAACGGGGCTATGGCTCTTCAAGTGATAATTGTTGTGTTTTGTTTTTTCCTGGAGCAGTTACACCTACATTGTATGCGCTGAGACAGAGACCATTCATAGGCTGCAGAAAGCCTTTCACATCCCCAGCAGCTGGAGAGGCTAAGTGATCAGTGGGGCTCTCTTCACTCTTCGGTGAGTTTTATCCAAAGCTGGGCCTCGCAACCCTTCCCTTCACAGACCCAAGCAATTAATGAGAGAATGATAGAGAAAAAGCCAGGAAAACAGCTCGATGTTTTGTCTGCCTTCACAACTTGTCCATTTTTTTTGTTGGTAATTAAATCATACTGGCAGGTTCTCCACCAATTATGGGTTCCTCCCCCTTCCAACCTCCCCCCTTCCATCTTTCCTGGAGAAAAATGTAACAGTGTTTATTTGATGAGAATGAAAGTTCCTTTTTCTCTTTTTCCTCTGAGAAGGCTGCCAAGGTATTTGAAATTAACAAATATTATTAATCCAAAGTATCAGGATTAAAACCAGAGGAGAAATTCTTAGCATAACACGATTTTATGAGCCCTTTTAATTTGCTCTTGCTTAATTCTGACAGGCCAGTGAATACCATCTCTTCAAAAGGATTTTTTTTGGAGAGCAGACAGAGTTCAAAAGGTCCTAACGGAATGTGAAGGGGCTTTCTGCCCAAGATTTGTGCAGTGGTGACTACAGGACAATTCTAAAGGAGCTATTGCTTGGTCACTTCTGCAAGTCTGTAAAAAGATGAACTCATTTACTTTCATCCATTTTTTTTCTGTCCCTTCTTTGTTTTACTCAATCTCCTTCGTTAGTCTTTTCACCATTAAAAAAAGTCTTTAGATTCACCAACACCAGAAATAGGTTGTTTATAATTGTACCAGCAAGGCTGCCATCATCCCCCCAAAAAAATTTTGGTAAAATGCACTTGTTTGAAGTTAGTGCCCATTCTATGCCTTTTATTCACAAGAAGTTGCAGATAATCTCTTCAGGAGAAAAAGTCAGATCAGTAAATTTAAAGACTCTCTGGTTCCTTACAGACCCCAGTGGTACCACTGAACAGAAAAAAAAAATCCATTGCCTGCTTTTCTAGTAACAAAGATCCACAAAGTACAGCTGGCCCTTAAACCATTATTGTAAGCATGTGTCTAACGTTATTGTTGGTCTTTTCAGCAACATCCTTTCCTCTTTACTGGCAATTCACAAAAGAAATATATTCGTTTTATTTTTTAATATTGGAAAATTAGGAGATGTTAGGCTGCTAACTTTTATATCAACTTCTTTCCAATTGTGGGTAAAAAAAAAAGTGCTATTAAAAAAGAATAAAAATGGAGCTAAATTTTTCAGTCTATAGCCCCAGCCTAAGTGCATTCTAAATATACAGGTTGAATCAATGTACATAAAAGAAAATGGATAATTAAGGCAGATAATTCAAAACTATTCTCCACCACGGACTACCCCCAAATGAACACTTCTCAGTTTTCAGGCTACCGCAAGGTAATGAATTTTATTTAATTATCTGGCCAACTGCTTCATGTCAACTCTGGCTAAGATACAAAACACAATTTCCTCACTTTGTACAGAAAACATGTTTCAGAAAAGTGATTTACCAATTACTTTCCTGTAACTAGAATCAAATTCCAAATGAATCAAGAGAGTTCCCATTTAAAGGAACACTGATATGCATCCTTTGGTCAGAAGTCTTTTAATGGGAAGAAATATAACTAAATTATCTCTTTTCTATGCTCAGAGCTTTGTGGATTCTCCTATATGGATATCAGTTCAAGGGGAGATAATTCAAATCCTTATTTAAGAAAAAAGTAAAACTACTTCAGGAATACACCTATTTCAGAAATTTACCAGGAAAAGAAGTTCAAAAACCACACTTCCACTGAAATATCTTGCTTCAACAGAAAAAAATGGTAAGGACATGACAATGGTAATGTACATTACAAATAGTACAAAAAGTACATTACAAATAGAGGCAACTTTTGCTATTAAAAATAATGCCATACTCAGAAGGAATAGAAGTATTTTGTTTTCTGGGGTTCCCAAACCATTCATATTAGCTGAGAAGAAATAAACTGTGCCTATTCAAATGAACCACATTTTTTAAAAAAGGATGGAGTAAAATAGACAGATATCCATACTCCAAGATTCTGTGATCGTGAGATACATGTGCATGTGCGTGTTTATGTACACACACATAGTATTATTTAATTTAGCATCATTAGTTTTGAGAAAACAGTTTTCCTTTTAAGATAGGGATTTCTTCAAAGAAGTAAAATGAAAACCAAAACAAAATAAAATAAAACTAAACAAATAAAATAAAAAGCAACTCTTTTAAAATGCTTTGTAAATATCAGTGAGGGCAAATGTGAAAATAAATGCTAATGTTCACTACACATTACTCACGTAACTGAATTCAAATTTTTAATTTTACTTCTTATGTCTCTTCATGCAACTTCTCCTAGGAAATTCTTGGCAATTTGAAAGTCAATTTGCAAAGGAAGGGGAGACTTAAGGGTATTTTTTTTGGCCTAGATAACACAATTTTTCTCGTCCCTGACTTAAAAATACACTCATCCAGAACTATACCTTGCACCAATCACATCTTGTGCTAATCACCTACCTACTCTAATTAGGCCTTCACAAAAACCAATGCTTAATGTTGTTCACTACTTTTGGACTAACCTAATCTGGAAACCAAGAGGCTTCAGAGGCTTTTCACCCTCAACAAAAGTCAGCAGGCATCCTGGCTGATATAATACCTAAAATCTACCAAGCACTCGGCAGAATGATTCACACCCCTGCTCCCTGAAACCCTTTGAAGCAAACAAACAGAAAAAGCTAAAAGAAGATTAAGATTTTGATCTCCATTTAAACATGTTAACAGTAACCCTATATTATTCCAGATTTTACCCAGCTGTTTAGGATCTTTAGTGAATTTGAACAAGAAAGCAAACCTGTTAGAAGGATTAGGGGGGGTGGTATAAAGGTTCAGAAAGGAGTCAGATCCTTTTCTCTACTATATCTTTACCATGGCTCCCTTCTTAGCAGTTCCAGGACTCAGTGCCTATTGATCTTCCCTTTCTCACTTTATTTCACCCATAAATATCTGACTTTCTTATAAGACCCCTTGTGCGGGGTCTATCCCATCCTGGACAACTATAAACATCACAACAGAATACAATGGGATCCTTTTAAGTGTGCACATGGCATTGGGGGTTTTGTTTTGAACCTATTCATATTAATCCATGTTGAGCACAATGAAAGAGGGTTTATTTCTACATCACCCCTTGGTGAAGAAGAAATGAGGAAAGAAAAGACCAAATGTCACTAAAACTTTGGGAAAAGTTGTATGAATCAACAAAAAAAGGAATAACTATGGTTCTTTCACCAAAGTTAATGCTTTGAGAGGTTAAGGGACAGACATGACAGAAAAAAGGGTCTGATGAAGAAGTTGGAGCCAACCTGCAAGCAGAGATTTCAAATAGATTTACCACTTAGGGAAACACGTATAAGAAAAAAATAGCATAATGGAGAAAAGGAGTAAGCAGAAATACATATATAGCCATGAATTCTCTCACTTTTATTCCTGGAAATGAATTTGCTGTTACAATCAGATTCAATTCATCTCTGCTTGCAGTAGGTGGGTATATAACCCATAACATGGTAATAAAAATAAAAATAGCATTTCTATGGCACTTTAAGGTTTGTAAAGCATTTTATAAATATTAGCTAATTTTATCCTCATAACAACCCTGAGAGGTAGCTGCTATCATTATATGCCCATTTCACAGATAAAGAAACTGAGGGAGAGAGAGGTTAAATGACTTTCCCAGGGTCACACAGCTAGTAAGTCTCTGAGGCAAGATTTGAACTGAGGTCTTGGCTCCAGGTCTAGCACTGTGCCCTCTAGCTGGTGTTCAGTTGTTGTTGAGTTGTTTTGTTCAGTTGTGTCTGACTCTTTGTGACCCCATTTGGGTGGTTTGTTTTTTGCAAAAGTACTGAAGTGGTTTGCCATTTCCTTTTCCAACTCATTTTACAGATGAAGAAACTGAGGCAAATAGGGTTAAGTGACTTTCTCAGGGTCACACAGGCAGTAAGTGTCTGAGGCCAGATTTGAACTCAGGAGGATGAGTCTTCCTGACTCCAGGCCCAACGCTCTACCCACTGCACCACCCAGCTGCCCTAGCTGTTTCTGTGAAACTATAATTGGCTTTGGAATGGAAGACCTACGTTCACATCCTGTCTCAACCTCAGGTAAGTCACTTAACCTGTGGGACTCATTTTTCTCATCTGCAAATTAGGTGTTAGCCTGAGATGAGCTCCTAGCTCTTTTTCTAAGATCTTATGCCTAAGCTTCATTAAGAGGTTATTCCAAGAGATGAATTCACTTGTCCATGGGCTCATAAGAAATTTTTAAAACTCATTTATATGTGTGTGTAGGTATGCATATATGTATATATATGTATGCATGTATGTATGTGTATGTGTGTATATACACATACTCATAGGACCAAAAAAAATGGGGGGGGGAGGGAACCTGGAAAAGTAGATAGAGAAGGCAAAATTAATTTGATCGTGAAAGGTTTGATCGTGTCCTTTCCTCAATGATGGGTCACTTTCTGAAACAAGTTAGCAGTATTTGTAAACACCAACAGTGCCTCCACACAACATATAATATGGCTTCAAGGCTGACTATATCTGCCTTTCCATAACTTGGCCATGGTACCAGTGCTAATGTTAAGGAAATTGTGTTTTTGGATGATGACTGAAGCCTGTCTAGAGGCAGCTAGGTGTTACAGGGGGTAGATGGCTGTGCTTGGAGTCAGGAAGACCTGAAGGCAAATCCCATCTCATATACTTATTAGCCATGGGACCCTGGGAAAGTCTAATTAACCTCTGTTTGATTCAGTTTCTTCAACTGTAAATTGGGGATAATAATAGCACCTACCTCTCAGGATTGTTATAAGGATCAAATGAGATCACATTTGTAATGCACTTACAGAGGAGTATCCTGCTACATGTTGTTATGGTTTTGTCATTTCATTGTTATGGTTTTGTCTTCATTGACCCCATTTGGGGTTTCCTTGGCAAAGATATGGGAGCTGTTTGACATTTCCTTTTCCTGGTCATTTTACAGATGGGGAACTGAAGCAAACTGGGTTAATGACTTGCCCAGGGTCACAAAGCTGGCAAATGTCTGAGGCCAGATTTGAACTTCAGGAAGATGAATCTTCCTGGCTCCAGACCTGACACTCTATCCACTGGGCCACCTAGTTAAGGTACCCATCCTGGTGCATAGTAGACACTTAATTCTTCCTTCCTTCCTTCCCTCCCCCCCCTTCCTTCCTTCCTCCCTCCCTCCTTTCCTTCTTCCAACTTCCTGGTCTTTTGGTTTTGGCAATACTACAAATTTTATGTGAAAAATTACACCCACAAAGTGATAAATTTCATCTTGAAAACAGAAGCATGAAATTTTTAAAAAATTAAAAACATGAAATTAAAATGTACACTCTGCAGCAATTTAAGCTTAAACCAGACATTTGAATCTACAAGATAATTTCTTTGCATAGTGAATTCAGCTCCCAAAAAATTCTAACCATAAATAAAGAAAACCCACACAGAGATTAAGGAACTAAGGTTGTTCTGGGATTCCCACTGGGTTATTCCCAAAGTCTGGGACAAGTGACCCAGGAAGCCTTCAGGATCATGCACACCCAGCCCCAAACTACCTCTTTAATACTCTTATAAGTTCCCTTTACCCTCCTCACAGTTACCTTCTGGCCTGGGACACTGCTGTTTCTAGTTTTTTTCCCCAGCAATGGAGATCTTTAAGCGCATTTAAAGTTATATCTTGGCATTCCTACAGGGGAGTAGAAAGAAGAGGGTAAAGAGAGTGGGGAAGGAAGCACAGTCTTCTAAACAGCTGCAGTGGATTAAGTAAATTATCCCCACCTTAATATCCCTATAGGTATTCATTCCCTCTCCCTTTTTTATTGTGGTCTCCAGATCCTTAGCAGCTAGCCAAAATATGAAAGCTGGGGGAGGGGAGATATAGGATTTCCCCAAAGCCTGGATTTAATGGATTATTTATGTGCAAAACACTTAAGTATTTCAGGCTAAATCCCTTTGCAATGAAATGATATAAGCAGAAATGAAACTGAATACCCTTGTCAAAGGCAACTTCTGTTTGACCCTCCTGGGCATCCTCTATGAGACAAGGCACTCTACAGAGTAACCTCAAAAGATGGCTCAGTTGGTCTTAACAATACGCCATTGTATAATTGATGTATTATTTTATATATTTTATCAAAATCACAAAATCTGAGAACTGGAAGGAAGCTTGGTGATCATTATGTAAGTCAACTCCCACCAAAAGCAGGAAGTCTCTCTCCAATGTCTGTGCCAAAGAGACATCCAGCACCTCCACTGGATGACTTCTGGGAATGGACAATTTACAACCTGAGACAGCAGGGAGTAGTGGACAAGTGACCTAGACTTGGAGTCAGTAAGTTCTGGCATCTAACTCTGTGAGTTTCTTTCATTTGATTTTGAAAATATTTTTTTACTTATAGTATTTTGCCAAATATTTCCTAATTGCATGTAAAAAATTTTTAACATTCATTTTCAAAAACATTTTGAGTTCCACATTTTCTTCCTCTGCTCCTTGAGAAGGCAAGCAATTTGATGTCAATTATACATGTGATGTCATGCAAAACATATTTCTGTATCAGCCATATTGCAAGAGAAAACACAGCTAAAAAAAGGAAAGAAAAATAGAGAAAGTTAAAAAAAAAGCTTCAATCTGCATTTGTGTCTTTAGAAGTGGACTGATTTTTTTCATCATGGATCTTTTGGAATTGTCTTGGTCATTGTAGCTAAGTCTCTCACAATTCATCACCATAATATTGTTGCTTAAACCAGTGAGTTTCAATCCTGATTCTGACATTTAAAAGTGGTGTCACCAAGGACAAGTAGCTTGATGTCTTTGAGCCTCAGTTTCCTCATCTGAAAAATGGCTAACACAACTACTTCCACAGGATTATGAGACTCCAGTGAGCTAATGTATGGTATATAAAATACTCTCCAAACTGTGGAGGCATTTATTAGTACTTCTAAGAACATACTATTCCATTGTGGGACAATGCTAATTATTAATATGTTCAGCAGACCAAATTTCCAAAGGGGCGCCATTTTCAGAAGAGTTTGTTTGGATTAGAGATGACTGTAAGAAAACACCATCACCTAGGGTGGATTTTGTAATTTTTTTCTTGGGGGAGGAATGGAAGAGGGGAGAAGAGTCACTGACTTGTGATTTCATTGGCAGATGGAATTCCAGAAAGGAAAATCTCTCTATCAATGCATAGCATCAACTTTCCAGCAATGTCTACTCTTAGAAAGTTGCCTGGGCATGGAAACTTTCAGTGACTTGTCTAGGATCATAGAGCCAGTGCGTGTCAGAGGCTAAATTTGAACCCTGGTCTTTCAGATTCGCAAGACAGCTTTCTCTTCATCATGCGACACCAACTCTGCACACTTTAAAAAGAAAACATACCAACCTTCTCCTCATGTTCTTCCTGGCATCAAACAAATATTGTTTAGTTGAAGAAAAGACTAAAGTCCAGGTGAACTCAGGAGCTCTGTGGAAATTTTCTTTAAGTGCAGATCTGATTAGGTGACTCCCCTACTCAACCAACTCCAGTGACTTCCTGTTAACTCCAGGATAAAATATAAACTGAAGCCCTGAACAACTTAGCTCCAACCCATTTTTCCAACCTCGGTGGACAGGACTCCTGCTCCTACTACCATGTTATCTAGTCCAAAGAAGCTTTTCTTTGTTCCTCACACAGTTAAAAACACTCCATCTCCCATCTCCATCACTTTGCACTGGCCATACCACATGCCTGGAATGCACTCCCTCCTACCCTCCATCTCATAAAGTCCCTCTCTCTTTGCTTTTGAGATTCACATCGAACACAGTCTTCTATATGTAGCCTTTCCTTATCCCCCCATACCTGCTGGTTCTTTCCCTGTCCAACTACCTTGTATATGTTTGTTTTTTCCTCTTCTATTAACTCTGTATGTATATTTTATATGTACTTCTTGTCTTCCCATTAGAACATAAGCTCCTTAGGAATTGAGATTGGTTTCTTCTTTGTATCGTATCCCCATCACCTAGCACACTGCCTGCATATAGTAGGTAGGCACTTAATAAATACTTGTTGACTGGTAATAATATGCTTCTCTCCTTTCAGAATCTTACTAAGCACGTATGCATTTTGGAAAATAATGTCTCTCTGGGTGGAAGGACTAATTTGAATGTAAGAGCATTACAATTAGCATACATAGGGTTTTCCTGTCCTTTCAGGTCATTTCCATTGAAATATTGGGAAATGCCCCAATCTTGAAATCAGACCCCATCGTCTACTGGTTTCAGCTAATTTATATACTCTCTGATGAAGGTCATATCGATATCATGCACAACTTCTATCAGCCTTGTTGATTCCTTAGCGGGAGAATGTTCAAGCCCATTGAGAGCTATTCATTCTTGGCAGATTGATTTCTCCAGGAACTTTGTCATAGTAACTGACGATTCACTGCCACCCAAGTGTATCTGAGGGCACAATGCTAACATAAATATTGTTGGCAATTCTGAGCATATCCCATTGTGGACACAGGGGTTCTTTACTTCTGCTGCTCGGTTTTCTATAGCTCAGTGCAGAAGATCATTTCCTCTGGAATCATAGAGCAGCCAAGACTCATTTGGTGGACAGGCTGACTTCAGAGTCCTCTAGCTGCATGCACAACAAAATTAACCAAAAGGAAAAGATTTAAAATAAGTTTTTAATCTGAAATATTAAAACCCTGATGGGAACCAGGTGCAGCCCAAGGAAGAGTAGAGGCTGCCTCCTAGGCTTTTGAGGATGTGGAAATTGTGAAATAGAAAACTTTCTACACCTTAAAAATCACAGCAGGCACCAACCACTCAACTCTCATTGAGCCCCACTGTGGCTTGATTCAAAGGGGCTGTCTCGGCTAAGCTTAGGAGACAGGTGAGTGTCCTTACTGGTAGTAATTATACCCACTAGGGAAGGGTTTATCCCCAAGAGGATTTTCTTTCAGCTATTTAGGTTGCAGAAGTAAGGCTTCTTGTTAGACTTGAAAAATTCAATTTAATCCAAATAACCTCAACAAACATTTATTGTCTGTTAGAAGGGAGGCCCGCTAACCTTCCTAGAACTGCACTAGGTTCACGGGATATAACAACAAAAACAAATACAAAAACCAGAGCAATCCATGCTCTGGAGAAGCTTCCATTCTACCTGAAAAGCAAGACAGTCACGTTATTTTCTCTAGTTAAGAGTTGATGGAAGCTGATGCCACTGTGGGAATACTTACTTCTGATGGAGAGATAATGTTTGATTTATGCCATTACATACCCTGGGCTTAGTACATGGGATAGGCCTGGGCCAGTGATTTCATCATTAATGTAGGCAGTTCCTGGTAAAGAAATTCTTATATTAATGGAGATCATGGGTACCTTATCTGTAACTTATGGTCCTAGAGAGGTGACTGGGACACTGAGAAGTTAATTAACTGATCCAGGGTCACAGAGCCAGGATGTTTCAGAGGCAAAAAAACTCAGGTCTTGGCTACTTTGAGGCCAGCTCTCTATGCTGCCTCTTCTTAGTACATAGATAGTGGGTAACAAATGTTTATTCAATTCAATTGGAAGTTAGCCCAATGAAGGAGTGGGGAACCTGCAGCCTTGAGGCCACACGTGGCCCTCTAGGTCCTCAAGTGCAACCCTTTGACTGAATCCAAGCTTCACAGAATAAATCTCCTTAATAAAAGGATTTGTTGTGTAAAACCTGGACTCAGTCAAAAGGTCACACAGAAGGACCTAGAAGGCCACAAGTTCCCCACCCCTGGCCTAGTGGTTTCACATAAAGAAAAAAAAAAGGTTAACAGAGTGAGATAAAGAAGGAGTCATCTAAAATATTTACCTGTGTATGGGGACAGGTACCTAGGTTCTAGTCCCTGATCTTACTACTAATTTTGCTGTGTGTCCTGGAAATGTTTGTATCCCAAATGCTTAGCACAGAGCTTGGCACATAGTAGGTGTGGTTGTTGAGTAACTGACTGACCTCAGACAAGTCTTTCAACCTCGTCAGACTTATGTGAATAACAAAAGGATCTCTTATTTCTTTGGCTTGGGGAATTCAAGGTACTCCTCCACCAGCAGAGACTACAACTGATCTATATTTTAACAGACTAAATCTTAGAGAGTTTTCTGAAGCACATAGATATTACTTGTTCAAGGTCATACAACCACTTAAAGTATCAGCAATATTCGGAATCCAGGCCTTCTCAATTCTAAACTCAGCCCTCTAACTACTACAAATGCTGTCTGTTTCATCTACAAGAGAGAATATTATATCTGCTCTAGCTGGCTTACAAATATTTCATGATGATAAGAAGCCAATGGACAGCTAGATAGCACAGTGGGCCTAAAGTCAAGAGGAATCACCTTCCTGAGTTCAAATCCAGCCTTAGATACTAGCTGTATGACCCTGGGCAAGTCACTTAACCCCTTTTGCCTCAGTTTCCTCATCTATAAAATGGGCTGAAGAAGGAAATGGCAAGCCACTCCAGTATCTTTGCCAAGAAAACCCCAAATGGGGTCATGAAAAGTCAGACACAACTGAAAAAATGACTCAACAACAAAATTGATAAACTAAAGAGTATTTAGAGGAAGGCAAACAGTGATGTTTGACCAAAAAAACAGAGGAAAGAACTGGGAAAGAAACAAGCACTTAGACAAAAGATAAGGAAGAAGAATTAGCTTCTTAAGGCAAAAAGTGCAAAACCTTACCCAAGTAACAGAATCTTGGAAGATCATGATGCACCAACCAGAAGTTAATGACTACATGAGAAAAATAAATATTCAGCCCAAAGACTAAAGAAGTAGAAGAAAATATTAAAAATAAGCTAGAAAACTAGTCAAGGAGAAAACTCATATAAGAATCAACAAACTACCTGCCGTGTCCAGAAATAGAAAGAGCCTGGATATCATATTTTCAGAAATCATGGCTGTGCTTGGTGGCACATGCCTGTAGTCTCTGCTTCTAGGGAGGGTATGGCTAGTGGATCACCTAGGGCTAAATCAGATTTGGTACCAATACCAAGCCCTGAGCAACTATGGTGAGCTCCCAGAAACAAGGGGCCACCAGCCGCATAAGGAGAGGCAAGCTAGCTCAGGTAAGAAATCCATCAGGTCGAAGCCTCAATGTGAACCAGCAGTGAGAGGAACCTGTGAGTAGCCACTATACTTCCTGCCTGGGCAAGACAGAAACTTAGTCATGACTGAAAATTGCTCAAAACTGGACTTCTAGGTCATCAGTGAGCAACAAGATGGCAGACTACACATTTTCTCCAGTCCCCACAATGTCTCAAATTATGAACTACTCCTTCAGGTACCACTTGTTCCCAAAACTTTTAATGCTCCCCTCCCAAGAGAAGTAGATTTTTCAAGCACTGAATCTCACAGGCCTCATCCATGGGCAAGAACATTCAGAATCTAAAAGAATGTAAAAACAAGCAAAAAACAAAAACCTAGAAAGTGATGCTCATTGACCCTGAGGTTACTCAGTATCCCTCCTTCACCTCCCATGATACTGGCAATGAGACTGCACTAGCAGACCCCAGGATGCAACACAGGATTACATCAAAACCCACCCTTGCCCCTCAGTCTCCCCTTCCTTTTTCCAGTGCTTTGGAGAACCCCAGCTCCAGGCTGCAAAAATTTGCTCAGGCTTCAACACAGCAAAAATAATAAACAGAAGAGAAAAACTGTAATGGCGAGCCTAATCAAAAAAGCAAAAGAGAAAACAATTGACTGAGGATACAAATACACTGAAGTGAAAGACAATCTAGCAGAGAAGCAGAAAACAATAACACTATGAGAAAATATGCTCACTCACTATGCAAGCAAAACATATTGAACTTCAAGACAGGATGCATGCAGAGATAATCTAAGGTTCATAGATCTCCCAGAAGAACATGACAGGGCAGAAAACCTTAACACTATAATGAAGGAAATAATAGAAAACTGCCCATAGCTTCTAAATATAGAAAATGAAATTCCAAATGAAAGAATTAGCAGATCACTTCCAGAAAAAATACAAGACATGTAGTGGGTAAATTTAACAATTCAGTTTAGAAATAGTAAGATCTGCAAACCCTCAGGAGAAAATCCTTTACATACAAAGAAAAAGACATTCAAACAATGCAAGACTATTCTGCACTCACTAGAAAAAGAAGGAGAGAATGGTATCATGTGTTCTTCAACCCACAGTGACCTATCCTGCAAATCTGAGCTTAATCCTACAAGACAAAAGATGGATATTCAATAATAAAGAAGAGTTGAAACATTTTCTAGAAAGAAAACTAGAACTGAAGAGATTATTTGCCTTTCAAATACCACAAACAATAGAAATTCAGAAGGAATGGATAAATACATCAGGCAAGGACAGTAACAGCAAGAGAATCACAAGAGACCAGTAAGAGACTTCTTTCTAAATGGGCACAAGGAAACAGGACTGAAGGAAGAAATCTAGTAGAGGTAACAGTGAAGAGGTGAAGAACCTGGTGACCACCTTATTTCTTTTTTGGGACTACATTACAATATGAGAGAGTACATAAAGGGAGTAGGGGGAGAGGAGAATAGAGAGGCATGGGTGATGTGCCAGGGTCAAATCAAGGGCTAGGAATAAGCATAAGGTGACCTTTGTGGTCTCATAAAGAGAAGAGCCCACAGGGGAGTGGGTAAGGAAGAGGACTAAAAAAGGGGGAAAATGGAATGAGGCCTTACTCTAGAGTTGTGAAGGAGTTTCCTACGGATAAAGAGAGAAGTTTGGTGGAAGAAGATGAGGACCTTATACTGGATGAGGCCTGGGAGATTCAGTGCTTGAAAAATCTACTTCTCTTGGGAGGGGAGCATTAAAATTTTTGGGAACAAGGGGTACCTGAAGGAGTAGGAGAACATGGACACGGGGAGGAGATTTCCAGGCAAATGCAGGAGAAAAAAAGGTCAGCAAGAGAGAGTATAGTAAGTGGTGGGTTGCATAATCAGAGAGGTGGTGAGGGAGGGGCATTAAATGGTGCAGTGTCCTCTCTGACACCTGTAATAGTTGGCATCATCCTTGGAGTGAGACACAATAGAAAGGGGGAATCCTTATAAGGCAGTGGCATAAAGTATCTAGAGGGGAGAGTCTAGAATAGATACTTTGGAATCTTTGATTGCATAAAGACAGATAATTTTAGGGGTATAATGGTAATTAGAGTGGGACTTTTTTACTATTTTCTCTTTTGGAGCATTGAGGTAATCAAGTGCCTTTGATGAGTCTGGCCTTTGTTTCTTTGACTAAAACAGGAGTCTTTGATGACCTGCTTAAGAAACAAGAAAGCCAAAAAAAGTTCACATAGGTTAGAGTCACATGGTTGTGATGCCCTTTGACCCTGAACAGGGTATATAAAACTCAGAGGTTAGTATTTTTGTTTGGGGCTCTCACTCACTGGAAAATTGTAGTGTGATTTGACCACATGAGACTCTGGGTAGCCACTGAAGCCCCCCAGCTTTGAAAACCCAGATGTTGGTGCCTCTCTCTCTGGTAACTATATAATTCTTTGGTCAGACAGCTAGAGGCCTATCTATGATAACTATGTGCGTTTGCTCTGTTTATACTGTCTCTGTTTGTAATTTCTGTTTGTATTTGCTCTGAAGTTCAGGGTGCTGGCTTTTCCCCCTGAACTAAGTGAATGATATACATATGTTTGATTAAAGAGAGATTGTAAACCCTTTAAAGTTGCTTTCCTTAGAAAAGCAGATCAAAGAACCTGTGCTAGCAGCTTTCCTATGTGCTGGTGTTGTTGGTCTTACACAGCCACAGTAGCATCAAGCAGCATTGTTGTTACAAGGGGTCATGAATCAGAGAATAAGGGTTTAGAGAAAGAATTAGAAGATTGATAATAAAAAAGTGAGAGAAATCCTTTTTAGAAAGGGATGCAAAAATCCAATTTAAAAACTAAGGAACAGAACTAGCTAAAGGAAAGAAAAGGAAAAGAGGAATATCAAAAGAGAAAAGGAGATCAGGGGTGATGGGAAGAGAGGCAGTGGGATTAGTACCACCTTAAAAAAGATTAAAGTAACTGCAGGAACATAATACTGTGTTTACAACAGAAGAGAGAACTCAAAACTGAAAAACTTCTGCACAAATAACATTAATAAATCTAGGATAAGAAGGGAAGTGATTGAATAGCAAAAAAAATTATCAAATTTTTCTGATAAAGGTTTGGTATCCAAGACATAAAACCTTGGAAAATGGAGGAGGGGGTACCATCTGGCTGGGCACTCCACAGAGTTGTAGCTCTCAACAAGTGTCTTAATCTTTTTCTTTACAATATAAAAATGGGTACACAGATACTGTGGGACTGCTTGTGCAAAGACATGAAATACAGAGATTTGGTCAGATTAAAATGATTTCCCCAGACACGTGGTGATGGTGGTGGTGGGGAACCATCTAGACCCTTCCATAATTCAGACCAATTTTCAACTAAGGGCCAGTAGCACCAATCCATACAGAGCTTTCCAGTTAGTGGGGTGGGGGCAGGGGAGAGACAAGGAAAGGGCAAAGAAGCCCAAGAGTTTTCAGGTAAGTGTCTTTGAAAGCCTGAGCTCATAGACTGACTACCTTCTGCACAGTGCTGTTGGCCCAAGGTTGTGCCACCTGGTGGCCAAACATATATTCTACATTTCCTATGTGATTAATTAATTGACAGCCTGCTTCTCTGGGGATTGAAGAAAGCAAAATAGCCTAGTGAGAATGATTATAACTTTCATGGAACCATGAAATATACACTTACCACCTGAACCACTTGCCACACTCAAAATGGAATTTGCATTTTCTATTTGGTGAATGCTAATCACATTGTCTGTCTGTTCTTTGGGTCTGTGAGATATGAAGATACGCTCTTAAAGAAGCTTGCTGATGAATTACTTCCAAATGACTGTATTTCCCTCCTGAAAGACTGTCCAGTGAAAGTAATCACAAACCAAAGAATTCCAAATTGGCTACCACCTGATAGAAATGAGTATGTCCCATTCTTCTGCCCTCATCACTTCCCTTCCCAGTCGGTTAGTGCCCTTAAAGTGTTTGGTTGAATGTAAATAAATATTTAATGAACTTGCAATTATTACTTTGCCCAATATCAGTATCTCATTAGCAATTCCTATTATTTTTCCAAATTTTACTCAAGTTCTGGAGGAATTGGGGGATGGGGACTATAGTATCAAAGAAAGATGACCTTTCTTTTCCCTCGACCATGGTAAAAGAGGAAGGTGATTAGCCAAGAAATAAAATCAAGATTAAAATAGAAAGGAAAGCACTAGATTATGAGTAAGAACACTTAGCATATACAAAGCAACCCAAACCTGAAATGTAGTTTAACTAACTAAATAACCCAAATACAATGTATATTTTACATGGAGAAGCTCGCAAAAACCCAACAAGTTTATCATTCAGTTTAGCAATTGGTAAATAAATGGATCTTTCCTGGTCAATTCTTTATCCATACTGCCAAGATATTAGATTTCACTGGTAGGAGTGATTCCTCCACCAACACAAATCAATGTAGATGATCTTCACAAGTTGTCGTGACCAAAACTTTCATCACTTGATAGCCAACTTTTTGGCTATCTGCCTCTCTAAACTTAAGGAAGCTGGTTCTCAAATAAAAGACCTATTCCTTTAGTTTTAATCTGTGCAGCATCTTAGCACCTGCTAGAAATAGCCCTGCAGTGAAATATAGTACGGTAAAAGCAGTAAAGCAGAAAGGCCCCTAGATATAGTCAGAGGACTTATATACATATTCAAACTCTGCCACTAACTACCTGAAATAAGGGAAGGTGGAAACTATTTGGACGAAGATGAGTGGACAGAGAAACAGAAGCATTTTATCATTGAAATACTCTACAGACCACCTAGGCAGAAAAAGGAAATAGATGAAATGAAATGTCTGGAAAAGAGGTCACATAGAGGAATGATACAGCTGTCACATGAATGACAATTATCCACATACCTGATGATACTCTCTCTGCCAAAACTTCTTGATTTGCCTTAATGATAATTCCAAAGGGTGGAATTTCCAAAAATTAGTCAGTTGAGCTACATTTCATGTTTGAGTTGCATTGCATATGCTGGTTCCAACAAGAAGAAATTCTATTCTGGATCTGATTCTTCCCAATGAGGAGGAACTGATTGCTGAGTAGAAGGGAGAATGAGAGTAGGTTAGAAGATGACAGGAAGCCTAGAGGGAAATAACTATTCCCTCCTAGAATTTTTAACAGATAAAATGCAATCTAGGTATAGTTTAATAAGCTCCCAAGATTTTGAGAAAGTAGATTTTATAAAGTTCAGAAGAAAAACTAAATTCTCTGGGAGAAGTAAGAAATGCTTAAGAATTAAATTTTAAAGACACAAAGGAAAAGTAGTCCAATGAGAAGGGAAAATAGGATTTTGGTTAAGAAACCAAGTTGAAAACACCAGGAATTCACTAATCAAATTGGATTTTTAAAAGGTATGTACAAATGATAGAAGCAAGGACTGGTAACAGAGCATGAATATAAGGACATGGTATGATCTTATAAACACAGTTGTCAAAAGTACTAAAGCTCAGAATAAGCTGTGGCTAAGGACACCAAAAAGGAGTTATTTAAAAAATTTAATGGGAGAAAAATGAGACTCAGAAAAGAAATAGGACCTTTGCTCTGGGATGGATAAGACAATAACTGATGGTAGAGGGGGGATGAAGCAGGGGAGGGAGAAGAGGGAGGGAGGGAGGGAGGGAGAGAGAGAGAATTGTTTCTTAGTTATTTTGCTCCTATTTTGTCTACCAGACAGAATGATCTTTGTACTGGAAATGACAGAACCAAAATGACTATGGCTAACAGGGTAATGACGCCCCAAATTAGTTAGTAGACAGCAAGAGCACCTACTTGAATAAGGTGATAAATTCAAATCATCTGGCTCAGATGAACTTCCTCTAAAGACACTGAAAAAACTGACAGATGTGATTATTGAGCTACTGTCAGTGATATCTGAGATACTGTTGGAAGGAAGAGAGGAATGCAGTTTAGCAAAATAATTCAATTATTTCCTGGAAATAGGAACTGAGCTAAGTAACTAGAACTGAAACATTCAGTCCATTCAATTACCAAGACACATGAGAGCAACATTTTCCTTTTCTGAGCCATCCTTAAGACCTGGGAGATAAGAATGATTTTTACATTTAAAAAAATACAATAAAACTTTATTTAAAATTCTGGGAAAAAACATTTTTAGCTCTCAGGCAGCACAAAACCAGGCATTTGGATTTGACCCATAAGAGGTAGTCTTCCTATCCCTGGTGTATGTAGCTGGGTCCTGATAAGTCAGACTAATGAATCCCCTGAAAATGGTCACATTTTTACAATTAGAACTGCCTATTTCTATTGATCTGGAGCCAGCCATCTTACATAATTATTCATGTAAGTATAACTTTGAATAGTGTGAATTCAAAATTATTCATGTAACTATAACTCTGAAGAGTATGAATTCGATTACATGTGGTCATTTGAGGGGATTCACTTATTTGTGCTAATTGGGACCTTGGCTGAACTACTCACTACTACTTAGGCAACTAGCTAGTGGCTGCTCAGTAGCTAGAGTGCTGGACTTCAAGTCAGAAAAGGGGTGAGTTCAAAATCTGGCCTCATCAAGATTATCAATAAGTCTTGATCAAGTGCTCACTATGTGTTATGCTAAGGTACTACATGTGACCCTGAGCAGGCACTTATTTCTATCAGCCTCAGTTTCCTCATCTGTAAAACTCTACTTCATAGAGTTGCGAAGACTGACTGTGAAAACATACGCACAACAGTTTCCAAACCTTAAAACACTATGTAAATTCTGGCTATATTGCTATTATCACTGTTACTTATTATCATCATTATTAATATCTATACATGTATAGCACTCATGCCAAGTCACCCCAAGCTTCTGTGGGATCGCCTGGAATGCTGCCAGAACATGACCCAGGCGGTGGGTACTGAGATGAAAGGTGGCACCTATTCTGTACTCACCCAGGGGATTTTTTGAGCCCTTTTTTCGAATATATTTGGGTTCTAATTCTTTCTTCTAAATTTTACCTTATTAGTCAAGTCAACAAGCATGTACTAAGGGGCTGTACTAAGCAATAAGGATTCAGAGAAAGGCAATAAGCAGCTACAATCTACTGGGAGAAGACATGCAAACAACTATGTACCAAAATGAATATAGGATAAATTGGAAGGCCACTAGCATTAAGGCAGACTAGGAAAGGCTTCTTGGGGAATGTAGGATTTCAACTGAGATTTGAAGAATGCAAGTGAAGCCAGGAAGATTCAGTCCAGCATCTTAGCCTAGCAAATTCTTTCTGAACAGTCACAGCTATATCATACATTTCTTCTGCATGCATCTTAATGTCCAATAAAAACAGGTCTTACCCATTATCAAATGCGGTGGATATTACTGAATTCGAGAGTACCTTTAGGTAGCATTTCCTTCAATTAAATTTTAGCTTACTAGGTTCATCCCATCCCTTTAGCCTGGCAAATTATTTCTAGACAGATGCAAGCTTATTATACTTTTTTTCAATGCATGCAGCTCAGTGTCCAGTATAGTACGATCAGGACAGGGGCTTAATAAATCCTAGCCAAATCTTAAAATAACCTTAGAATTGGAATGAACTGCAATAATCTTCTGAACCTGAAATCGAGCCTAAATTTTGTATTAAAGGGTAAAGTCTTCTTCACCCTGTAAACCAGTTGATACCTCAAAGGAACCCATGTATTTTCTAAATTGCTAGAATATCTTCCAGCTAAACTAGAATCAGGTTGATATTTCATTCACTTTAAGTACTCAACCTCTCACTGAACCAGACACAGCCAGCCACCTGAAGAGAAGGGATCCAAAGTTCAAAAGGCAGCAAAGAAGTAGTCCTTTTATCCCTTATAAAGAGTTTAAACTATTTACGTCAACAGACTCTGCCTAGATGCTAGCTCGCACCATCTCTGCCCAGAAAACAGTTTCCGGAGCCCCAAGGAGATGCTTTTGCTCCTCTGACTTCTCACACACTCTTCTTTCAAATGAATTTAAAGCTTTTTTTGTCCAAATCCCTGGAAGGGGAAAAAAAAGTAACCACTCTGCAGTTTTTCTACTATTATGCAAATAGATTAATCAGCCAATGCTCCAGTGAGAATTAATTTATATTTGAATCCAATGAGGCCCGGATGCTTTCTAAGTGAAGCCCCTGGCCAAAGCTTCAGCTAGGTAGCAACCTCATATTATTCATTTGACGAAATGAGAACTGACATAAATACCATGGCTCCCTTTCAATCCGATTACCCCGTTACCTCACATCAATGCTACCCCAGCCATCAGACTCTGGCGTTGTTCCTTTCAGAAGCCACTGACAACTTCTCCTTGATAAACAAACACCCACGCTGCCACCTCATACCCCCACTCTTAACCCATCATCCCTGCTCAATGGGCCCTATTCGACAAGGTATTTTATTTTGTTTGTTAGAATCAAGGACTAAAAACACAGTTCAAAATATGGCCTAGCCCAAGCAGCTCATTCAAAGCTGGCCTTTCAGCATGAGTCAGGGAGAGTCCCTGGAAACAACACCCTCAAAGTGTCTCTTCTTTAAAGGCCATTATCCCCTCAAGACTGCCCCCCACATACCCCCCCATTCTTATGAACTCTTTTTTTTTTAAACAACAACAACGCGTACACACACAAAACCCCACAGCCAAAGCTGCACAGGTTTTGCAGGGCTAGTCTGACCTGAAATTCAGACAAACTGAACCTACGTTTTAGACTTCGTCCTTGTACTAAACACATGTTGACAACCACTAAATTCTTCCCCATTGCATTGCAAACAAACTTTTTTTTTAAAGGTCCCACCCTCCCCTTTAAAACTGTGGACATTTAAAAAGATTGGCTGAACAATCCACCAGGTGGGGACAAGGCCTTTCTGAGCAGGCAGCTCTCTGTTTCAGGAGCTCCTTACCTTGGTAATTAGATTAGCAGTGAAAAAGCCAACAGCAACCAACCAAAACTGGCCCCATATAATTTATTGTGCTAAATTGACAACAAAATGTCTTGAATGATGGCTTTAAAAAATCTGCATTTGGGAGTCCTTTGCATGCTGGACATGTAAATGAAAGAGGAAGAAAACAAAGGTACCTTTATTAGGGGGAAACCCCGAATAATAAATATTGTAGTATTTAGTCCATTTCAGAAGGGCTAGTCAGAAGTTCTATGAAAGCATGAGCTGGGGCTGTTAACATGGTTATGAGTTTCATTGTTAATATTCATTCAAACATTATTTTACTCATGTATAGACACCTGAAATAATAGAGAATGTGGTCACCCACTTCCCCCCTCCCTTCCCACTCCTTGCTAGGCACCTCAGATTCCAGAACCTCCTTTCTGAATGAATTCTCTCTCTTCTGCTTCTCTTCATCATAGAATTCCTCACTTCCTTCAAAACACAGCTCAAGCACCACTTTTTATGTAAAGCCTGTATTAATTCCTTCCCAAATGCCTGCTAGTACCCTCCCTAACTACCTTGTATTTATCTTATACTAATTCTGCACGTATTTATTATATATAAACGTATATTATATGGCCAAGAAGAGCCCAGTCTATCTATGAACATGCACAGAGTTCTCTGCCTCATGAAATCCCTAATGTGGACATCAGATCATGCATGGGTATTTTATGTCTGCTTTTTGTCTACTTACAATGTGGCAAAGAAAAGCATTTCCTTTGCTTTTGCTGTTGTTCATTCATGTCCGACTCTTTGTGACCCCATTTGGGGTTTTCTTGGCAGAGATACTGAAGTGATTTGCCATTTCCTTTTCCAGCTCATTTTACAGATGAGGAAACTGAGGCAAACAGGGTTAAGTGACTTGCCCAGGGTCACACATAGCTAGTGAGTGTCTGAGGCCAGATTTGAACGGCTGAGCCAGAACTGAGTGTGCGTATAGTAGAGATTAACTGTCAAATTGGTCTCTAATTCCTGGCTACATTCAAGTGAAGAGGACAAAATGCTATATGCCTCTAGGCAGGGGAGTCCAGTTCCAACTTGGGTCTTCATGTGACTTCCTAAATTGATTGTGTCGCTCTTGTTTCTGTTGTTTTCTGTACTTGAATGAAGGAGTATTTGTGACAAAACAATGTTGTGAGACTTGAAAAATCAGAAGAACAAATGTCCAGTGGCAGGAATCTATTCTAGGTTGCTGTCAGCCGAGCCTAGTGTGCCAGCATAGTCCTGTGGAGCAATCTACAAGAGCCCTGCGGCAAGACTACATCAGTTATACTGCATCTGGAAGTGACTTTGGTAAGGAAACACTTTGTCTAAAACACCTGAATTTTGAGACCACTTTTCTCAGTGATGGAGGTAACAGAGGGGAGAGGGAATGCCCCAGTTTGAGGCTGGGGGTTGGGGGAGATTGGGGAAGGGATGTGTGTGTATTTTTTGTTCTTACTATCTCTTCTCGAAAAAATCTCTTGGTAAAAGTTAATTAAGGTTAATTAATAAATGCTATTGAAGTGTCATATCGCTAATACTAATACTAATAAATACTAACCACAACTGGTGACTAATAACTGGAGAGAACACTGGAAAGTGAGCTCAAGCTAATGACATTAAAAAAAATGACCCTAACTTCTAGGTTTCTCTCCTAACTCTAAGAGGGAGATACAGCTAGCTTTGCCATCTGGGGGCCCAACTCATCTGCAAGATTGGGAGTTGGAACAAGGACCCCCTAGAGCTGAACTCTCAAACATACAGGCTGCCACACTCCCCAGTCTTGCCTGAACCAGATTAAAATATAAGTGGGAAATGTTTAACAAAATAAATGAAAATACAATTGAATGTAATGTAAATGAGTGGTTTTCTGAGTCGATATGCAGCCCACAGGTCTTCTTATATACAATTTAGTGGCCCCCATTTCTTTTTCAGTTTGACACCTCTGCTCTGGAGACTATAAGGACTGTACTTATATTCATACAATTTGTCTCTACCAATAGATTGTAAGGTTCTTGAGAACAAGAAGTGTGTCATTAGTTGGATTCGTATCCAGAATTCTAGCACAGTATCTGAAGATACTTAATAAATACTTGTTAAGCTCTCAGTGGGGCAAGCATATTGATATTTGTTCTTGGCCTTCTTCCCTTCCCCGCTTTGCCCTAGGGACAAGGACCTACCAGTTGCTATAACATATATCTGTTGGCTATCCTCTCTAGGGATACTTTTCAATCTAATGACATTGATACCTGAGGACCAGAGACCAGGGGAACATGAACTGAAACCTGGCCTAGAGCCTTCCTACAGGAAGTCCTTCCTCTTTCCTTTAGTTGTTACTGCTCTCTTCCTCTTCCTCAAATTATCATCTGTCATGCGTGCTATTTCCTCAAATAGGATAAAATCTCCTTGAGGGCAGGGAATGTTTCATTTTTGTCCCCACCACCTAATAAATGCTTGCTGATTAATTGTATTGTTTATATGTTATATCCTTCTTAAAGACAGGGATTTTTTTTTTGTTAACCCCAGCACCTAGCAAGTATCTTCTATACAGTGTCTACCTGACAAGGCCATGCTCTACAAACTAGTTTGTAGAGTAGCAGCTTCCTAGAGATTACGCACTGCCCACCTTGCCTTTGGGGGCAGACAGCCCTTTCCAGTGACCTTTCAACCAAAATTATGTAGTGGTCATTGAATTGAAACTTACATCTCCACACATTCCTCACTGCTAAGGACCCAACAGAGGAGGAACATTAACTATGAAGAACATGATTTATCCTAGTTTCCACTCCCATTCCAAAATTAATATTAACTTATTTAAGTCTCAAGTAGACATTAATCACAGGTGTTAACATGTGAGTTTTAATATATGATCTCCTGGGAAAAGCTAAATGTGCAATTCAAATATTTGTGAAACCTGAACACTTTCACTTGTGCTCATTTGCTAATGGCCAATAATCAAAGCTTAAGTGAATAAGCTTATTAATCAATCAAATATATACAAACCACATGCAATGGGCTTACCATAGCACTAAGTGCTATGAGGGTTGCTAAGGAAGATTTAAGCTCTTCCAGGAGTCTACAGCACAGCCAGGCAAGTAAGACATATTTACGCATGAACTAATTAGAAAGCAAGAAACATACAAGCAATCAGACAGGAAAGGGAGCAGTGCATACACAAAATCCAGACAGAGAAGTTATGGGAAGAAAACAAGCATTTATGTAGTGCCTACTTTGTGCTAAGTACTTTTAACAAATATTACCTCATTTGATCCTCACAACCACCCTTCAAGGTAGGTGCAATTATTATTATTCTCATTTTCCAGATTGGGGAAATTGAGGCAAACAGAGTTTAAGTGACTTACCCAAGATTAAACAGATTGTGAGTGTTTGAGGGTGCATTTGAATTCAAGTATTCCTGACACTAGGGCCAGTGCTCTATCCACTCTGCCACCAGCTTCCCCAAAAGTGAGCTCAAAGTTGACTAAAGTCTATAAATTCATATAATCACAGAATGTTATGGCTGGGCAGGACCTTAGAAATGAACTGTTTTTAACTAATTCATTTTCCAGGCGAATCAGAAAAGGCTTCACAGAATGGGTAAGACTGGAGCTAGTCAATCAAGGGTGCATAAGACCGGTGGAAAGGTAGAAAAAAGGCAGGAAATCCTTATGTTTATTTGAACCGAAAAAAGGGGTAATGCATTAAGGTATTCATTGCTCTACCAATCAGTAGGCAGAGATGGTATATTCTTTAGGTATATATGTTTTATAATTACAGTTTTCTCCACTCTGCCATAAAATACCCAACTGTACCAATATAGTTATCATTTAGTCAGATGCTGAATTCCCTTAAAATCTTCACTCTCCTCTTGCCATTGCAGTGCTTCAAGAGTGGCAATGGCGGGGAGGCCTGGGGCAGGGGATGCCTAAATTTTTAACAACCTTCAAATATCCTTCTTTAGCTTTTCTCTCTTTGAATATAGTATCCCAACCCCAACCCCCAAAATGGTCTATCCTCCCTGGCAATGCTAGTATCCAAACATTTCTCTAGTCTATGCCCATTATCAACTAGGTGTTAGGAGAAAAGCAGTGTGTAAACTAATTCTGACTAGATATAAATGGTTGATAATGCCTTAAAAAGGGAAGGGGAAGTATATGAGCCTTTGAAAAGGGAATTGTTAATTAATTCAAGTGAATCTCTAATTGGGATTATGTCCTTTGACTCTTCTGTCTTTCTTTCAAAAGGGATGTGTGTGTGTGTGTGGGTATGTGTGTGTAGCACAATACAGTAAAAAGTAAATTTGGGGTCAGAAGAACTGGCTTCAGATGCTGGTTCTAACATTTATTTGGCCCAAGGTAACTTTGGGCAAATTATTTCAACTCCTTTGGCCTGTTCTCTCATTTGTATGATAAAACTAAATAGTCTCTGAGTTCTTTTTATAATCCTACAAAGAGAATTGGTCACTAGACAACTACTAACCAACGATTTTATTATTTTCCTTGTTGGTCTTCCATTTTGGACCAGGGTTAAGATTAAAACCAGCATAAGGATGGAGAATGTGTACATTCAAGTTTGAAAAACGAAACAGTCTAAGTAATTGATACACTGATATACACAATGTTAATATTGAACTCGGATGAATTTTTAAGTAATTTTCTTTTTGCTTTTTTTTGGCAGGGCAATTGAGGTTAAATGACTTGCCCAAGGTCACACAGCTAGCACATCCACCTGAGGCGGAATTTGAACTCAGGTCCTCCTGACTCCAGGGCCAGTGTTCTACTCACTCGCTGCACTACCTAGCTGCCCCAACTCTGATGAATTATTAACAAAATTGCTTTCAAAAGCCTTCCAAGTAGGGGAAATGAGATTCTTCTTCCCCACCCCAACACCAGTTTGGGAAGTATACTTCACCAGACATCAGCTTCCCCTCCCAGGAGCCCCACCCCTCTTCAAGATTCAAAAATGAGAGGCATCTGGTCCTAATCAATGAATCATTAGGGACTGAGGAAAATAAATCGGTAAAACCTCCAGCCTATCAGCTCATCTCCTGCCTTCCCCCACACAAAAGTAGGCCACTTAGTATAAGGAAAGGTTCCTTCTTTCCAATTCGGCTGTCAACCGACCTTACCTTCTTCCATATCCACCTTTTGAGTACCAAAGAGTCTAGGACAGAAAATCAATAGTTCCAGCTAGGGGGTGAAGGGACAAAAGAAAAAAAGAAAAAAGAAAAGATGGCTTTCTGAGTGGGACCAAAGCAGGCAACCTGAAAGGCTTGGGGTGAAGGAAGGGAGAGAACATGACATTTCTCACTTGAGGCCTGATGAACCCTCGCCTAGCTGGGGTGAAGTATGGAGTGGCGGCTGGACAGCAAGTTTAGGGGTGTCCTCCCTCACCTTCCACTTGCACCCCTGGACCTCAGGCATAGTTAATCTAAGTTTACTCAACTTGGTTCTTGGCCAAAAAGCTGGTCATGAATCAGAGAAGGGAGATAACTCGGGATAGTCCAATTCGAGCCCTTCCTCTCACAGATCCTTGTCCCCTACCCTGGGACCCCCAGGTATTTCCAAACTAAGTGGGGGGAGAACTGCCATTTGTAACTGTAAAAGTGGATGTCGTCCTGATGAGGAGGTGGGGAGGAAGAGAAAGGGAGGCAATCGGCGTCTGGAAAATCTGCTGCTCACCTCTGAGCAGCTCCTCTGGATGATCACTCTAGGTGACATCAGGCTGAAATTCCTTCTAAAAGGCCAGCAGGTCGAAGGGTGGAAAGAAAACTGCATGGGGTACTAAGTGGATCGAGAAAGCGCGCCAATTGTCATGGTTTTAGTAAACAGCACCCAAATATGAGTTTAAAAGGAATCTTTCATCGGAAAACTAACCCAAAAGAGGTCGGATAGGAGCTTCTCCACCATGGGAACAAATAAGGAAAAACCAAGGAGGATAAGAAAAGAGGGGAGGGCAAGAATCGGAAAGGTACTCCAAGGGTTTTTAAAAGAAACAAATCCTAAAGCAAAGTCTAGATTCACCTCCGATAACTACCTCACCTACCCTGCTGAGCCAAAGAACGCACCAACTACCCCGTTCCCATCCCCCAATTAATTTTAATTACATAGGACATGACGACATCAGCTGTTCTCAGTTTCCCTTTCGCTCCCCTCATTCCCCCTAGTCTGCCTCGGCCCCTTCCCCCTTACCTCCCCCACCCCCAGTTCCCCAGGGGGGCGCCGTCGGGGCAGCGAGGCTGAAAGCAGGAGCAAACGTAAACTCTTCTTCGCTCTCGGGCGCCAAGCATACCCTGCGCACTCTCACCGAGATCCTCTTTCTTCGCGTCTAAATAAAAACCCACACACGCACGCACACACACACAAAAAACACAACACACAGTTAACCACCTGTCAGGGCTGAGGATACAATAAGGCTGTCCCCAAAAGAGCTTTTCATGCATGCGTAATATATTTGTTCAGCTATTCACTTAATGAAGCTGATAGATGTGATGCAAAACAATGCTCAAGTTAATCTATTTAGTAAAATGTTTTGAGACTTTCAAGCTATGTTAAGGAGGGTAGTGTTCGGGGACATTCTCATTTAAATGCGCCCATCTCCCCTCTTAGGCTGCACAAGGGGGTTCGAGCAACCTATGTGAATATAATTTCTTATAAATGTGTCTTTAATGGGTTTAATTCACCCTTGCCAGCTGTTTTGGGAGCTATTTTGTAAGAGCAAAACAAACGTTTCAGGCTTGGAAAGCTAGTTAAAATTAGTTTCGGTCAGCGAGGCCAAGCTATATTTCCTGCAAACCATCTGCTTGATTGGCACAATAGAAGGATTTTCAAGGAAAAAAAAAAGGTGGGGGGGAGGGAGGGAAGAAGGTTCCAGGACTAGGGGTGGGGGAAGAATCCCGAAGGAGCCTCGGCCGGCCAATGGGTACTTACTCGCGGCCTATTCGGAAGGTGGACGCCCTAGGTGTCTTAATATAGCGGCTCTCTGCGCAGGCCCGGCTTGCAGTCAGATCCTGGAGCAGCAGCCACCGGGGAGAAAGTTCGCGGAGACCAGAGCGAGGCCACGGCTCCTCGGCGTCCGCCCCGGGGCGTGAGCTTGCCTGCCTCCCTCCCTGCCCTAGCACATACCGCGGCGCACACACGCTCGCTCACGGAAGCGGAGCAGCTACGGTCTTGGCCTGGCCCTGGCCTGGCCTGGCCATAGAGGGGCTGATTTGGGCTGGGTCGCGGCCAGGAGGCCATGCTTCCCGCCAAAGTTCTAAGCGCACGCTTTCCCTCTCAAACTGCTGGTGAGGGGGACCCAAAGGAAAGAAGCCAACCGGCTCTTGCGCCCTGGCAAGGAGAGGGGTGGGTCTGGTTATGCTTTCTTCTGGCCCTGCTTAAACCCCAGCTTTCATCCCCTAGAAAGTGGCGCCCCCGGGGGCCCAGGAATGCCCTAGGCGGTTGCCTGCGGGCTGCTGCCGCGGGATGGAGCGAGGCCCTGCCACCACCGGCGCCCAGCTCGGCCCGAAGAGGACGACAGAGGGCAGGACAGGGGCGACTTCTGCCGCCAGGGAGACGGCCGCCCGCACTCCTCAAGGACCCCGGACGTGTGAGGCCCGCTGGGACCTCTGGGGCGGAGGAGGGGCGGCCAGTGGAAGAGCTAGAACAGGTAGCCCGAGGTGACCCTCCAGACTCCACAACTTCTGTGCCATTTTTCAGACGGCTCTACCGGGCAAAGGGTGTGGCTGGGGTGGAGAGCGCTGGTAGCCCTCGTTTCTCATTCAGCCGCTCTCCTCATCTGTTTTGGGAAGCTTACCCCCAGCAGACCAGAAGCCCAGAGCTCACCGGTTCACCTACGCAGGCAGGCGCCTATCCAGATTCTGTACTCCCAAGTTTTTTTTGTCCCTGCTGCCTCCCCCCACTCCTTAAAAAAATAGAAAGAAACAACAGCCCCAGGACAAAGAACTCGAGTGACTTCTCCGAAATAAATGTGAAGATAACGATATTAAAACGAGTGGCAGGAAGCACAAAACCACATGGGCACAGGTCAAATGCCATTAGTCACAGGTCTTAGCTGCAGACGCCGGGGCTCGCGGCCCTATAAACGATCGCTGACTTTGAAAAGAAATGTGCAAGGGGATCACTTAAAGGGAGATCCTTTCGTCCGATTTCTTGGTTCCTTATGATCTCTCCCCCTTTCAGAGGCATCAAGCCCTTTCCCAACCCCCAACCTTTTTTTATCCTGCTGCCTAAAGAATTCTTCATGACGCTAAGTAACCAGGTCCACGTGGATCGCAGCATGGGTTTGACCCAACCTTCCAAAAAATGTCAGTCCCCCCTTTTAAAGGCAGAGAAATTACCAGCAGTTGGTCTATAGGGAGACAAAATGCTCCCGGTGTATGTGGAAAGAAAGGAATAAAATCATTTAAATGGGAAGGACGATGACGTTAAGGGGAGGGGGGCTTTGAGGAACCCCAAAACTCCAGAACCTGCCCAAAGAGAAGGCTGCACCCCCTACGCGCACGCCCCACCTTATTGCCCCTGCACCCCACGTCCCCAGAAGGGACACATTCGGAGAGGACTCTGGGTCCTGTCCGGAGTCTTCTCAGATTTCACTCTCTGTATAGTTTCCGTGGTCTCTGCCCTTGTTTGGGGCTGGAGTTTGGAATTCTGAAAAGTAACACCTCAGAGCAAAAGCTTTCAGGACAGCCCTAGATATCGCACGCTCTAAGTTTTCAAATAGAAAACGAGATTTCGATGGCCCCCATGCAAAAACCAGAGCTGGAGGTCTTCCAAACGAGATCTGGTTGCCCCACTGAGTTCCTGGGGAATTTAGTTGCGAAAGCCAAATCCCGCAGCCCCGTTTCAAGCGCAAGTGTTTGAAAGTGATTTCTCTTTATTCCTCCTGCTGCAGGTCCTCCTAAGTTGCTTAGAATGTTGTCCCTGGTTTTACTGCAAAGCGCCACAAGTAGGAAACTCTCTAAGTTCTTAAACAGATATTGCTCCCCACTCCATTGAACCCAACCCCTAAGTGTGCCTTGGATTGCATTTATTCGTGCACTCAGTCCTTATAGACAAACATCCAATAAAATATAAATCTCAAAAAAAGAAATTGCTCCCTTCTCTCCTTACTTCTCTTCTTCTATGCTCTCCCGCCCCCAGCCTGGGGCTGAGTCCAGTTACCAAACTGTGCACAATATCACTTTTCATCATTAATTCTGGTCCTCAGAATCCTGCACTAAATAACTTTTTAATTTGATTCCAGAGAGAGCTTAAGCAGGCTCTCTTCCTTGCCTAATGTGATATAAATCGCAGATGCACTTTTATTGAATGGTTAAAGCAGCGACATGGAGATAATCAACACAAAATGCCCCGAACAAAACCATCGAGAGAAATAAAGCTGGTTAATAAGATTTTTGAGAAAGCTTTGTGTTAAAAAGTAAAAAGGGAAAACAGCTGAAGGTGACAGTTAGTTCATGGTTAATAGGATAAGAGCCCTACGGCGGAGGCTGCACACTTCTCTTCGTTTAGGTTCAGCCTCACTAAAGAACTGAATGGGACATTTAACACATCTGTTATATCCTCTAACAGGGAAATCAGGTGAAATAAACTTCTACAGCTCCCATCACTAAGCTACCGAAGAGCAAAAGAGTTGGCGCTGGGGAGAATTCCATTTTCCGACAAAAACACCACGAGAATGGCCCAACTTTCTTAGACTAAGTTAGGGAAAGCTGTTGTATTCTTGCTCTCGCCCTCGCTCCCCCTTGCGCCTTTTTGTGAAGTTGGAGCCTATTACATGCATTATTGAAACTCAGAGAACAAATATACATATAAGGATTATATAGGAGAGAAGCATATTTAAGACACTCGAAAACAGCGGAAAAGGGCCTGTCCACCGAAAGAGAGAGAGAGAGACGAGAGAGAGAGAGAGAGAGAGAGAGAGAGAGAGAGAGAAAGGAAGGAAGGAAGGAAGGAAGGAAGGAAGATGTATTTGAACGCTAAACGGACGGGCCCACTTTTATATCAGGAAAGAATGAATCCTTGCAGATTCCACCATAATTGATTTTGGAAATAGGCATTTTTGTCGGAAGGCAATTAAGTCCCACTGTTCCAGAATCTTCGAAGTGGGCTATTCTGCTTTCCAGAAGTTTAGGGTGCACTGCCCTTCATCTCAAGAACCTCCAGCAAAGCTTGGAATGCTTTGCAAATTTGCTAGTAAGTTTGGGAATGTTACACGTTTTATACAGCATGTGGGTAAATGAGCTAGTTTTATCAAAGTTCATCCTTCTCCGTCCAACATCCGAAATAGCCTAACACCCTACCCCCCGAAAATATGCATTTAAAGGTTTTCTGTAGCATTTTAGACCTCTAACATCCTACACACATTGATTGCACTCCCCGCTTCATTTCTGGTTTCATCTTCCGCTGGGATGAGAGGAGGGACTGTGAAAAAGTTTATTTTAGCATACCTTAATTTGTATTTTTGTAGCTTCCCCTCAACCTGCAGATGAATCTATATGAATATTTATTTATATTCTAAACTCAGCAGGAGGGAGCAGCAAATAAATTTAGTGCTTTCTTTAAATAATTCCTTTTCTATGAGGCAAAAATAATGTCATTGGAAACTTTTAAATAGGCATTTAATTAGCCTGTGTTGCTTCTGAACAAAAACCCTGCTGGGATCCTTTGGAACACAGTATTCCAAAGAGGCGGTCAATATGCAAAATTGATGACTACACGTTCTTTGTTACCAGGCCATTGTGCATTGCTTGCTTATGAAGTCTAATCCAATCATAAATTGCACCCCTGCACCAATCAGCGCGCCCAAAGCCCTCGATGAATGAAGCTCAAGTGGAGAACTTTGTTGAACCTCATTGTTCGAGCTGTCACTTTTGAAAGAGCTTTAGCGGACTGACCACTATAAAACCCAACATCTAGCAGGAAGGGCCACGTAGACCTCTTGTCACCCTTGCTAGCTGGATCTTCCCTCAAGAAGTTCGCAAAGGAGGAGAAGAGAACTAAGGGTGGGAGGGGGAGGGAAGAAATCTTTTCAATTGGATACGTTGAATAAGATTATTTCTTTTTAAAAAAGAAAAGAAAGAAAAAAAAAGCTACTGAGATGATGTTCCCTAGCCTCATTGCTCCTCCAGCAGTGTACCCCAATCTCCTGAGACCCACTCCTACGTTAACACTGCCTCAATCTTTGCAGTCTGCCTTCTCTAGCCACTCCAGCTTCTTGGTGGAAGATCTGATCAGAATTAGTAGGCCGGGGAGTTACCTGCCCCGGAGCGTCCCCCAGCCCAGCCTGTCCCCTCCAACTTCAGGAGCCACCTCTGCCATGACTGACACAGTGACCTCAGACCTAGTCAGCTCCTCTGCCTCCAGCAGCCGACGAGGGTGCTCCCCGCAGACTTCTGCCTCTCAGGCAAACGAAGCCACTTTCCTCAAGTTCGGGGTAAACGCCATCCTGTCCTCGTCTCCCAGAACGGGTAAGTGACCAACAAGTCCAAGAATTAAGGACACATTCGAGGTCCAGACTCGGTAGAAGGGTGGAGGATGTGGTGAGTCTTGAACGATTCCTTCTGCTGGTTTAGCGCTTGAGCCCTCATTCAAAGACAAGCTCTGTTTTCTCGCCTCATCCACGTCAGTTTCGATACTGGGCTATTTCAAGAGCCGTGAGGTACCAAGAAACTTTAACGGACCTGAGCGGAGCCTCACCCCACACAAACCAGGGTCTCTCCTTATACTTTACAAGATCTTGACCAAAAATAATGCTGCCAGAGCGCCGCAGTCATTTTCTTTCTTCCACTGTCTTTCTCAAGGTTCTGGGAAGATGGTCCTCCTTCCCACACTTTTGGGCAAGTGATGATTTTTAAAATACAAGATGATAAAAATTGATGTACTGCGTGATGTGATCCCTCCCTTCCCTACTCCAATCCTGTTTCTCTCCTAACAGCCCTTACGCAACCCTTCG
Source organism: Trichosurus vulpecula (assembly GCF_011100635.1). Classification (NCBI taxonomy): domain Eukaryota; kingdom Metazoa; phylum Chordata; class Mammalia; order Diprotodontia; family Phalangeridae; genus Trichosurus; species Trichosurus vulpecula. Next base: position 232,762,272 of record NC_050578.1, on the reverse strand, counting down.
GGGAGGGGAGGGGAAGGAGCGATGACAACCACCAATAAATTCAGAAAGCAGTTTAATTTACTTTGTCTATGTCTTGGTGGTGGTGGTGGTATAATTGCAGAATCCACGGCATATTTAATCACGTCATGGCTTCTTCTTCTTCCTCTTTTTTTTTTTTTTTTTTTTTTGCTTTTAACCAATCCACTAGATTATTGAATATTCTCTCTCTCCTCCCCTCCCCCTTTCCCTCCATCTCCTCCCTTTTTTCCTCCCACCCTCCCTCTTCCTCTCTTTCCTTCCTTCTCTCCCTTTCCTTTTTTTCTACCAGAGACCTCCCCTGCCTTGCTCCAGAGTGTGCCTCCTAAGAGTTTCTCCTTTCCCTATTTCGAAGGATCCTTCCAGCCTTTTATCAGATCATCTTATTTCCCAGGTGAGTCTCAAACTTTTCTTTCCTTGCTGAAAATTAACTGGATTCTTTTACGCCAGCCATCTCGTTCTGTGTATATCCCTAAGTAATATTTCTACGTCCATTCCTAGAGGTTATGCTCTGGTTCAGAGGTTGGAGGGAGTACAACATTCAAGAATCAGTCGCGCCAATTTGATGCCCTATTTAGCACAAGCAGTGACTGCTTGACATTTTGCTCCAATTCCCTGCTCTACAAATTAGCAGGAATTGTCATGGTCCAAATTTGAGGCGGTTCCCTTCTCACTGAGAAGCTGTTGGCATCTCTTCACGGCCGCCGTTTTCCCACAGAGTCAGTGCACTTTGCCATGATTCCCAACAAAGGTTTCAGCACCGAGACCAATTGGTCAGCTCCCTCTGGGCAGCCACACACAGACCCGGCACTCACTCTACCATGCTGCTGATAGACACTTACCAGCCATGGGCTAATTTCCCATTAAGGGTCATTCAGTGTTTCAGCATTTTCACAAGACCACATGGAGTGCTCCGTTGTGTGGGGTGTTTGGTGTAGTCAGGGGGATGTGGGGAGAGATCCCCCTCAACCCCCCCATTCTACTTTTTTCCAGTATTCCTTCCTACTTATAATTCCCACCCCCACCACAAATAAAATAATATCAAAAGAACATGGAAGATATAGAATAAGAAGCAAGTAGATTGATAACTCGAGGCAAAACTCTCCTCCAAAGCCTTCCTCCAGAGGGAGGCATCGCCACACCTTGAGCATAGAAGCTGCTAGTGCACACAGGTCTTGACTCAGTAAAGGGTGAAAGTGAAGATTCGATTTTCAGTGAGAAATGGCCGGCTATGGGGGAGGGCAAGGACGCAACACGTATCTCCCAATCTCCTAATACGACCAAAAAGAACAAGCGATTAATTTTTAAAAGGGGGTGGGGGAATTCAACACCCCCCAAAAAACTTTCATTCATGCTGGAGATAATGGAATCTGCTCCCTTTCTGCCCCATCTCAATGCCTTAACAATAACAACTTGAGGTTTATAAATAGCTTTTCATGTCCATTTAATGAAAATGATTCGGAGAAGAGAAGCCCCTGCCATCAGTATTCTCCCAATGGTCTTGGCATGCAGTTGTGTTTAGTTTGAAAGTGTAAATCTCTTTTGTTCCAATAATATATGGCTTTAGCTGCTTGTCCTCAGCCTTTTTCTGTTAGTTCATTACTACACAATTACCATTCACGCTTCATTAGAATCTCTGTCTCTCCTCGGGAGAGGTTTTTTTTTTTTTTTTAAAGGCGAAGCTCTCTCCTTTTTATCATGCCAATACCCATTGGGAACCGGTCGATGTGCTAATGAGCTGCCACTTTTCATGTATTTGGACAGAATTCTTTCAGTTTTGTAAAGGAGGAGGGAGGAAAGATTAATATTTTAAAAGATGAATACCAATTGATTTAAAAAAACCCTACATCTCCAGAGAATTTTCCCCCCTTCTATTCGTGAAGGCACCTCATTTTCATCTGAAGAATGCAGAAGCCACGGAGCTGATAAAAGCTTCGGAAAATCCAGGGGTTCAGGGCTAAGGGAAAAGGCGGTTTTATTTCACCTCTATCTTAGCTAATGCGCTCAGCCTTTTTTCCTCTTTTCTTTGAAATTCAAAACAAAACAGGCTACTATTGAAACTATTTTATACGTTTCAGTTGTCGTATCTAATCCTGGTTATTACGGTTGAAAAGCAAAGTTATTTGGGCGGAAAGCGCTTTTCACTACTGCAGGTTTATAGGTGCTGGGCCTATTCACTTGGGATATACGTCGCGAGGGAAAGAAAAGAAGAGGGGGAGAGAGAGAGATGGGGGTGGAGAGGTAGAAAAAGACACGAGGACTGAAAGAGATGAAGGGAGGAGTGGGGGAAGAGTGAATTGCAAGCAGAGCTGGGGGAGGGGACGGGAAAGAGGGAGGCAAAAGGCGAGTTGGCGTCTAGGAAGCGCCTCGCTGGTAGTGGGGGTCCTATTCTCCAGCTCACTTGCCACTTTCCCTCCCTCGCTCCTGGCAGCGTCGTCCTCAGTGGTGCCCATCCCTGGCACTTTCTCCTGGCCCCTGGCAGCGCGGGGCAAGCCGAGGCGGGGAATGCTTCGCCGGGCAGTGTTCTCTGACGTGCAGCGGAAAGCGCTGGAGAAGATGTTCCAGAAGCAAAAGTACATCAGCAAACCTGACCGGAAGAAACTAGCGGCCAAGCTGGGCCTGAAAGACTCTCAGGTGAGGGGGAGTGGTTCTTCATTCCCTTCTCTCCCATACCTCAAGTCTCCTTCTTTTATTGGGTCAGCAATCCAGAGCTAGGAGACTCCTCTGAGGTCATTTAGTCCAATATCCTCGTTTTACAGATAAGAAAACTGAGGTCAGGGAGATTAAGTGAATTACCCAGGGTCACACAGGTATTACTAGCCCAAAGAAGAATTTGAACCCAGGTCTTCTGAAAGCACCAGTGGATTGAATCCAAGTACTCAAATTTCAAAGTTGGTGCCCTTCTTTGAGACATATTGATGCAGTGGAAGTAGCTCTGAGTTTGACAAAGTCAAAGGATCTGAGTTTGAATCTCAGCCTTGCCATCTCTGTGACTCCAGAAGTCATTTCACATTCCTGAGCCTTGGTTTCCTCAGCTATAAAGTAATCTCAGGTGGAATATAGTCATTGGTCTGTCCCAGGTCCCTTCTGCCCATAAGCTTATGACCCTATGATTTGTTATTGTTGTCCAGTCTGTCCAACTCTATATGACCCCATTTCCATGGGGTTTTCTTGGCCAAAAAATGACCCCATGTTTACTATGATCCCACTGATTACCCTTCCTATAGTTCAGGGCTCCAGACCCAAACCCCAGCTATACCCACTGCTATCAGCATGGCACCTGGAGCTGAGTGGTTGCAGGCATTCAGAACTTTGAAGAGCTCATCTTACCCTGGAGATGTGCCAGGGAAGCTAAACCTAGGGGCTCCTTCAGGGTCACTCACAAAGCCCTAACTGGGAATATTATCACTTAGGTAAAAATAAAAGAAGAGGGGAGTGAAGTTCTTATTTGGAGGTTGTGAGATTCTGGAAGACAGTCTCTCTACCAGCAATCTTGGAGAGGGTGGGTCAGCAAGGAGATGAAGTTGGGGTGTGGGTAGCTTTCCCAGCTTTTTCCAGTGCTTGTTTTGGCTCTCTTTGCTAGTTCCTGCCACAGGGAGCCAGCAGGAACCCCCACTCCTTTTCTCCATCCAATGGAGAAAAGACCTAGAAACAAATAATGAAAGTGGAGAGTTGATGGCAAATCTGGCTTACTGGCTAACAACCCAAAGTATTAGAGAAACCCATGTTATGGAGGAGTGAGATGCTCTACAGGCCTAAGTTCTCGACAAAAGTTCTGGTACTGTCTGTTTCACTGACTAGCGTCTACCCCTTAGACTAGCCAGAACTGGACCTGTTTTCTGTATAGTGAGTGCTGGGTTAGATAATCCTCAAGGTTCTTTCCAACTCAAAATAAAAATCTCTCGTTTCTTTATTCTTCCTTCCCTCCTCCTTGAATTCTAATTTTTTCCCCTCTCCTTGAGATTAGGCATGTGTATGGGGGGGTGGGGAGTATGATTGAAAGGGGAGGGGGAAGAAAACAGGGCAGAATAGTCAAGGTCCTCCTTCTGCCCGCTTCATCTCCCCTCTCCCAGCTTCTCTCCTCACTGCCCTCCTTCAGGTCCTCTTTTCTCTGTAACTTCCCCCTCCCCTTTCCAGCTCTCCTTCTGTCCCCTCTCTTTCCATCCCTCTCCCTCACCCCCCTTTCTCTCCCTGCCACCCTTCTTTCATCCCATTTTCCAGCTTCTCTCTCCCTCCCTCCTTCCTTCCCTTTTTCAGCTTTCTCCATGCCCCCTCTCTTTCGGTCCCTTTCTCCCCCCTTTCCCAGCTTGTCTCTCTTCCTATCCCCCTTTCCCTTTGCTTCCCCTCTCCCTACCAGGAGAGCTTTTTCTAGCGACCCTCCCGGAGGACTTCTACCTCTCCAAGGGGCACAGCCTAACTAATCCTTCTGCCTCACGTTCTCGTCCCGTAGGTGAAAATCTGGTTTCAGAACCGTCGGATGAAGTGGCGAAACTCTAAAGAGAGGGAGCTCCTGTCTAACGGGGGCTGTCGCGAACAGACTTTACCCACCAAGCTCAACCCCCACCCGGATCTCAGTGACGTGGGCAAGAAATGCCCTGGAGACGACGATGAGGAAGAGGACGAAGAGGACGAAAACTCAGCCCTAGGACCTACCAGTCGTCGCCATTCGCTGTCCTTCCACCGCTCTTCAGAGCACCTCCACTTCCGCGACAGGCTAGCAGCCCAGCTGCCTCCTTCCCCATCCCACTCTAGCAGTCCCAGTAAACCATCGGACTTCTCAGACTCGGAAGAGGAGGAGGAGGAGGAGGGCGAGGGGGAAGAGGAAGAGATAACAGTTTCTTAGAAGGCACTAGCCAAAGAGGGGACAAATAGACGGGGTTTCTTAAGTGCTATCACATCCAGAGGTGGGGGTCCCTCCCCTTCGAGCCGCTGTACCACCTCCAAGTAGCCTGCCTTCCCCTAAAAGTATTATCCAGGAGTTTTCCCTATCCTGCTAGTCTCTCCCCACAGAAAGAAAGCCTGCCATCCAATCCCACTTCCCACAAAAGATAGGTGAGACCAATTTTTTCTTAGGAGACACTCTCCTCCATACTATGTTCTCAATTTCAAACGGTAACGTAAGCTTGGTTAAACCGCGGGCCTACAAGCAGAGTTGGAAAGTTCCCTATAATTCATTGTTAATTGCAAAACATTAATCTCAATGGGTTGGGGAGTAGGGCCTGGAAAGGAGAAGGGCTCTGAGATTTCAGAGGCAGTTTGGGACGCAATTACACCTATTGTCCCACTCCAACTCAACATCCTTTCTACTAGCTAAAATATCCATTTGTGCCCTGGTCCTTCCTTTCACAACTGCATTACTAAACGCAGCACAGTAATTGGGATGGGGGTTGAAGGGTGGGGGGTGGCAGAGGAATAGCTACTAAGGCGTTACATCAAGGACTGAGATCCTTTGTATCAGATTTTAAGCCTGCTCTGAAATGAGAAATACATTGTCTAATGGGAGAGAAAATGTAGTTTATGTTTTTATGTGTTTAAAATTTTTTTCTTTATAATTTATGCATCCATATTATATATGTCAAGCACTCTCTACCAACCCCCTTTCATTCCCTAGGTGGCACCGCCTCTAGCTACAAGGCTCTTTGGTTCTGGGTGCAATGTGAAATGTGGATGGAGGGGAAGGCCAAGCCTCTGACTTTTGGCCAAACTTGGCTGTCTTTGAACAGCTTTTATGAACTGTACACAATTTTGTACACATGTGCTGTATGGATATTTTATACCAAGGTTATTGTGAATGACACTAAGGAAGGACTGACTAGATTTGGTTTTTTTGTGATGGCTTTTAAACTAAAAAAAAAAGAAAGAAGTAGCTGTTTAATGGTATAACTTATAAAGAAACATTTTTATTTTGTATTTTACTCTGTACAGATTTTAAAATATGTATGTATATATAATAAATGGAACAAATGCCAAATAAAAGTTAGAATGTTGAGATTGCAGGGTAATTCACCATTTGTATCAAAACAGAACTTTATGTTCAGACAAAGTAGTTGTGTGGTCTTGGTTAAATCATTTAACACCCTCCCAACTCAGTTTCACCATCTGTAAAAATAATTAGGAGATTGATCTAGACTAGATAACCATGAAGTTCCCTTCTAATATCTGATGATTCTATCTCTGACAATGTAACATTAATAAATGAACACTGGGAGGAACATCTTTTCTCTTTTAAAGAATGAAATAACATTAAGTGAAACAGATGAAAACAAATTGAGATTGCTCCAAATTACCACAACTTCTGGTCCTCCTTTGAAAACATTGCTTACCCTTCAAAACTTGTACAATTTACTTTGATTCTCCTACCATTTTAGAATATGAGGACAGCTATGGTTGGGACATCTATCCAATGGGATCACCAAGGGTTGTGTCTCTGGTAATACTTATTTTACTTATTTTTTTTTATTTTTATAACAGTATGTGAGGAGACCTCTCAACTCAGCCTCTTTTCTTGGTGATCTTATCTATTCTCATTGCCTCTTTTATCACTAATACGCTGATGTCTTCCAAATTTATATGTTCAGCTCAGATCTCCATCCTAAATTTTAATGCCACATTTCTGATTGCCTTAAGACTCTCCCCCTGGATATTCTGCCAGCATCTCAGATTCAAGGTGTTCAAAACTGAACTTATATTCCCCACAAAACCTGGCCTTTCACCTAAATTCCCCAGTTCTGTTGATATATACCACCATTTCTTCACTCTTGAAATGTCATATTCATCTTTGACTTTACCTCTTATTCCCACCTTACTCCAATCCAATTAATTCCTCAGTACTATTTATTCTATGTCCATCTCTAAAGCTCCTGTCTCTTCCTTTCTTTTTTCTTTTTCGACCTCCGCAGTCCAGGTATATATCAAATTACAGCTTCCTGAGTTGACTTCCTGACTCCCATCTCAATCCATCCTTCACATCATAGTTTAAGTCATTTTTCTAATTCACTATTTTGATCAAGTCACTGTTCTGCTCACAAACTTTCAGTGGTTCTCCACTGCCTATTTAATCAAGTATAAATCCTCTATTATCTGGCTACAAGCTTCCACTTCAGACTTTTCACACATGATTCCACTTTATATTCAGTTCCAGCCAAATGTCAATTCCCCATCCCCACTTTTTAGCCTGCACATTCTCCTCTCCATGCCTGTATCTCTGCAACCCACCATGTTTATCATGGACTTCTCTTTCCTCTCCATTCCTCATCTCTGCCCATTGCAATCCCTTTTTTGACTTCCAGGCCCAATGAAGGTCTTACCTCTTCTATGAAGCCATCCCTGATCTCCACAACTAAAGTGACCCCTCCTCCAAATTTTCATAATGCCCTCTTTTGCACTTATCACATTTGGCTTTTATTATATTTAGAGTCCATGTCTTGAGCCCATATTCAAATATAAGGTTCTTGAAGGAGGGGCAAGAGGGCTGGATTTGGAATTAGGTTCAAAGCCTACCTCTAGGTGACCACCGGCTGGTCACTTAATCTCTCTATGTCAGGTTCCTCACTTAGACAACGGGCATAATGACATCTGTAGCACCTACCTCATAGCTGCGAGAATCGAATAGACCTTTAACTGCTATATAAATGTCTGTTGTTATTATTACTGAGGGCAGTGTAGTAGCAATTTAGATTTGAAGATCTTTCCCACCCATTAATAGGCCATGTGACCCGCTTACATCACAGGAAGTCTAAGTTAGATATAGTGGGAGGAGCTACCTGACAGGATCCAATAAAAAATAAATAAGACTAATGCAGATGATGACAATGCCCAAAATCTCAACGCCGTTTTGTCTTAGCAGCTTAAAACTGCACTAAGACTTTTGGTACAGCCTACACATAATATTTAAGTACATTAGAGTCAGCAAAGTTCAGTTTGTGATCCAAAGGGGAAGGTTATGACCAACAGTGGAGGTCTGAGAAGGCTTCTTGGAGGATGTGGCACTTGAGATGGGCTGTAAAGCATAGGTAGAAATTCAATAGATGAAGAGGGGACGGGATGAATTCTAAACAAAAGGAAGAGCATGAACAAAGGCATGGAGACAGGAAAGCTCACTGAATGTCTGGAAGACTAAGAGTAGCCTCATCTGGCTGAAGTTAAGAATTCCTGAAGGAAAGTAAGTAATAGGGGAAAAAAAGAAACCAGAAAGGTAGGGTGGTGCCAGGTTGTGTAGAATATGGACTGGAGTAGGAGAAAGAATGAAGAAGACCTGTAAGGAAGTTATTTCAATAGTCCATGAATGTGGTATTGAGCTGACAACAGTGGCATAGCAGGGGATGTATAGATTCAAGAGATGTCATGGAAGTGGAATTGGAAGGACTTGGTAACTGATTGGCTGTAAAAGGTTGGGAAAAGGAGAGTCAAATAGACTCCCAAGTTTACATACATGGGAGACAGGGTTAATGGTAGCAGAGGGAAAAGCAGTAAAGTTGGGAGGAACTGATTTGGTTTATTGTGAAGGGTGAAGTGAATTTTAAGTTATTTTTAGCTATATTGAGTTTGAGATACTGGTAGAACTTGTCTATATGGTCTAGAACCTAGAAGAAATGTCAGGATTGAAGATGGAAATTTTCATGTCATCTGCAAAGAGGTGGTAGTGGGAGTCATGGGAGTGAATGAGTTTGCCAAGGGAAAGAGTATAGAGAAAGAAAATGGCCTAGGGAAAACATTCAGGGAGTGATCACATTAAGGAGTCAAAGGAAGGGTGTGGAGCCCATGAAGACAGGAAGAAAGTAGTGAGGAAGGTGGAAAATCAGAAGACTATTGAGTTTCCGAAGCTAAGGAAGAAGAATATCTAGTAGAAAGAAATGGTCAATAGTGTCAGAAGTCATAGAGAAGCCAAGCAGGATGAAGACCTTTCCCTCCCCCACCATAAGTTTTAGATCTGACAGTGAGGAAGAGCAGTTCTAGTAGATAGTGTGACTAGAAGCTGTTATGGTAATTAGGGTGGGACTTTTGTTTTTTTTACTGTTTTCTCTTTTGGAATGCTAAGGCAATCAAGTACCTTTAATGAGTCTTGCCTTTCAAATATAATGGTAAGCAAAATGGGACTTTCTGCTGTTTTTTGTTTGAGTTTTTCTCAGCACTGAAGTAATTAAGTATCCCAGGACCCTGAGACCTGTATGTAAGATTCGAGGTTGCCATTGGTTTTGGGGGCACACTCATTGGAAGAGTGTTGGTGATTTGGCCAGAGAAGATTTTGGGTAGCCAGTGGAGCCCTCCAGGCTTTGAAAATGTAGACGTTGGTGCCTCTCTCTCTGATAACTATGTAATTCCCTGGTCAGACAGCTAGAGGCCTATCTGTTGATTTCTTTGTGTGTTTGCTCTGTTTATATAATTTCTGCTTGCAATTTCTGTTTGTATTCTCTCTGAAGTTCAGGATGCTGGCTTTCCCCCCTGAACTAAGTGAATGGTATATGTATGTTTAATTAAAGTAAGGTTGTTAACCCCTTAAAGTTACTTTCCTTAGAAAATCAGATCAAAGAACCTGTGCTAGCAGCCCTTCTGTGTGCTCTTGTTGTTGGTCTTTCACCCCCACTACAGCTGCTAGCAACATTGTTGTTACAGAAGCCTGATTTCAAGGGGGGAAGAAAACAGAGTGAGGAAGCAGAAACAAGGGCTATCAACAAAATGGTCAAGAAGTTTATCAGTAAAAGGGAGGAAAGAGATGATATGTTACTTGGATGAGAAAGAAGAGCCAAGGGAAAACTTTCTTAGGATGGGGGACCTCTGTGTATGCCTATAAGCAGAAGCAAAAGACCCACTAGAAGGAAAACAATGAAAATTCGTGATTTCTCTAAAGAATTTGACAGTATTAACTACCTCTTCCTCCTGTACACTTTCCTCCCTGAGTTGCTTTAACATTTCTTTCTCCTTTTTCTCTTATCAGACTGATCACTTCTCAATTTCTTTTGCAGCAGCATAATCCATTCCCATTTTTACGTGTGAGAGTATTCCAGGCCTCTCAACCCTTTTTTCTCCTCTCTAACCACTCCCTTTTGGTGGTCTTATTAGCCCCTATGAGTTTAATTGATCTTTATGAAATTGACCTCCCCAGCCCCCCCCATACCAAATCTACATATTCAATCCTCATTTATTACCAGAGCTTTAGTCTCAAATCAGATGCTTCCAGAATCATAGACTCTCTTCCCCAATTTCTGTCAAGTGCCACCCTCATCCTTGCAGTCCCTCAGGTTCTCAACCAGGTTGATAAGAGGCAAGAAAGATTCCCTGACTCTTTACTGCTTTTCATGTTCCATATCCAATCAGTTGCTAAATCTTATCAATTCTCCCTCCATAATACTTCCATACAGCCCGAACCCTAGATCAGTCCCTCATCATCTGTGGTCTAGACTTTTGTAAAAGCTTCTTAATTTGCCTCTCTGCCACCAGTCTATCCCCTTCAAATTCCATTTTCCAGCTGCCAAACTATCATTCCTAAAGCATAAATATTACAGCTGTTGTGATTTTTAATGCAGCTTTTTAAAGGAATGCAAAATGGTTCAATTTAATAAAAAATACAACTTGTGATGTGTATGACACTCCCCTACTCAAGAAACTCAAGAGATCTAGAGCTGGAAGGAATCTTGGAGGTCATCGAGTCCAATCTCCTCTTTTATAGAAGAGAAAACTGAAGCCCATATATCCCAAAGAGATCATACAAGAGGGAAAAAGACCCATATGTAAAAGAATATTTATAGCAGCTCTTTTTGTGGTGGCAAAGAATTGGAAATCAAGGGGATGCCCACCAACTGGGGAGTGACTAAACAAATTGTGGTATATGGATGTAATGGAGTACTCTAGTGTAATAAGAAATGAGGAGCAGATGGACTTCATAAGAACCTGGGGAACCTTACATGATCTGATCATGAATGAAGGGAGCAGAACCAGGAGAACATTATATACAACCACAGACACAGTGCTTCTGTGATGACTAACTTTAATAGACTTGGCTCTTCTCAACAATGCAAGGTTCTAAGACAGCTCCAAAATACTCTATATGGAAAAGGCTATCCACATCTAGAGAAAGAATTGAAGAATCTGAATGCATATTGAAGCAAACTTTCTGCTCTCTCTCTTTTTTTTCTATTTTATTTTATTTTTGGTTTTGTTACATCTTTTTCATAGTTCATTTCATTGGTTATAGTTCTTTTTACAACTTGATTATTGGGAAAATAAGTTCAATGTGAAGGTATATGTAGAACCTATATCAGATTACATGCCATCTTGGGGAGGAAGCGGGAAGGAGAGGGAGGGAGACAAAATTTGGAACTCAAAAACTTGTGAAACTGAGTGTTGTAAACTAAATTAATTAATTAATTAAAATTTTTTTTAAAAAAACCTGGAAGCTCAGAGAAGTTAATCAACTTGTCCAAGGTCACGCAGGTAGTAAGTGTTTAAGCCAAGATTTAAACTCAGGTCACATGACTCCAAGCTCAGTGCTCTTTCCACTTCCCCATACTATGTACCCTCCTCTATTGGCTCTAGGATAAATTATAAACTGCCCCAGCTGGCATTTCAAGCCCTTCACAATCTGGTTCTTAACTATCTTTCCACCCTGGCTTCCACTTTGTCAGGAGAAATGGAGACAAGGGCATTTTACCACTCCTGATTTTTTCCTGCTGGGCATCATTTAAATGCTTGTTGAATTCAACTGAATTAAGCGCAAGAGAAGAGATGTCCACTAGTGTTAAGTTCATGAGCAAGTGGGAGGTAGTGCAGGTAGCAGGATTACCCTTAGTGAGGAGTAAGCATGTCTCTTTTATTGTGCCCAGAGGGAAGGAGGAAAGTGTTCTTCAGCCTCCCCCAGCCCCTCACCCAATGCTGAAAAGTTTTGAGAAGCCAAATTCAGTAAGTTCATCATGAATGACCCCAAAGTTCTCAATGAGCCAGATGTGCTGCTAGATCATTTGCTAAAAGTGTGGAGGTGGCATTGGAATTGGGAAAGGAGGGGGAAAGGGAAAGTTTGGAACAGATGTTGGGAGACATGTAGGTAAGAGGAAAGAAGGATTACCGAGCAGTACTTAAGCTCTAAGAATCTCTACGTGGGTGGAGTCCACTTGATTTCATGATTTTATTGAGATTCTCTTAAGCTTTGGATCAGGATGGGGAGAGTCGAGTGGTAGGGGATGTGGATTCAAAGGTTAGAAGCTGTAGAAACTCAGAGAAGAAAGAGATCCTAAGGTAGCAGATATCCCATTGGACACTGAGGCTCAAGGTGAAGTGGAGACACTGACATGTTTAATGTTCAAGGTCTTTGAGTTTTCTTCTCCTGAGATCTTTTGTGCTTTCTGTCTTTTTTCCCCCTTTATTTTCTCCTATTGCTCTTTTTCTGATTCTCTCCTCTCTGATGGTAGTTTTCTTGGGGATTAGTCTCAGAGTGCCTCAGCCTCCTTTCACAATGGGCAACTGACAAATGACTAGCTTAGGTCTCTGCTCGAAGTGACTTTTGTGTGGTCAGAACTGAATATTGTGCATTTCTTTCAAACAGAGAAGTGCTATACAGCTCCCCTCCCCCTCCAAAAAAACCCCACCCATGATATCCAGTCCCAGTATCCTGCCCTGCCCCTTTCCCTATGTTCTTTTTTTCAGTAGGAGAACATCCAGAAGATATGTTTTGCAAAATCAAATGCTGTCTGCCTTGGCACTAGGTGTCTTTCTTGGCCCCAGTAAACTTTCATGTCCTGTAGTGCTGCCACCTCAGTGCTGGTTGACTGTGAGAGACTAAGTAATCTTCTACAGCCTAGAGGTGGGATCTCCATGGCACTGGAGAAAGGAAGGAGAAACCAGGGTGTGGTGTTGGGTTTTATTGTAATCCTGTGCGTCAGGTCTTTGAGTTTTGTTGTAAGTCCATGTGTTGGGTCCTTGGGTCAGCTAGTGCAGCCTTGCTGCTGGCTGTGGGAAGTCAAGAGCAGTGCAGTGCTGAGTGAGCTCAATGTAGACATGGCTCATGGATTAAAAAAAAAACTATTGGGGGGGGGATTTTGAGTGTCCTTGAAGTTGCCTTATCTTTGGCAGACATTTTCTGTATTTGTGAGATTTTAGAGGTTGTAGGAATCAGAAAAACTGTCTAGTCCTCCATCGTGTTGCTTGTGTGACCTGGAAATGGACTACCATAGACATTGAATTAATAAAGATGTATTTTGTTTGGTGGGCAATGGAGAAGAGCATTATGGTCATGAGTGGACTGCAATATATTATCAACAAGGAATCTCAAAGGAGAAGTAACATGGATCACATTCCTCAGAAAGGACATGAATAATCATGTTATGAAAAGACTATATAGTCCATGTGTATTTACCAAAATGTCAAGAAATCTAGAGCAAAGTTCTTGACACAATTGGCAGACACCGTAGGGAGGATTTATAGAAGGACCTGGATAACAGTTGGCCAGGAAAAGAAGGTATGGGACAGGTTGTATTCTGCTCTGTTGGTAACAGTTCTCACATTGATGGAATCACAGACACATCAACGTATGAAAGTGAGTTTATAGTAAATGGTAATCCTGTATCAATTGGCTTCTCTTGATTTTTTTTTATCAATAGTTTATGGAAAAGCAGATTTTTAGGTGACTTTACTTTTTACTCTACTAATTCACTAGATCACCTTTTTTACCTCTATCTACTGAGTATTTTAGGTGTTCTAGACATATCCCTTTATCTGCAAACAGATGGTTTTTGCTTCTTGCCAAGTCTTATTCCTTTAACTTTTTGCATTACTTATTGCTGCAACTAACATCTGTAAGACTATATTTAACCAAAAGGGTTCCTAGTGATTGAGTTTATTGATTGGCTTTAGTGAGAATGCCTTTGTGTCTTCAGTGTGTATAACATTTAGTTTCAAGCAGATCTTTTTTTATCATCACATAAAGTAGTTCAATTTTTATATTTTAAATTTTTAAAAAAACATAATCATAGGTACATACAAATACATACTCAATTTTTATAAGACTTTATCTCTATTTAATTACAAAGTAGTTTTAGTTTATGATATTTTTATATAGCCTTGCAGTCCAATTAAAGACCAAATTTTGCTATTGCTGGTAATTTTAGTTGTGTTGGTATATTGTGTTTATAAGCATTTTATTTTCTATATTTTTGCACATGTATCCATGAATGGTTTTTTATGCTTTTTTCAAAAAAAAATTGGCTAAAAAGCTTATAGATTATTCAGAAACCTAGGACCTGTATATGATGAATTTTCTCTTAAAGAAGAGATTACAAGAGGGGTTTTAAACCTTTTTCCTGTTATGGACTCCTTTGGCAGACTGATGAAGCCTACGGACCCCTTCTCAGAAAAATATTTTTAAATATATAAAATAAAACATATAGGATTACACAGGAAATCAATTATTTTGAAATAATTATAAAAATATAATTTAAAAAAGATACCTTCCCCCACTCAGTTAACAACCTTTACAAAAAGTGGTGGACATAGTGAAGGACTGGGACAAATCACAACAAACAAACAAATGAATAAAATGAATGAATAACTGAATGAGTGAATAGAACTTATTGTACCTTAACAGACAAGAAGTAACCCTGTACTTGTGAGGCGAGGAGTTCATATCTATTTCAACTGTATGGAATCAGATCATCAAGAAAACTGGTGTGAAGAAGAAAAAAATGAAAAGATGCTGCATGAAATGACAATGGCTCCAACCCGACCTATTTAAATAAGCTCCTAGCTCTAAAAAAGGGGAGGTGGGTGGGATTGAATGAAAGAAAACAAATATACTGACTGAGTTAATTGCAATTTCTTAATGAAGATTAACTCATATAAAACAAGTCATCATAATGAAATTAGACAAAGAAACCAGGAATAACACTAATGAACAAACATGATATGTTCACCAATTGGAAGAGGTAGCAAGTGATGACAAACTCAGTTTAAAGTTCAAGTTCATTGCAATACATCATTAGGAGGACTATGTATGGGAGATTGCAAGTCATATTGCCTTGCAAAATGATGAAAAGCAGCATAGGGGAAAACAAGTCTGCAGAAACTTCAGCATGAGATCTAGCTATATCTATCTATCTATCTATCTATCTATCTATCTATTAGATAGATAGATAGATAGATAGATATAGATATAGATATAGATATAGATATAGATATAGATATAGATATAGATATAGATATAGATATAGATATAGATATATCTAGCTATACCAGATCATCCTGAGGATGTTTATAGATTGAACCTGAAGGATGGCACAAAGAGCAGAAATGGAATAAATCTGCTCATATCCTATATTTATCTCTCATCATTAATGACAGTGGATTTTCCAGATTTGGGCTCTTAAAACCTGTGTACCCAATATGCTATGTATGGAGGGCTATAGAAGATCAGACACCAGCAGACGGTCTTGGAAGGCCTGAGTCCATAGTGCCCAAATTTTATGTGGCCAGGCTATAGAATCCTTCTCAGTTTTTATAGCTGCCTCTCAGAGCTAAGATATTACTTTCCTCATGTCACAAATTTCTCCCTGCCTCATTTGGCCCCCTGCGGTACCCTGTGCAAAACTGGCCCAGTTGTCATAAGATCACTTTCTTCATCTAGCCCTTCTTTAGGAGCACAAAATTCTTTCCCATGAAGGGTTAACTCTAGATTGATTCATCAGTGGAGCAACACTCTGATTGTCACCACACAGTTTTGGTTAAGGGAGGCCCTGCAGTCTGTGTTAGATGGCATCACCTCCCTGATGTCATGGTCGTCCTCAAGATGAAGGACAAACAACGACAACAACATCTATGAGCCTTATAAGGTACTTGTGTTCATTAGGTTAGTACAAATTGGCACTAGGAGTTAAGTGCCACAACTGAATCCACAATGTATGGGCAGGGAAACCATGGCATGAGAGAAAGGCAAGGGGCCTGGGGAAGTGGGACATCCTTGTCCTAGGTTAGAAGACTGAAGGCAAGAGAAGGGAGGGTTCTTCGACTAGGCACTTTTTTTGCACAAGGAGAGCCAGTGTTCCACTGGGAGAAATTATCATGGCACGAATTGTGTCTTCCACATGCAGAGAAGTAGAATAGGGGAGAGAGCTGAGGTCAAAGACCCAGTGATCTCATCATTATGGCTATCCCCACCACAAGTGAAAATATCAACTTATCTGTGCCTTTTCATGATGTCCCATTCTGGTTCATGTCTTTCCAAAAATACTCCATAGATTGATCCAGAATTCTTGCTCCAGGATAGTGTTTTGTAGATATTGCTGCAACACCCAGTCTGACCATCTGGGCTCCTTCACTCTTGCTATGTCACTGGGATGTCCCACTTTCTAGCCATAGCAGTACTTAATGTCTGTCACATCACCTTGGCAAAAAATATAAACGGCAGTGTGCTGCAGCAAGTGTAAACTCCCTTTAAGTTCCACTCCTTTATTCCTGCTGCCATGCATCCCCAGGACCAATTAATTAATCAGCAGATAGTTATCCAGTGCCTCCTGTGTGCCAGGTATTGTGCCAGGTGCTGGTGATAAAAAACAATAAATGAAACTTGTATTCTAGTGAGGCAGCTGAGCAAGCCTAGAGGAGAGAACAGCTTCAGCTAAGCCACTGGAGGGTGAGGGAGAGTAGGAGAGGAAGGAGAGTATCTCTTTCCTTTGTCTCATTGACTAGATGATGGTCTTGTGAACTTTGAAACATTGGAAGATTTGCAATTTCTTATCAGCATCCTAGTAGGGTCCCATGAAAAGCAGCGGCTGATGGAAGCATTGCATCAGAACCTGAGGACAAATCAGACAGATAGAGGAAAACTGGTTTCAAGGGAACCAACAGAAAGCTCTATGATGTCAAAAGGAAGCATCATAACAACTCCATAAAGGGAGAAAAAGATTTCCAGAAACCAGAAGTGGTGGCACTTTGGAAGTTTGATGTAAGTAGCACTGCGTCATCTGCGAACAGGAGTATCTGGAGGAGGCTGCCATCTTGAGAGAATGCTGCTGCCATTTGTATTCTGCTGAACATCTGCCATGATAGTGGTAAACTTCTCTACCTTCTAAACTTCTCTGTGATTGTGAAGATGTGATCTTCTGTAGAATAGTCCTTTTTGTACCTTCAGCAAGGGATGCCCTCAGTTTGGTCAGATTTGGGGGAGATGGGAAAGCTTGTGGCTATGGCCAGATAATACAAAACCAAGGGGGCAGTGTATTAATAATGAATTAACTTGACTGGTCCTCAGAACCTAGATCTAGTGCATTATTGAGTCTGCACTCAGAAGACTTTCCAGAGTGATTAAAAACTACCAGTGCTCATGGGTCTCTGTCATTGGCTTTTAGAATACAGTTTAAATTAAAGCATCAGACTGGGTTTTATGGAGACTTAAGGGACGTCGTTTCAGGAAATTAAATGGGAAACAAAGTGGGCTAGTCATATCTTAAGAGGAAGAAATAACAGAGGATATACTGAGTTCTTCACTAGAACCCAGGAAGTATACAAGAACTCAAAGGAAGGCCCCCAACACAGTACACATTGGATCTATGGGATAAACATGAATGTAAATCAAACAGGATGAGTTGTAGACAGGTTGTGATGTAGGAAATACATACATTGGTAAGCAGCTAAGTGGCACATTGCAGAGAGTGCAGGACTCTGAGTCAGAGAGATCCGAGTTCAAATCCATCATAGATACTTACTAGCTGTGTGACTCTGGGCAAGTCACTTAACCTCTCTCAGCTTCAGCTTCCTCATCTATAAAATGGAGTTAATAACAGCATCTAGCTCCCAGTTTTGTTGTGAGAATAAAGTGAAACAATATTTGTAAAGCGCTTTGCAAACCTTTGAGCACTAGACAAGTCCTAGTGATTATCTTCCTCCTTCTCTTCCTTCTCCTCCTTCTTCTGATCAGCATTATCATTATTATCCTTGTTCTTAAGCATAGTTTCTTCTTATCCTCTTTTGATCATGAGTAAAGCGTGACTCCAGAATAATCAATTCATGAATTATATGGTCATTTATCATACTACACGAGGTACGTAATAGTCTGGTTGGGAATGGTTCCTTCAAAGGAGGGAAACAATGGGACATTTCAACGAGTTCAACCATCACCTTAGCAACAAAGGATACTAGATGTTGACTTGAAACAGATTACAGGGTCATAGCTCTAAAACTTTGGCCATCTGGTCCAACGTCTTTATTTTACAGATGAGGAAACTGAGGCCTAAGAAATGACTTTCCCAGAGTCACAAAGATTGTAAGTGGCAATGCTGTAGGTAAGATTTGAGCTCAGGTTCTTAGGCACTAATTTGTTGGGTGACCTTGGACAAGTCACTTAATCTCCATCTTCCTCATTTTCATCATCTATTAAATTGGGATAACAATAGCACCTAGCTCCTAAGTGAAAATAATATTTATAAAGTGAACTTAAAGTACTACATGAATCTCATGTATTATTATTATTATATTTGTTAACAGCACTGTGAAGTCGATAGTATAAGTATTATTTTTAGTGTATTACAGAGGAGAAAATTGAGTCTCAGGCCATCCAGTTAGTAAATGGCAGATTCAGTGTACAGTACCACAGCCTAATGGGCATAGCTGAATTAAAGAAGGAGAAAACAAGAACAACAAAGAGGGTATGTCATTATGGGTATGGAACAATGACTATACTATCAGACTTGGTTAGTGAGGTGGTTAGTTTTGTTTAGCTATTTTTTCTCCTCTATTCCTTTGTTTATTCTTTGTCCTCTGAGGAAGTGCAGGGCAAAGAATATATTTGGAAATGCAAATGATATCATCACAAAAGATGTCAATAAAATTTTTAAAATTAAAGTTTGATAGGATTTACTAGTTAGTCCATCTGATCCCCTGATATTGGTATATTGAAGTTATCCATTTCCTATTTTGTTAATTTTTGTTATTTTATGCTTTTATTAAGTTATCTTTTTCTTTTAAATTGTTAAGTTCATTAACATAGAAATGCATAGAGTAGTTTCTGATAACTTCCTTGTTTTCTTGTGACTTCTTTGTGATCTTCCTTTTTTCCCAGTTTTAATATTTGAGGTTTTATTTCTTCTATTTTACTATGTTTGTGATCATTTATCAATTTTATTGCTATTTTTAAAACTAGCCCTTGGTTTTATCATTTCAATTGTTTTCTTATTTTTCAATTTTATTAATCTCAGCTCTTATCTTAGTTATTTTTCTTTTTTGTTGATTCATTGTTTTGTTCTTTTCACGCTTTTTTTTTCAGTGCACAAACTCATTAAGTTTCTCTCTTTCTTATAAACATAGGCATTCAACACTATAAATTTACCCCTGAGCACTGCTTGGGTTGTATCGCATAGATTTTTATAAATAGCATTTGTCTTGTCATTATCTTTGATATAGTCTGCTTTTGTTTTTACAATTTCTTATTTCCCCCAGGCATCACTTAATAAATCATTTTTTCTTTTCCATGTGGACCTACATCTTGAATTCATAGTAACATTATTTACTTCTAGCCTTTGTTCCAGTCCATTGCAGAAACAAATTAGCCAACAATGCTAAAAAGTCATTATAATGGGCCTCTTCTATGGACAGATATGATATTTTATTGGTATAGAAAATGCCAAGTTTAGATACTCTCTTCACTGATACAAACTGGCAACTTCTCTGAAATGTCTAGTCTCAGACAATTGCCTAGGGCATTGAATGCTTACATGACACGGC
This sequence comes from Trichosurus vulpecula, assembly GCF_011100635.1. Taxonomy (NCBI): domain Eukaryota; kingdom Metazoa; phylum Chordata; class Mammalia; order Diprotodontia; family Phalangeridae; genus Trichosurus; species Trichosurus vulpecula. The sequence continues at coordinate 232,742,559 of NC_050578.1, read as the reverse complement.
CATAGTCATAGACAATATGTAACAAAGGCACTTGAACCCATATCTTCTTGTCTTCAAGGCCAGCTCTTTATCCCTATACCATGCTGACTCTGAGGCCTCTATCAAAGGTATTTTTTACTTTATACAAGGGAAAGCTCTTAACCTGAGACAGAGGGCAAAACGAATGTGGAAGGGGTGAGTCAAGTGAAGAGGCGGTCATATTGGAATCACTCTCACTTGAGAGAGAACAATACAACTAATTCTTTTGATGGATGATTTGGGCCTTGGAATGGGATGATCAAGAGGAGAGATGCTAATGCAAAATGAGCCCTATAGACAGGATGTTTCTATTGTGCCAGGTTCTCATCTCTCCTCCCCTCGTCAGTCTATGGGTCAGTCCAACATATCAGGCAGAAGAGGGCCAGGTGTTTTATAGGAAAGGTCAGTAGCTTGCTCAAGTGTGTCTAATCAGTTTCCAGTCTCTGATGTCATAGGCAGAGAGGGACTAATTATCAAGGAAGCCAAAAGTTTACAAGATTATAGATATTGGGAGTGGGTTCCCAAAGAAGGGGCAGAGTTGGGGTACCAGGCAGGAAGAGCAACCTGTCTGATACAGTGATGGCCTCTTTTGAAAACTGATAGACAAAAACAAAACAACCAAACTCCATCCCCAAACCCAGAGGTTTCACATTATGACCCATAGATTTTATAAGTGTATAAATATATATATATATATGTATGTATGTACATATATGTATATCTTAAAACTAATTCTTAAAAATGAAGTTATACCTTTTTTGTGATCTAGTATGTAATTGATTTTGTGTATCTTTGATAAGCAAAGGATGCTAGATGATACAGTGGATTGAGTGTTGGACCTGGAGTTGGGGAGACTTAAGTACAAATCTAATCTCAAACACTAGCTATATGGCCCTGGGCAAGTCATTTTTTTGGAGGAAGGCAGGGCAATTGGGGTTAAGTGACTTGTCCAAGGTCACACAGCTAGTAAGTGTGTCAAGTGTCTGAGGTCACATTTGAACTCAGGTTATCCTGACTCCAATGGTAAGTCATTTTAGGCTCTATTTGTCTAAGTTTTCTCATCTGTAAAATGGAGTTAATAACAGTTCCTTTATCTCAGGGTTGTTGTGAGGACTAAATGTGATAATATTTGTAATGCACTTTGCAAACCTTAAAGTGCTAATAAATGATAGCTATTATTATTACATACTTGAAAAAAGTATATTTTTCTTTACCTTTTTCTTTCTATTTTAAATTTTCTTCTAGTTCATTAATTCCCTATTCAGCTCAGTAATTTCTTTGTTATTTATCTTTGATGGATTTCTCATATTTTCCAAAGCAAGTCAACTCATATTTTGGAACTCACTGACTTGAATATGAAACTTGGCAATGGGGATATGGCAAAGAGCATACTGGAAAATGATGTACTGACTTGAGGTATCAAGGAAGCCAATGAGCTGTAAACTGCTCAGAAGCCACCGGTTCCCACAACATGAATGCTTCCTTCCTGGAGAGAGTTAGTGGTTAGAAGATATGGTGCCCAAGTGACATCACAAAACAAATTAAATTGGTAATGTCTTAATGGACAGGAAACACTGTTACTAATGCTGAATGAACTATTCGTCCACATTCAGATCATCAACTACCTGAAACAAAGGGGGGAATCAACTTAAAAGTAGGAGACTAAAGATGAAAAGAAGATATGGAACAGTTCTCAAGGCTTTAACCTGGCTTATTTAAATGAATAATTCATACCAAAAATGGTAAAAATATATTATTCTTGATTGTCACCAATTTTTTCCAAAATGAATGGAATATGATTACACATGTAAAATCTATATCAAATTGCTTACTGGCTCAGAAAGGGGGGAAATGTGGGAGAGAGAAAGAAAATTTGGAACTCAAATTTTAAAAAATGTTAAAAATTGTCTTTACATGTAATTGGGAAAATAAATTCTTGTTAAAAAAGAAAATCATTATCATAACAATACGTGAGTGAAATTATTAGCTAATTCAATATTTTTTCCACTTTTTCTTATTATAGGCATCAATGTTATTTGGCTTAGTACATGCAATTTTGTTTTTCTAATGTAAGCCTTGAAAATGTTGAGCTGCCAAGTCAGAAGCTGTGACGGGTTTTCAAAATGGAAAAAAATAATATTATTTGTAACTGTTTTTAAGGGTAGCTTCACACTCCTTTTTTCCTTACTTATAAATAAATGTTTTCAATAATTAAAAAATGGCATGTGAGACAAAACAGTTGCTATAATAAAGAGGTCAAAAGAGTGCAGAAACTGTCAGCCAGTTGGAATGATTTTTTTTTGTAGAACACTACAGAAGGGAATGGTGGAAGATTATGAGCAGTATCATTTTACGAAAGTAGTTGAAACAAAAACAAACCTAAACAAAACTTGGTGATAAGGTAAACTTGCCTGGTAAGGTAATGATTCTCTTATCATAAATTGAGTCTAGATGACCACTTTTTGGGATGCTATACAGCAGAGCTGGGGAACCCGTGGCCCTCTAGGTCCTCAAGCTTGGCCCTTTGACTGAGTCCAAACTTCACAGAACAAATCCCCTTAATGAAAGGATTTGTTCTGTAAAACATGGACTCAGTCAAAAGATTGCTCCCAAGGACTCAGAGGCCTCATGTGGCTTAAAGGCCACAGGTTCCCCACCTATAGAGAATACTTCACATAAGATTAGACTAAATGACCTCTAAAGTCCCTTCCAACACTAAGATTCTATGATTGTCTTAGTTAAAAAAGGCTTCATGGGTGAAGTTGGGCTGAGAAGATTGTATCACACTTGGACAAGCAATTGGCAGAGGAAAGAGCATTCCAGGCAGAGGATGTGTCATGAGTAAAAACATGGAGAATTGAATGGACTTGGCTTGGTTGCAAGACAGTGATGTATATTGGCTTGGATTTTGAGTAGACGGTCAATTTGGGGAAGTACTAGAAACTAAGTCATACAAGAAACTGCTTCCTCCTGAAAGGGGCTAGCTCATCCCTTTCTGGGCAGAGTCTCATACCTATGAATGAGTTCTAGATAGTCAATGGATTTTCTTCTTCCTTTATGTTCTTCTACCCTCCAACCTCTTGACACAAAGAATCTTTACTCAATGGCATAAATTTAAATTCATAGCCTTCATGCAACATTGTCTTTTAAAATATTCTAATCATATCATAAATGGAAATTTATGCCAGCCACCAATTAACCAACAAATGAATGGCAATAGCAGAGAAGCAAGGTGGGTCACGGACATGTAAGAACTCTCAGGAGAAAGACCATGCAGAAAGGGTAAGAAGAATGAGAAGCAAATACTGGTCACTAGTAACCATATATGATAACAAAAAAATAACAGGCCAATTTGCCTGTGGCACTCATCTAGGATATGATGGAAAATGTCTCCATATTGTCACACCTGGGGATCATTGCTTCCTTCTGGTGATTCACATGAGGCCAAATGATACTGTGAAAACAAACCTAGAAAGCATTGCAGGGATTATTAAGCCTGATTAATTCAATAATTAATTCAATGATAAAAGGTGCCAATTTCAAAGTTAAGAAATTTTGAAAGTAACTCAAATTGTATTTCTCACAGCAAGTCATTTTTACAAAAATAAAAGAAATATCTATCTTAAAAGCTTAGGAATCAAGAAATAATTACAGATGAATGTGAAACTTATTGAGGGCATGTCAATGCTATAAAATAGGTAATAGTTTTAATTGAAAAGGTAACAGTGCTTCCTACTTTATATTTGGTTATCTCAACTTCAATAGCATACCTGAAAGGTCTTAGGGGCATGGTTGGTCTTGTTTTTGTTTTTTCATCATTGCTACCAACTGAAGATAAAGATTTTAGAGACTGATTTGGAAAGTTACCTCCAGGATCAAATATAAAATCTCTTGTTTGGCTTTTAAGGCTCTTCATAACCTAACCCCTTCCTACCTTTCAAATCTTCTCATACTTTATTCCTTTCTTTATATTCTATGACGCAGTGACATTGGTATTCTTGCTCTTCCTCATGCCAGAAACTCCATCTCCCACCTGTGTGCATTCTCACTGGATATCCCATATCCCATCCTCACACCTCTCCCTCCTATCTTTCTTGGCTTCCTTCAAATCTCCTCTAGAATCCTACCTTCTAAAGGAAGCCCTTCTTCTGACAGGCCTTAATGGTAGTTTCTTCCCCCTGAGATTACACACCATCTATCCTGTAATCTTGTAGTTGTTTGCCTGTTGTCTCCCTCATTAGAATGTGGGCTCTTTGAGGACAGGAACCGTTTTTCACTTTTTGGTATCTCCAATGCCCATGGTTGTTGTCTTTTTTTAATCCAAGTGGACCAAAATGATATCGCTATGCTAGAGGCAAGTTAGTGTGTCTTATTGTGGCTGATCACATCAATACAAGCTTGGAATGCTCTACCACAGGCTGGGCATAAATAGTCCATGTGAACGTGTGAACAATGCCTAGGACAGTGCCTGGCACATAACTTGTTGACTGAGTGACTATTAAGAAGGTGCTAGTTAAGAATGCTAGTTAAGAAGGTGATGTCTGAGAAGGAGATCTGGATTTCTCAGCCATGGCTTAAACTATAGAAATGAATTCTTAGTGAAGGAGGAAACCATTAAATAACTAATAATAATACATATATAATATACATTTAATAAATATAACATAATGTACACATATAATATGCATAATATAATATATAATATGTGTACATATTGTATGTATATGTGTATTAAACAAACTTTCCTGGAGCCCTTTAAATCTGATTGAGGGCTTTAAATTTTAAATGGAAAGGGAGAAAACTAGCCATATAGATCTGCCAAGCCAGATAATATAAAGAATCATAGCACCAACATAGAAAAAGGAATGGTGGTAGAGAAACACAATAGTTCACAAGCGACTGTCTCTAGGAAGGATGCCAACAATAAATAAAACACACGAATGCAAGAAGTATGGGTAATAAAGCTAGTTAGTAACTGTAGTATGAGGCAGAATCTCCTAGATTTTGTTGAAGCTTGATGGAAAGGGACACAAGACTGGAACAGGGCAATTAAAGAGCGGACTTTGTTCTAAAGCAACAGAATAGAGAAAAAGGGGAAGTAGAGTAGCATATCTTAAGGTACAACTATGTGAAAAATTCTAGGAACTGATGGGGAAAAAACATGGTGGTGGTGATGGCAGTGGTGGGGAGGGAGAGTATTGGGTGAAGACCAACAGAGCGAAAAGCCGGAATCATATTGCTGGGGGTGTTTACTGTAGACAATCCATATAGGAAGGAGAAATAGATAAAGAATTCAGGAATTTAGGAAATATTACAAACCATTAAGGCATAATATAGTAGAACTTCAATTACGGTGGAACTTCAATTATTTGCTGGAGCCCTCTGCCAAAAGCAGAATACCTGACACACTCTTGATTTCCTTTAAATCTTCAAAAGGTAGAGAAAATGGTAAGTAATGCCACTACTTTGAACTTGAATCTGAAAAACAAGGAGGAAATAATTGCTCAAACACAAATGATGTTAATTGTTGGGGGAAGCAACCGTTTCTCTAGCATCCTCTCTGGGGCTACTTTCTCAACTTCTACCAGAATTGGCAGGCTGGTTCTTCAGATAGAGGCCAACTACTACTCTACAGAGGGTTCTAGGGGTAACAGGGATTGAGGTATGTAATGCTGTCACTTATAAGCCCCAACTGGTGTGCTTCCCATTGATTATCAGCCAGATATAATTAACTTATAGAAAGGATGTTTTCTAAGCAAGTACAGCAAGGACAGTTGTTACAGACACCAAACCTCCAAACCAATGGCCTACTTTCCCCTTGTACATACAAGGTCCCTGTGGAGAACGGACTCACACTTAAAGTAAAATGGTAGTGAGGCACATGTGTAGGGATTCCATTTATCAAAGGAATACTCATAGCTCCTGGTTTTTTCCCCTTGTAAGATTTTCATGAATTTTCCCCTAGGTTTAGCTCTATGCTGTATTCTGAAGGTCATTGCCTTTTCAAGTTCTGAAATGATCTTTCTGCAGTGTGTTTAGTTTGTCCTTATATATTTTTTAGCTCCAAATGTGGAAATTTCCATCAGGTACTTCTCTTCTGAGGAAGCTGCTACTGATGATTGTGGTCATTGCTACTGATTCCAACATAACCTGCAGGTCTTCAGACCTTTCAAAGTTCATAATGTCATAACTTTTTCAATTTCCATTTCTGGATACTGGTCTTCAGACCTTTCAAAGTTTGTAACATCATAGCTTGTTCAGTTCCATTTCTGGATACTTGGCTCTCTCTTCTTGGGAAAACTTTCGTTTGACTTTGCCATGTCTTTTTCTGCTCCTACTTCTTTTCGGTGCATCATCTCCTATCAGTCAAATCTCTATGGTAACTTGATCACTGAGGAGGGGAGAAGAGAGGAAGAGGGAGGCACCCTTTCCTCCTCTCCTTATCCCCAGTGATTCCCTCTCAGAGACCTATAATCCAAAACTCATGTAATTTGTGTCTTCTCTCACTTAACTGCCTCTAACACAGTTTGTTGTTTTATACATAGCCCTATGAAGCACAACTGATTTTCTTCAGCTAATTATGAGACGTAGCCTGTGTAACATCATCTATTTTCATTCAATGATCTGAAGCTATTCGGATTAATTCAATTAATTAAGGATTTAGACACATCTTGATTGACTCAGTTGAGATATCTGGGCCTTGTGTGATTAATCGCAGTGGGAGTGAACCTCCACCCTTAAAACTCTACTACAGAGCTTATGATAGAAGAGATGCAAACTAGAAATAGTTTGATATGCTCACTCCAAATCTGGAGTGGCTATATTTTTTAAGAGATTCAGAATAGAATGAAAAAGCATATATTAAAAGCTTACCTAAGTGTCAAGCACTATGGTAAGTCCTGGGAATATAAATACAAAATCTATGTATTTCCTGCTCTCACAGAGTTTGACTTCTAATTGGGGGAGACAACACACAAAGTTGGACTCATATTTATGATCAGTTCATGGGAGACTGAAAGACTAGGGGAGTACTCAGGCAGGGGAAGTAGGAGGGTCAATGGCAAGGCAGTGAAGATCTTGGGGAGACCTGGCAGGGTAAATGATGTGCTGATTATTTGGCTTTTTTCTGACCATACACATGCATATATGCACACACATATGTTTATATATGTAATATTTACATACATTAGCTTTCTTTTCTTTTCTTTTTCTAGTGGGAGGGGGCAAAAAGGGAGAAGGTAGCAAATAAAAAGGAAAGTAAGGAAAGAAAGAATACCTGTGAGGCATCTTTTTTTAGCAAAATGGAGAGAAAAGAATAGAAGGAAAGGACAAACAATTGAGATTGCTTTAAAAGCTAAAAAGTGATCTTATTCTACACTTTAAAAATTAGAGCAAGTTCTATATAATAGGGACTTATAATTTCCCAGATAGTCTTCTTTTTATCTTTTGCTATGTATGTGAAAATTCTCATGCTAGTTGGTGTTAAGTTCAGAATAAAAATTAATTTTAAAAATTTTTCACAGGTTCAAAGAGAAAGCCCAATCAAAATGAAATCAAACAGGGACAAATATAAAAAAATGAGCCTCCTGAAGGGTGGAGGGAGTCATGATGAGAAAACAGCTCCTGTGAAATCTAGGGTTCTAGTTGCCACTTGGGTTCACTGCCCTTAGGCAGTTGTTGGAGATACCCGAGTAAGGCTAAAACTCATTGGAGTTTAGCTCTCTGCATTTTCTTGTGACAGGACAATAATATTTGATATTTCTAAAGCACAGGTTTGACCATGCCAGCAGATTCCTCTTATCTCTAGGATTAAAACCAGACTACTCTGATTGACAATTAAGGACATTTACAATGTGGTTCCAATCCAGCTTTCCAACTTACCGTATGGTCCGATCAAATTGACCTTCTTGGTCTTCCTAACACATAGTGTTTCTTCGCTCATCTTCATGGCTCTCCACAGTCTTCCCCCACGAAATTTATCCTCACCTCCATCAAAGTCCCTAGCTTTCTTCAAAGCTCAGCTCAAATGCTACCTCCTATATGAAACCTTTCTTAATCACTCCAACTGTTAGTGCCTCAGCCCCAAAATTATCTTGTATTTATATTGTATAGTTATATGAGTTTTCTCTCCTAAAAGAATGTAAGCTCCTTGAAGGGAGGGATTTATATTTTTATTTTTGTATCCTCAGCACCTGAGCAGCTAGGTGGTTCAGTGAATAGAGTGCCAGGGCCTGGAGACCTGAAGACTCCTCTTCCTGAGTTCAGATCTGGCCTCAGACATGTACTGGTTGTATGACCCTGGACAAGTCACATAACCCAGTTTACCTCAGTTTCCTCATCTGTAAAGTGAGTTGGAGAAGGAAATTGCAAACTTCTCTACTGCCTCTGCCAAGAAAACCCAAATGGGGTCATGAAGAGTTGGACACCATTGAAATGACTGAACAACAAATCCTTAGCACCTAGCATGGTGTCTGGCACATGTATGGTGCTTAATAAATGTTTGCAGATTGATTTTCTCACTTTTACTTGTCAGTACATTCCTCATGCCCTAGCAGAGACAGAAGCAAATTGAAATTAATCCACAAATAAAAACCCAATTACCTAATCAGATGAATCTTCTATGTTTTCATGCTGGTTCTCCTCTTAGATATTGTTTCCCATGAATGACTGGAGTCTTATACTTTTCTTCTGCCTATGCTGTGCCTGCTGCTCTAGGCTTTGCAAATTTATGTGGGTAAGACTTTTGGGAGCAAAGATGGGGGTGTAAGCAGTAAGTCGCTCTCACTCTCCCGTATTGACCTTGAAAAACCTAGAAAACACTGGCCCAGGAAAAATCCTGGAACAATGGAGTCAGCAGAAAGATGGGGTGCAGCAGTTTTTTTAGCTCGTGAGGCTAGGGGAATTAACAGGAAAGGTCCCTCTTGCTGTGACTGAAGGAGACCAGTATAGGACAGGATTCATCTTGGCAAGACCCACCTCAGCAGACCAGCAGGAGGTCCTGAGCCTCAGGGCGGAGGAGCAGGCAAGAGCCTATACCAGGGCCCTCCCTCCCCAACCTGCCTTTGTATAGACAGGGGAACTGGCAGACACCAGTGAGGGGAAACATCACCTGCACCGTGGACAGGTGTATACCAGTGCCTGAGCCTACCCGTTCTCTAGCACATCCCCCAGGGAGGAGGAGACCTAAAGTGGCCAGACCACCCCCACCCCCACCCCTACACCTCACCTCTCAAGCTTCAGTCTAACCCAGGGGAAATGCGGTAGAACTCCATGTGGCATATACACACACCAGCCAACACCACCAACTTCCAGCTCAGCACCAGGTAAGCTATAGCCTCTACAGCCTCCAGCTGCCAGAACCTGAGGTCCCAACACACAAAGCCAATAAACAGGTCCCTTGCCCCCAGCACAAGAGTGCGGCTCAGTGCCCCCTGTGCCCCAGAAGCAGAGACCAACTTTAAAAGCCAGGAAAAAGGCCAACACCATGAACAAGAAGCAAACGCAGAAAATCAAAGACCATAGATTCTTATTATAGGGACAGGGAAGACCACAACACCTCAAAGTGGAATATGAGCTGGTCCAAAAAAAAGCCCACAAAGCCTTCTTGGAAGAGCTCAAGAAGGATTTTAAAAGTCAAATTAGAGAGGTAGAAGAAAAATTGAACAGTTCCTTTAAAAATGCAATTGACAAAATGGAAAAAAAGCACCCTGAAATTTACATGGGTAAATTTGTCTTTTATCCTTTCTTCTCTTTTTAGAGTCTTCTTGATAAGTTTCACATTCCAGCCATTGCCAAGAAGTCTAGATTCCTAGATTTTAAGACATGGTCCAGAAGTCAAACTCCCAATCTCAGATGCCATCTTGTTAGTTAGCTAGTTATTCATTTCTCAAATCTCCCTTTCTCTCTTGATTCACATACTGTCAATCAACAACAGGAGTGAAAATATCATCTGTGTCCTCATGACCTTCCTTTCCAGGATTTCATAATCTTAAGTGATTCTTTTTCAAATTTTATTATTTATTTACTTTTAAAATGAACCTTTTTAGAGAATACAGAACTTTTAAAAATTCATTTAATTTTTAATTTATGAAATAAAAGAAGTATTTTCATAACATAGTATAATTTTTAAAAAATGATTGCACACAAAACTGCAAATCTATTATGTACAACTTGCTATTCCTTTTAAATATATAATAAAGTTATTATGTAAATTTCTTTTTTCTTTTTTTCCTTCTTCCCTCCCCCCCCACAGCTACCCTAATTAGACACAAATATGTATATATGTGGAAAACCTTCCTATACATACTTGTATTCATTAATTCTCTCATTTTAAAAAATATGAGCTCTGAATTCTCTTCCTCACCTCCCCAACTATAGAAATGGGATATCAACACGTAAAATCTTGCAAAACATATTTCCATACTAGCCATGTTGCAAATAGAGCAAGAAAAACAAAGAAGTGAAAAACCATGCTTTAATCTACACTCATGAAACCAGCAAAGAGTCACTTGTGATCACATTCTGACCATTTCTCCAATCACCTTACTGTCTTTGGGCTGAGAGCTCCTGAAGCTGCTGCCACTTCTGTTGTACTTATCTCCAAGCCCACAGCTGATGCTACCATGTGCCAGGCCAGCCCCAGCCTGGTGTCATAGACCTCTCCTGCTGACCTCCTAAGTTGTCTTGGACTTGAACGATGTCTCATCACGACCTTTTGTTGCTCCTGCCACTCCAGAATTAGATTTGAAGCATTATTTTAAAGTTGCTTAATGGGGAATGTTGGGAGAGTTCAGCTCAATTGCTGCCTGTATTCTGCCTGTACATCTTGGTTCTCTTAAGTGATTCTTAATATGTTCCTTCAAATGTCATTGCTTGTCCCCACAAGTCATAAGCAATGATCAGGTTTGACATGTCTTAGGAGAGTCTCCATCATGTCCTGTACATATAGTAAAACTCTGAGACTTCCAAGGATGGGTTCAGAGGAATGCCTTCCAGCCTTGCTTCTCCACCCCCAACAATATTCTTCTTTCCTCTGTGTCATGACCCAGACAGCTTTGAAGGAAGAAAGATCTTTTTGGGTCTCAGCACAATGTGTTAGCAATCTCATCGAGCTTTCTGCCATCTACAAATGCAATAAGAATATTTTCTATGGCTTCAGCAGAGTCATTGATTGAAAAAAATATTGATCAGCACAGAACCAAGGACAGATTCGTAGAGCTTGCCACTGGACACTTCCTTCTATGTTGACATCAGCCCATTAATGTCTACTCCATGGATCAGATCAATCAACAAGCAATTATTAAGTGTCTTCTCTGTGTCGGGCATTGTACTAGGGTAATGGGGATACAAATACAAAGAATGAAACAAACTCAATTCAAAGAACTTATATTCTAACAGAAAGTTACAATCAATTATTCACTCATTCATACCACTCCAAATTCATGCATTCACCTTGTGCAAGAGTACTCCTAAAATAGTACACCAATGGATCCTGACTATCCCTTTTTTCTGTAAAAACAATGCTATCCTAGATGTCTAATGGAGCACCTTGGATTATTAGCAGCTTGCATAATCAGCATCCCATACAGCCTTGCTATGGTCCTGTTTTTTTGATCCTCTTCATTTCCTCAAAAGCTCTTTTTGTTGTTTTTAGGATTAATTGTCAACATGGACTTTTGTTTTCTTAAAGGAAACTTTAATCTTTACATTTTTTAAATGATTAGTTTTATAAATTAAATATTAATAAATTTAATTTAATTAATTATGCAGTAATTAAATTTAATAAATTAAAAACTTGAAATATTTAAAAATTATCTTCCATATTCATTCTCAGTTATGAAACTGGTGCATGAATCCCCCATACAGTCAAATTTTTTCCTTTTTTTTCTGAATCAGGATCATTTCTGTTTATGTATTTAAACATTATTATTATAAACTTGACACACATCAACAAATATGTACATTTCTTCATCCAAATAACAGAAAAAGAGGTGTGGATATGAGTGTGGCAAAGTGGAAAGAGTACTGGATTTGTAGTCAGGAAGATCTGAGATGAAATCTTGCCTCCCACACTTATTGGTGTGTGACCCTGGATAAGCCGCTTAACCTCACTTCATCTGCAAGATCAATGGCCTCTAAAATCTCTTCTAGGTTGAAATCTATGATCCCATGAAACTGTGGGTCTCATCCATACACAGTCTTTTAAAAAAATAATGTATTTCAAAACTAACATCTTATTTCCCACAGTTTCCCTTCTGAACTTCAGTCTGCTCTCTTCTGTGTATTTTTCCCCAATTGAGAGATTTATTTGTATTTAGGAGAATGTATTAGGCTTCCTGGAGCTAAAACATGGTTTGTGCTGATCACACAGGATTCTGGGACAGAGGGAGAATGATTTTGAAGTCATGGGACTGCTTGATTGCAGGCCTTGGAAACTTGGGGCAGCAACTCCTTCCATTTCATGATGGAGATGTAGTAGGCCTGGGTGTGGTGATAGGCTTCCATATTGCATTAGCATTGAGCGCTGCCACCAATAATGGTCGAATCCCTCTACTCCACGCACATGTTGTGGTTCCCATTCCTCAAGCCATAAAATAATCAGATGCCAAGTTTTTCATCAAAGAGGAGACTTTTCAAAATTCAGTCCATAATATACAATACCTCCAGGGGACATCTTCATCTTGGAAACAGTAGCAGAATGAAGACTTTGCAACAAAACGTTTAGGAACAAAGATTTGCAGCTGATAAAAAGGAAGTATTAGACATGTGGGAATGAGCAGGCAGGGTTAATCTACTTTATCTTTTCTTAGGGTGACTTCTTGGTGTTGCTGCCTTATGATTCAGTCAGTCAATAAGCATTTATTTAGCACCTACTATGTGCTAGGCACCATGCTAAGTGCTGGGGATACAAAGAAAGGCAAAAGACATTCCCTGCCCTCAAGGAGATTACAATTGTTGTAAAAATGATTCATTGATATATTTTTCTTCCATTTTTTGGACATCATTATAACTCCCCTTCCCATGCTTTCTTCAAGTCTTCTCCCCTTTTCAAAGCTCTTCCTGATAAAAAAAAAGTACTTAAATTCAAGGAAAACAAATCCACAAATTGGTTGTATCTATATATTTATTTTAGTGATGTGGAACATTTTTTTACATGGCATAGCTTGTCTTCTTTTGAGAACTCCTTGTTCATATCTTTTGATCTCAGCTTGTGTCTTCAGCATTTCTTTGTGATGAGTTTCCCATTCACCTTGTGCAAGAGTACCCCCAAAATATTAGACCAATGGATTCTGGCTATCCTTTTTTCTGTAAAATAAGGCTATCCTAGATGTCTGGGGAACACATGAGATTATACTGAGTTTTCTCCTCTTTTTCTATCACAAACTCCATGATGGAATGGTCATGTCTTCATGGTTCCTGTTATTTTGAAGTGTGGTTCCTTCTTCCTGGGAGAATCTGGTCTAGAATCGCAGCTTCCTTTGTTCCTTCCTTTAGCTTTTGAGGATTGTAATTATTATTAAGTCAAGTCACAAATTTATCAGTACTTCTACATTGCAGAGAGATATCTCTAGTAGATATCTGCAAAAATTGAAGACTCCCACTATTACAACATTGTGCTTTTATGTTCATCTTATCATTTTGTCCCTCAGTTCCTCATCAAACATGTCTTTCCATCCGAGGGGACATGTAGTTTATTCTCATGCTGATATCTCTTCTTTTTCTTGCACCATTGGTCTCCAACTAAATCTGTGACATTACCCTTTGAGTTCCTGGATTTCTTCATATTACTGTATCCTCTTACGGTACAATATTGTTCCATCATTCCCTTTTATCTATCCTATTCCTTTTGAACAAAGTTCAAAATAAACCCTCCCAGGGCCATATTCTAGTCATGAGTTCCAACTCACTAAATCTGTGATACTTATGAGGTCAACCTTTCCTCCTCAAAATGGGTTCTCCAGTTCATCTTGTTTATTATCCATTTTTTGTGCGTTGATGTATAGACATTGGAGGCTGTGGTTTCATTACATTTAGGTAGTACAGTAGATAGAAAGCATGACCTGTAATTCTGACCTGGAGTCAGGAAGACCTGAGTTCAAACCCTGCTTTAGACATTTGTTAGCTGTGTGACCCGGGGCAAATTACTTTACCCATCTGTGTCAGTTTCCTTGTCCATAAAATGGGCATGATGATGGCACCACTCAGCATTACTCTAAGGATAAAATGAGATATTTGTAAAGCACTGTACATACTTTAAGGTGCTATATAAATACTAGCTATTATTTATTATTATTCTTGGATATAATTTCCTGTGAATTATTTGTCTTCTCTACTGCTATTCTTCTTTTGTTGTAACTGCTACTTTTTATGATTTCAAGCTTGGCAGATATGTGAAGGAAGTTTTTTTTTCACTTCTCTTTTCAGTTTAAAGTCCTCTTGATGTCAGATTTGCAAAAATATGGATCAGACATGCTTCACTGGCCCCTTTTTGGTGCACTTCATCCCTTAACCCATCATCCCAAGTCATTTTTATATTTTCAGCCATGGTTCAGAAATCCAAATCCCATTATCAGACGCTATCTTTTTATTCAGCTATTCACTTCCCCAAACTGACTTTCTCTTTTGAATTGCCAACATCAGTTGGAGGCAGTGATGAAAATTGGCAAAGCGATGAATCCAGCAGATATCTGGATAATTGAAGTCCCCATCAATATAATATTATGCATTCATGCTCAGCTTCTGATTTGTTTCCTGAATTCCTCATCTAACTTGTACCCCTAATATTTTCATTATCTACCCCAATGACCCCGAAATTCTTGTCATTTCCTTTTGTGCTTCTTCTGGGAGCCTGATTTATTCCTGTTTGAAGCACCATAAATAAGTAGGGCTCATCCAGTCTGACAATTCGTGGTAAGCTCTCCATCACATTCTATATATAAGTTATGCTTTGATGCAGACCTCTTTTTTGTTTTTGTCAGGTCAACAATTCACTTCCATGGTTCTCCCCCAGTTAAGCAGAAGAACCCCAGCCACCATTTCTCCTCTTTTCTTCCACAGACCATTACTGGATAGCCCTTTGTATTGTGGGACCTGTGGAATCAAATCATCAATTTTTTAGAGCATAAAAATACTTTCTTCCTAATCTGACTCTGGTCCAACAATCCTCTTCATTAGAACACTGCCAGGGAAGAGAAGAAATTGTCCACTCAGACCTTTGATCTGCAGATTCAGTCTCCATTGAGGTCATCCTCAGTCAACACAAAGATTCTTTATTATCACACAACATTAATCCCAGATTATCGTGGAAAAAATTAGTTTCCCAAGTCCCATGTGATGGATTGGCAGAAGACAGAGAATATTGTGTGTTCTCTAACATACCAAAAGGGACAAATCTAAGCATGCCTACCTTGGGAGGAATGGGCGCTCACTGTCCAGTCCTTCAATTATACCATAATATTTTAAAACAAAGACACCCAGACAGAAGACCTTTGCAATCAGAAATCTAATTACCTAATTCAATCTACTGACTTTATTTTTCTTGTTTCTGATCCCTAGATATTTCCTTTTAATTTCCTGACTACAAGGCTGGGGGGTGAGATGGGATGAATGGAACTGAGACAAAAGAAATTAAACTTGAAAGGGAAGGCACTAAGAACTAGATGGGTAAATTGGGGGTGAAAAAGATGAATACTGTTTGAGCGGAGTCTTGAAGGAACCCAGGGATTCCAAGAGGCAGAGGTGACCAAGTCCCACATTTTCTGGCCAATGGCAGAAAACAATAATACTGGTGAACCCATGGATAAGAACATTATCCTCCAAGGCCACACTGTGTTCTAGACTGTATGACTTCTCCACATTCCATCCTTCTACCTGCTTCCCATAACTCCTTTTTTTCTTCTCTTCCCCCACCAAAGGGTCTTTAAAACTAGTATGATCTACTGGGGCTGTCTCTGTACACAATTCTAATACTCCAGTTTTGTAATGGAACCTCAAGATCTCATCGCTGTGGGTATTCCTTTCCTTGGCAAAGATTGAGACCCAGCTGCTTCTTTTCCACCTTTGTTATTTTTGTCTGTGTCCCTGATCAATCTGCTCGACTCTGTGACACCCTGTCTCTTCCCCATTCTGTGGGTAGCAGTACAAATACTATGGTGGTTCATTATAGGCAGCTAGGTGGAACAGTGGCTAGACCTTCTGCTAGAGTGCTGAAACTAAAGTCAGGAAGAGCTGAGTTCAAATCTTGCTTCAGACACTTACTAACCTTATGACCTCAGGGAAGTCATTTAACTTCTATTTGCCTCTGTTTTATCATCTGTATAAAAGATGTTAATAATAGCACTCACCTCCCAGGGCTGTCATGAGGATAAAATGAGATAATATTTGCAAAACGCTTTGTAAACCTTAAAGAGACGTATAAATGCTGCTGTGCTGCTGCTGCTCTTTTACTCTTACTACATAATAGACTCTTTCCTTTTCCTATTGTTCATGGATGATTCTATGTGGCTTTGAATATCACTATGAAATTAAATCAGAGGTCAATTCCAAAGGGAAATTGGTGTGCTTCCATTTATAAGAGGGTCCTGGTCTCCATACCAAGGGAAATAGATGAAAAAAGGGACTGGAGTCAGAATTTAGTCAAATGAGAATTTCCCATTGGACAAGAATTTGACGTCCATAGGCTAGGTCCCACATCCAAATTCAAGTCAGGCAAGGTCTCCACGAAATCAGAAAAAGAAGAAAAATTGTAAGATGAAGCCATGTTTTCTTGTTCTTATGATTCTCAATAGAACTTCCTATACGACCTTGGGCATTTGCCTATATGACCTTGGGTAAGTTGCTTCATCTTCATCTTTTCCTCATCTGCAAGACTGAGTCAATGCCTGTTTTGTTTTTCTGTGATGCTCACGTTCTGGCCAATCACCCCTGATCTCCTTGCCTACCCCCAACTTATGGAAGGCAAAGAAAGTTGTTCTCCAACATCATTGAAGCAAGGGGACCCTCAGAGTAGTGACCCAGTGCTGGATGAGGGAGCAAGGAGAGGCTTGTGAGTTGAGGAGTCCAGCATACTGCCCTGGATGTTAGTACTCTGGGACAATGTTTCAGTCACCTTGCCTTAGCTACAGCCCTGCAGAGCTTGAAAATGTCCAAAGCATGGTGTAGTAAAAACTTTTGGCCTTAGGGTTGAGATCTGGGTTCAAATTCTGGCCCTACCACTTTCCACCTGTGTGACTGACTCAGGGCAAACTCCTTCTCTCTGGGCCTGAGCTTCCTCATCTATAATAGGAGAGGGTTAGAATTAAATAATTTCTCAGGTCTCTTTTAGGGCAGCTAGGTGGTGAAGAAGATAGAGATCCAGGCCTGGAATTAGGAAGGTGAGTCTTCCTGAGTTGGAATCTGGTCTCAGACACCATCTGTATGACCCTGGGCAAGCTACTAAATTCTGTTTGCCTCAGTTTCCTCATCTGTAAAATGAGCTAGAGAAGGAAATGGCAAACCACTCCAGGATCTTTGCCAAGAAAACTCCAAATGGGGTCAGGGAGAGTTGGACACAGCTGAACAACAGACGGTCTTGTTTATCTCTGACAATATTGCAATGTATTACTTCGGTTAGTAGCTGTGTTTTTTGCAGATTAGAGGAAACACTTCAGTGGACTTATTCCCTCTTTCCCTTCTAGACATGAGTAGGAGATAAGGAATGGATAGAATGCAGAGCACCTCTTTCCAGCTTAGTCTTTCCAGTTTGGGTGCTCTGATTAGTACTTTGCTTGGTAAAGATTAATTGCCAGGGCACTTACAGCAAGTAGAATTGTTTTGCTTTGCTGCCCTCTGGTGGTCATAGTGGTGTAGTGTGGGCAGTAAAAAAAATCATTTTCAGATTTGTAGAGGGTGGGGCAAAACCTCTTTGAGATTTTTAAATGGCTCCATCTACACATGAAGGGGTCAGGAAGGTTACTAAACTGGAAGTAGAGATAATGACCTTGCCCATTGGGTTTACTTTGGTTCTGTACCTTTCCTTTGGCCATTCATCTTTGGCGTTAAATAGGAGAGACTTAGGGCTTAAAAATTGGGGAGCCCCCAAACCTCTACAGGGTGTTCCTAAAGTCTGGACACATATGCAAAAATGCATATTTTCCAGAAATGAAATGAATGAAAATTTCAACATTTTATTTAATTGGAATGTTAACAAATAACATCTTCAATTTGATTTCCATCATTTGTGATGCAAAGATTGATGCACTTTGCAAGATTCATGTGAACGTGATACAATAACTCCACATTTCCTATGTGTCCAGACTTTAGGAACACGCTGTAGAATTGTTGGGAAATTATAAGGCAAATGACCATTACCTGATTGATAGCCTAGTCTTCAGAAAAAAATTAGGGAAGGTTATTAAAGTCTCTGACTCAAGGGACCAGTGCTTGTTCCATGAAGTTGGAAGGGAACAAATATTTATTAAGTATTTATTATGTGCTGGAACTGTGTTAAATGCTTTACAGATATTATCTCATTTGACTCTCACAACAATCCGGTAGGCAGTGAGGTAGGTGCTATTATTAACCCCATTTTGCAGGTATGGAAACTGAGGCAGACAGAGGTTAAGTGACTTGCCTGGTATCTGAGTATAGAATTCAACTCAGGTCTGGCTGATTCCAGTCCTGATGCTCTATCCACTGCACCACCTAGTCCAGTGGAGACTGAGAGGGAGCAGGCAGGCCCAGCTAACAGAGACCACAACCACGGTTCTGGGGACGCAAACAGAAGTAATGAGCAGCTCTACAGCTTGAATGCCCATGTGTTTCCTGTGCATGTGTTTGGCCACACACGTTTTCTGTGTGTGGTCCTCCACATGTGTGTCCTGGCCATGTGTCCCCTCCATGTTTGCTCCCTCTGTGTTCACTTTTCCTACATTTTCTGTGTGTGTGTAAGTAAACCCCAAGCTGATGGGGGAAATCTTTGGTTGCTACTTTTCTTATATTTCATTAGATATCTTTGCTCTCAACTAATGGTATTCTCTGACTATAAAGGCAAATACATTGGTGGCATTCCTGAGGCTCTATTTTGTGGGGTGTGGTCCTACAGAGTGCCCTGAAACTGGGGTACTCACTGAGTTTTTGGGGATAGCCCCAGGGGTAGCGGCCAACTCTTTTGTTAGAAAGTATTTTTTTGTTGTTCAGTCATTTTCAGTCTTGTCCGACTTCGTGACCATCTTGGCAAAGATACTGGATTGGTTTGCCATTTTCTTCTCCATAGGAAGTCGTTCTTTGCACAAAATCAAAATCTGCTTTTCTCCAATGTTCACCCATTGCTTAGCACAGTGCCTGGCATATAGCAGGAGCTTAATAAATGCTTGTTGAATGACTGCTCCCAGTTTTGCCTTCTGGGGCTAAGGAGTCCAAACCTAAGCCTGCCTCCATAAGACAATCCTTCACATCTTTGAGGACAGCTATCTCTTCCCCTTAAATCTTCTCTTTCCCAGGATTTCCTAGTTCCTTCCTCCATTGTTTATGTGGCTTGGTCTCTAGTCCCCTCACCAGTGACCACTCTGGTCACTATTTTCTGTTGCTCCATTTTGTGAGTATTCTTAAATAATCACATCTGGAAGGGAACTTAGTTTACCAGATGGGAGCTGGCCTAGCCAGAGGATTGAAGGTTTGTCAGCTCCTCTGTTCTGCATGCCAAGGTCTCTTGCACTGAAAACCCTGAATTGCCAAAGGTTTTATAGCTGTCAATTCCTTCACTGATTTCCAATGAACCTGAAGACCACTAAAATTCCCAGATTACCTTCACACAAATGGTTGTCTAGCTACACCCTCCATCCTGTATTGGTGCAGTTTCTGTTTTGAACCCTAGTCTAGGGCTTCATCAATACTTCTCTTACATTTCATCTTTTTAGATTTGGCCCATGGTTCCAGACAAGGGTGTGGTGGTAAATTTTTTACCAACCCACTGAAAGGCCAAGATGTACTTTTAACTGTAATCTGCCTTATTAACATTTTTCTCCACATGTTCCTGAGTCTAGATAATTGACAGAACACTAAAAAAGCCCAGATGTGTAGTGTTTGCTGATTTCTGAGGTGTAAATGCTCACACTGGAAATTAATAATCAGAGCTAGTTTTCTTCTCTCTGCCTTGTCCAGGATATCTATCATGTAAGACTTTTGCCACATCCTTTTTGTGATGATCAAATGAGGCAAGATTTATAAAGTGCTTATATTTCTAAAGCTAGAATGTTCCTGGTATATAGTAGGTGCTTAATAAATGCTCGTTCCCTTACCATCTTCCCCCTTGATGGCAAAGAATATTTTGCTTTTGTCTTTGTGTCCCCAGCATCTAAGATAGGGCCTTTGACATAACAAGTGTTTAACAAATGCACCTTGTTTGATTTATTATACCTGCATAAACTTCCACAGCTTTAAGAGCAATCACAGAACAGCAAACAATTCAGAAATGGAAAGGATACCAGAGGTTTTCTAATACAACAGTAATGTGAATTCCTTTCAAGATGTCCCCAAGTGGCCATCCAGTCCTCGCTTGAAGATTTCCAGTGAGAGGACACCACTGCCTCTCAAGGCAGCCCATTCTGTTTCTGGACATCTCTAATTGGATGCCTTTCCTTACATTGAACCTAAATGGGCCTCTCTGCAAGTTCCCCTCTGTGCTCCAAGTTCTGCCCTCTGGGAACAAACAACAAATCTGATCCATCTCCCCTATGGCAGGCCTCCAAAGGCTTGACTAAAACCACTGTCCCCTCTCCTTGGTCCAAGTCTTCTCCAAACTGAACATTCTTTGAACCTTTAACTGATGATATATTGGATGGTCGTTAGTTCTATTACCATCTTTCCTGGACATACCAGCTTGTCACTGTCCTTTTAAAACACACCAAACAGAAAACAGTGCTCCACGCGCAGTGTGGTTACAGCAGAATACAGTGAAACCAGAGTGCTCGCTGGAGTCGGGAAGACCTGAGTTCAAATGCAACCTCAGACACTTAACTAGGCATGGGACCTTGGGAAAGTTAGTAACCCTGTTTGTATCAGTTTCCTCATCCATAAAATGAGCTGGAGAAGAAAAGAGCAAACCATTCCAATATGTTTGCCAAGAAAACCCCAAATGAGGTCATGAACAGCCGGACATGTCTGAAAAACGACTGAATAACAACAGTGGAACTATCCCACCTCTTTCCCCCCACCCCTGTAGTCCTGGATCTATTTCTCTTATAAGGCAGCCCAAGATGCCACTTGCTTTCTTCACACCCAGGTAGGCTCAGTGCAAACTAATGTTTGCCAGAGGAAACAGGGTTGGCTTAGTAGAACTCTACTTAACTTCCCTGGCCCTTTCTCTTTTGCTAGGTAATTTATTTGTCTTGCCAATTTACGGAAAAGTTGAGGTTGGGCTTGGGGAACCTCTAGGTTCATCAGATCTTATGATCAAGATTGCTATGGTCTACGGCTAAAACCTTTCACAGCAAGAGAACCTCAGAAACATCATCTATAAAAAGTGGTTTTTGAAAGCATTGATCATGCATCTGCTCTCTGCCAGGCACTTTGCTGGGTGCTGCCAATGCAATCATGAAATAATCTTGGTTTTCAAAGAACTTGGCTTTACCGGGGGATATAACACATACATCTTCAAGTGTATATTTTGAACAGAACTTGTACAATATAAATACAACATGATTATTAGGGGGAAGACACTAAGTACTGGGGGGATGAGATGAAGCTTCACATACAAGGTAGTGCTTGAGCTGAGCAATCTTTGACATTCATTCATTCGAAAGCTATTCATTCAATCATTCAATTAATAAGGACTTATTAAGTGATTTGCAAGGCAATGTGCTAGGATTCCAAGAAAAGGATGAATGAGTCCTTGTCCCATTCAGTGGGTGAAAGGAGAGAGGCCACATGTTTACATAGAAGAACACATGAAAATGGATGAAAATATACACAAGGTAGTTTAGGGCAGGTACTGGGTGCTGGAGGGAGGGATGCAGGAAAAGTTTCAGGTAGGAGGTTGTGTTACTACAACATGCAGAACACTGTGCTAAGCACTGGGGTGTAGTGTGGGGGGGGATTGGACAGAAGCAATGGGGGCCCAGTCACTGTAGTCAGAGACTTCCCAACCTCCAAGGGAAAGAACACCTACCTCTAGTGCTGTACCATCCACAGCCAAAGATTCCTGCATGCTGGGCACACTGCTTCTTTCCTCCTTCTGTGTAGAAATCTTTCTTTGTATGCAGGCTCTGTTTGGAACTGGGGCCAGATTTGAATGGACTTGGGTGGCTAGGCAAGTTAACCCTTCTGCTTATTAGCTAATAGCTGTAGTTTGCAGCTGTGGAGTTGAGTCTCAACCACTGACAGAGAGTTTCGATGAAGGTGACCAGACAATTTATATTCTTTGATAGTAATGAACGAAAAAATATTTATTTTGTGTTTACTTTTTATTAAGCACTGGTATGTGAATACAAAACCAGATGGTTCAGCGGATGGCACGCTGGGCCTGGAGTCAGAAAGACCTGAATTAATAGCTTGCCTTGGCCTTGGACACTTCTTACCTGTGTGGCCCTGGGCAAGCCTCTGTCAGCCTCAGTTTCCTCCATTGTAACATGGGGATCATAATAGCACCAACTTCACAGGGTTGTTGTGAAAGTCAGATTAGATATTTTATAAATGCTTGGCTGAGTGCCTCGCACATAGTAGGTGCTGTGTTTAATTAATGAATGCTTATTCCTTTCTATCCATTCCATCCCACCAAAGGAGATAGGGCGTACTCAAGGAATTTACAGTATAATGAGAGGAACAAAACATATAGGGGAGTAGTGGCCAAGAACGGTGTTTGGGCTTGGGAAACCACAGAAGCAATGGCAATGGGGCAGCTAGGTGGCACAGTGGATAGAGTGCTGGCTTTGGAGTTAGGAGGACCTGAGTTCAAATCCAGCCTCAGACACTTACTAGCTATATGACTTTGGGCAAGTTGCTTAACCGTCTGCCTCAAACATGGAGTCATGAGCGACCTGGATTGGAATGCTACCTCTGACACCTACTAGCCGCAGTGACTATTCTTATCTGTGAAATGGGAATAACAACTATAGCACCCATTGCACAAGGTTGTAGTGAGGATCGAATGAAATAATGTGAGGGGTAGAGGGGCTCCCAAAAGTCTTAGTGCATCTGTGAGCTGTAACAGCTTAAAATGATACTTTTGGGGACATCCTATATGAGAGCTCTAAAGTAGTATGTTAACTGTTATTGCTATTTGTACTAAATAGAGCAGTTAACATCACAAACCGCAGACCATGTTTTGTTGAAAATGTCAGATTCTTGTGTATCCAAATTCCTGGCTTCTTTGGCAGACTAGCCAAAAGGGGAAAGGATGCTTGAGTCTCCCCTCCAAATCAGTAACGTCCTCTATCATATCCTATGGAACATCTGCTATAGACAGCCTTACGTTCATATGGTCTTGGGGCCGTATATCCAGACTCCACATCTGCAGCTAAGTGGGCCCATGTGGTCTAGACCAATTCAGGCTTTTTATGGCACTGAAGGGGGTGGGGGTTAGTGGGTCAAGGTCAAATCTGCAATATATCCAGAAGGTCCGCTGCTTTCAATGTGCTTTAAAAAGTTATGGTGATGCCGTAGGTGGTGGTGATGACATCCAGAAGGTCTCACACAGTCAAGAGATCTGTGGTTTTGTCCATGGGGGCTCTCCTTCCACCAATACAGATCACAGGATCCTTGTGTTTATTAGAGCGTCTTTGAGAGATGCTGTGTCCGGTAATAGAATCATCACCCAATGGCCAGCCTGCTGGGGCTGAGATTTTCTGAAATCATGGAGGCTGGTGGCACTTAACATAGTTGGCACTTAATAAATGTTTACTAAATTGAATTCCGTGATGATGGATCAATAGTCCAATCCTAAGCCTACAGGCTGAGTTTTGGAAGGCAATATGGTGGAGTGGAAAGAGCTCTGGAGGAGGAGACTGACAGAACTTGAATTCAAATCCTGCCTTTGATAGTTACTTCCTTATGACTTTGGGAAAGTCATTTCACTTTCTTGGATCTCAATGACTTTATCTATGAAAAGAGAAGACGGGGGCAGGTGACCTTTGAGGTCCCATCCAACTCTACAACCAGAATCCTATGACTGCATCCCCCAGAGCTGGCAGAGTGCAGGCTTATTTTTAAGGATAAATGTTTAACAACCGGCTCTACCAAAAAAACCAAAAAGTACATAGGGACACTTTAAAATTTAATTTGCATCATTATTATTTTCTTCATCACTTTCTGAAGACTAGACAATCAACAAAACAATAAATTAAGGCTGAATTTGTAGTGTTTGCCAATTTCTGAGGTGTAAATGCTCACACTGAAAATTTAACAATCAGTAAGAACTGGCTCTAGCATTGCTCTGGCCACACTGAGAAGAAACATTAGAATTTAGGGGACATTAATTGTTATAGGTGTTTTGTAACTTATAATCAGGCACCTCAGTGATTATTCCTTCAGGCCCAAGACTCCAGCAGAGAAGAAAAATGGGAGGAAAAAAAAAAGAGTAGGGTTCTGACATCTGAATGATCACTGAGGAGAGATGAAGAGGAGGTATAAAGTAGCAAGAGCTGGTAAGAGTATAGAGATTAGATTCTCTGCTAGGTCTGACATCCAATGGGCAGCCTAACACAGCACTTCTTAAACTGTGAGTCATGAAAAATTTGGCAACAGTAAAAGGTTTTTAAATGCGCAATGACCAAAAATTAATTAAAAATCAAACACGTAATGAATCCAAGGTGTTTCTGGCAGTGCTTGCTGGTGTTGCATGGCACAACTTCACTACGGCCTTGGTTCGGAACACAAAGCATGCTGACTTTGCATTGTGCATGTCCTCAGGCCATGCAGTGCCAACAAACACCGGCAAACAGAGGGGTCCGTAGTGGAAAAGGTTTAAGAAGCCCTGGCCTAACAGGGCCAATATCAGCTTGGAATGAAACTGAGCTTGGATAAAGGCTGCTTTAGTCTAGAAGAATAACAAGCACAACGCTATATCTGAATAAATAAGCATTGATTTTATTGAATCGTCAATAATTTAAGACTGGTACAATCATCAATTTCATTCTCCATGACATGGGGCATGATCTCCAAGAGACCATTGGCAAATCCCAAACCTAGTGACAAATGAAAATTAAATAGGAAGGGAGAGAAGAGAGGGAGGGAAGATGGAAACATCATACCGTACACAAAATACTCAATTCCTAGTTTTCTCTTTAAAAATGGCTAGAAAAAATTCATCAAAATGCAGCACTTTAATCAAATATTTACAATTTCTATGTTACAATGAAAAAATGTACATCTTATAGAACATATTTCATAAACTGTTCCACTGGAAACATCTAGGTCAAAACAGCAAACCTTCCATTGAATATCCACAAAGTTGGTTGTTTTATTTTTTAATTTGAAATAGATTCGCCACAGTCAAACAAGTTTCAATACACAGAATATTGTAGTTTAAGCATCAACCATGAAATAAAAAATTTCCCCAATGTACAACAAAGGTCTAGCCAAGCCCCTTCCCTCCCCATCCCAGCTTATAAGATCTCCCCCATCTCAGTTATGGCCTGCATATTCTTGGCAGTTTGGAAAGAAAACTTTTGGCTTCCACTCAACCCAACATGAATGTTGCATAGAATCTTGTACATTTCAAAATGAGCCAAACTGTATAAAAAGGCAAAATGGAAGCATTTTGGACAAAGCCCTAAATGAGCAATCACTCTTTCAAAGGTGTGTTATGTATACTTAAAATATGGCCAAATTAAAAAAAAAAATAATACACCCAGAAAACCCTGCTTCCTGAAGCTTTCGAAAGGACACTGAGTTTGTGGTCATAATAAGGACTGAATTACTGGAAGTCACTCTTGCTCACAGTCATCCAAATGATGATCAGGCATTGAGTGATCAATGCAGAGACCTTTCTGTGCCTGGCCACAGAAAGCTGGAGGACAGAGGGAAGAAGAAAAGAGAGGAGACAGGGAAGGGTGTAATTTGAAAAAAATACGGCTTTAAAAACATCATTGGGTGTCTATTCACAAGGTGGCTGGGAAAATTACCCAAAGTGAGAGATCAACTTCATCTCCACCCAAATTCACAGTAGTAGAAAGTAAGGGAATTGCTGGGTGTGAAATTAGCTGAGAAGTCAGCATCATATGTTAGTATAACCGATGATAGGGTTTGTTGTCGCAGCACTGTTTGGAAGGCCAAGGGTATGGCTCTTCAAATCAGAACCCAAACCAAAGGGAGATATCCCAGATCAAGGGTAATTTACTAATTCCAGACATACTCTGGATTTACTGAGATTAAAGCAGTGACAAATTTGACTGGCATTTTATTCACTGTTAGGGCAGTCAACTTTAAGAGAAAGAAAATTATAAGCTCTTGGCAAATAGGAAGTTGTGGTTTGAGCAGGCTCATGTCAAGCTCTTATGGAGTAAAAAAAAAAATAAGGGAAATCACAGGGAGTCATAGCCTTGTTAGCAGAAATTTAAGAGATGCAACAAAACAACCTTGAAAATAAACAATCCAAAACTACATGCAAATTGGTATGTAAGGTTGTTTTTTGTTTTGTTTTTTAAACAGGCAACTTAAAGATCGAACAAGCTCTTAAACATACACCAGGACATTGAAGAAATAGCACACTGGGTTCCTGTAAAGGTGGTTTGTATTGTATGTAGAGTATTACAAGTTTGTCTTTTTTTCCTGCAGAGAAGATGGGTAATTGTCCAGTAAAATTTGCAGCTGTAGACTAAAATGAACCTGACAACAGATCTCGTTTTCCTCCTGCTATTTTAAAGTGGCCACACATCCACAGAAGCGAATCTCTCAGACAAGGAATATTCACAGCGACTTGTGTTCTCCTATTTCACACGAAGAGATGACATTTTAGCCCTGTTTGTTTCATTAGAAAAATCCAACCCCAGCAGATGCGGCACTAACATAAAGGAGCAGTTTGTACAAAATAAGTAAGGCATCGCGTTTTGAAGTTCAGCACCCGAAGAGATCAGAGGAAGCTCGTCCAGATGGAGGCAGAGGCTGGGTTTTCCGGGAAGGGGTAGCCTGCACCCAGTGACCTGTGGCATATATCAGTTCCCATGGAAGGGGAAGTGCAATTCCTTTGGGAGGTGACATCTCACCTCGACGAAGTCCAAGCCTGGCTGCTTATGTCACAGATGTGCGTTTGGAAGGAAGAGGAGGAAGAGGGACTAATGTGGCTCAAAGCTCACCCATGTTTTGACAGCGTGGGCCCCCGCTACTTCAAAGAGACACGAGTGCCCTAGGGCCCAGTTGCAAAAGACTGGGATATCGAGCTGTTAAAATGAGTAATTAAAAAAAATCACATAGGACAAAATGAAAAGCCGATTCCTGCAGCTCTCATTTTCCCCGATGTTTACCAATTTTGAATGTAAGGGCAGGAGAAAAAATAAATTCAGAATCAATGCTAGTCAGAAGGAAGAATAAAAATTCAATGTCCATTTCAGAGGGGGTGGGTAGTCAGGTCTTCAAAGCAGTAGAACAACTCTCACTACACACAGTGCTTGCAGAAAACAAAACAAAAAACCTGATTCAAATATATTCACGTATATATACACACACACGTACATATATTTAACATAAGCATATGTATATACATATATATACACATGATTATGCACGTATATGTGTATATTGTGTGTATGTATGCTGTGTGTGTGTGTGGTTGTGTATGTATATATATCTATATATATATATATATATATATAAATTCTTGTAGAAAAGTACACAAAGGTGTGACAGAATCGAAACATGTCAAACTAAGGTCTCAGGCAAATAGAGCACCATTAAAAAAAATTGTGATTTTTTTTAAAAAAATGTTTCCCTGTCTTGTAGTTTTGCCTTTTGTTGACTCTCACCAAGGCAGGTGCCCTCTAGGGCGCCAGGCCTCTGGAGCTGAGGTTGTTTGGTGGGGCTGCGCTAACGCCCAGCCCAGAGGCTCTTTGTTTGCTAGAAAGCAGCATAGGCTTGATTTTCTGCCCCTCCTTAGCTCCCTCAGTCTCCACACAGTTCCCAGCCTGCTACTGTTTCATTTCGGAGTTTTGAATGGATTTTCCCAACCCCTTGTTTGTTTTCCACACTTCGCAATAATTCAGAAGAATCTTCAGGGTCTCAGGCATAGGAGCTAACAGAGAAAGAAGCAAAGCAAAGAAATCAAGAGAAGAAAGGAAGGAAAGGAGGAAAGAACGAGGGAAGGAGGGAAGGAGGAAAGAGAGGGAGGGAGGAAAGGAAAGAAGGGAGGAAAGAAGGAAGGGAGGAAAGAAGGAAGGAGGGAGGGAGGGAGGGAGAAGGGAAAGAGAAAGAAAGAAAACATAGTGCAGTTGTCCCTGTCATTGAAAGGAAAAAGTCCCAAGGTTGTCTGACTTGGATGCCCGCACCCATGGTCAAGGCTGACAAACGAGGTTTTTTGTTCTCTCAGCTCTAACACTGAGCCTGAAGGCTGGGTTGAGAAGGTGCCTTCGGAGATGGCTTGGAGTATGCAGTGGAAGTGGGAAGTGAGGGAGGAGAAGCATGAGAAGTGGAGAAGGACTTTGGGTTTGGTCCCTGATCACAAGGTGGACTCCAGGGACGAGTCCAAGATGTCGTCCTGATGGCTGTTGCTGTTTGAATCACTGTCATAGCTCTGGGGGCTTGAGTAGTTGGCAGCTTCTTGCAGCCTCATCAGCATGTTCATCTGCAAGGAAGAGGACAAAGGGTTAGGAACTCTCAGCCCAGTCACTCCTACTGCCTCATACAGAATTTTTTTAAAATTTTTTTTAACATTTTTATTTGAAGTTTTGAGTTCTGAATTCTATCCCTCCCCTCCCCCTCCTTGACACAGATATAGGATATACATATGCAATTATATAAAATATTTCCATATTAGACATTTTGTACAAGAAGACTCGAATAAAAGAAAAAAAAATAAAAGAAAGTGAAAATAGCATGCTTCGGTCTGTATTCAAACAATATCAGCACTTTCTCTGGAGGCAGATAGCATACTTCATCATGAGTCCTTTGGGATTGTCTTGGATCATTGTATTGCTGAGAATAGCTAAGTCATTCACAGTTATTCATTAAACAATATAGCTCCACTGTGTACAATATTCTCCTTAATATACTTTCTGAAAGCAATTTTGGAGCTATCCTGATCTTCCCAGATCCCTTATTCTGAAGTTCCTCCCAAGATGGCTCCAGAACCTCTTTGACTTATGTCCATCTAGATAGGCCTCCAAGTGAACCCAGAAACAAAGTAGCTTTCCAGTAGCAAGCAGCTATTGGACGTGTTAAATTCTATTTACTGAAAGTTCACAAGTCAGACTAATCCCTGTTTGTTTTTTTTTTCCTAACTGCTTGTCTAGCTATAGAGACTCAGCACTTTAAGCATCTGGATTTTTTTTCTCACTTCTATTCCAGTTGTGATATGCTTAAGAGAAGGGGTCTACTGAGAGCATCCTAAACAGTATGATGAACCTGGAGGAATCTTGTATTTTCCCATAGCTCTTAGTAAGATTTTTAGAATTTATTTATTTCACCAATGTATTCTCCCAGTAATATCAGAGTGCCAACAATCTTACAAAGTCTGGGCAATGAAGATGACCAAGCAATCTGTTAGAAGACATTAATCTTCAGGCTCCCCAAGAACAGGTGACATTCTCTAAACCCCACTAGTGAAATTGGACACTCACCAGTGGATCTCCTTCTGCATCACTTGGGGGAACCTGTTTACTGGTTGAACCTTCTCGGGGCACAGAGTAGCCATCGAAACCTACATCTTCAGGCCGCAGTTGGAGCAGAGGAGGCCACTCGTGTTGCTGGGGGGTGGCTGCCCATGGATAAGTATCCATCACCCATTTAGCGGGATCTTCCCATGGGGTTCTTCTTCCATAGAGCTAAAACCAAACATGATGAGATTGAAATCAGGTTCAGAAGTATGCTGATGAGGAAATAATGTGGCTTTTGGAAACCTCAGGACTGTGTCTTCTAAAGCTCTTCTCATCTGAAAAATCCTGTGTTGGTGACTTCCTTCTTAGCACACAATGATAAGAACAGCACTAGTCAAAGAGTTCCAAGTACTGAATTATACTCAAATCTTCAGTCAATTGGCACATGGATTTTCCAGAGACTCGAGAAACCAAGATAGCAAAGAGACCACAAGAGGCAGAAAGTATGTGAAGCCCTAATGGGGATTCAAAGGGAAGAGGCAGCTGGAGGCTAGATTTGACTTAAGACAAATATAAGACCCTACAGCTTACCTGCCCTACAGACACCAGAGGGTGGCTTCTGTTACGAATATAATATATATTCATGGGCTTTGCTATGAATCAGCTAATTGCATATCAAATCCAGCTAAGCAAGGGGGCAAAGAGTATGGGAGAAAAAGTAGAAAACAGACACAAAGTACCTAACAGAAATAAAAGTTTGCGTTGGAGCCCTGGAGACTGAACCCTTCCACCCCCACCCTAATCTGTGAACTGATATAGCAAATAGGACAGGAACTAGGCACAAGACCAACTCTGAGTTCCTAGGATCTT
Organism: Trichosurus vulpecula; assembly: GCF_011100635.1. Taxonomy (NCBI): domain Eukaryota; kingdom Metazoa; phylum Chordata; class Mammalia; order Diprotodontia; family Phalangeridae; genus Trichosurus; species Trichosurus vulpecula. The sequence goes on along the minus strand of NC_050578.1, from coordinate 232,711,954 downwards.
AGAGCTTAGAATGAAATATAACATGGTCTTCAAAATCATCTAGGCCATGTTTTACAGATGAAGAAGCCGAAACCCAGAGAGGTTAAGTAGCAGAGCTGTGATCTGAACAGAGGTCTTGACTCTAAGGGTGGCTATTTCTCTGTCTATCTAGATATAGCTATATATACATATTGAACTCTATCTAGATTTTGATGTCTATGCCTGCGGATATTGATATCCATATCTAGGTAGGTCTATATCTATCTCATTCTACTAGGTGTGGAGATGTAGGTATACACACACAAATATGTATGTATGTATATATATATATATATTTATATGTGTGTATACATACACACACATACACACATATTTATTTCAGTACCTAGACTAATAAATATTTATTGAAATGAATTCAGTCATCGCTTTTTTTTAGTTTAGAGCTGGAAGAGGTCTCAGAGGTTATCTCATTCAGCCCCCTTCAGTTTACAGATGAGGAAACTCTTAGAAGACATTGAATCCAAATCCCTTTGTTGACAGATGAGGAAACTGAGGCGTAAGAGTGGTGGCTTCTATAGTATATTTTCAAGGAATGGCAGTGGGTTTGCTGGGTGTGCTGGGTTTGTGGGAGCATAAATTGAGCAGAAACCCTTCAGACCTACAAAACTTGGGGCCTTTGGAACATAAGTGTTATTTATAGCTTTAAGCCATGGATTTCTTCTTCATATGGTGTAAATCTCATCACTCTGAACTTTTTCAAGTCCAGGGGAAAGAGTATTTGACAAATGTACAGCCAAGAAGCTCCATAGCAGGCACTTCAGTGAATTTGCTGACTGCAGAATTAAAATTGATTACCTTTAACATATCAAGTGTGGGGAGGGGATCCATTCTATTAGGGTAAAGGAAGGGATCCGTATCCATAGATGACCTCTCACCTTCCCTCACATATAAAAAATATCTGCCAAAGTTGTTGAGGTCATGCTTCACGTGTTTTTTTTTTGTGGGTGGCCCTTGTTGCATTCCATATGTTACGTTGGGATGCAGCCTAAGTCAGAGTAAAGGCTTTGGGAAAAGCATAATTTGGGTACCGTGACTTGCCTAGGAACACGGGTCACATATCTATAGGCTTTATAGTTTGCAAAGTGCATATCTCAAAATACTGTGAGGCAAGTAGTATACTTACATACTTACATGTTATTATCCCCATTTGACCGGTAAAGAGACTGAGACTTAGAAAAGTTAAGTGACATGTAGTGTACATAGTTGTAGTGCTGTTATATCTTAGAGTTGGATCTTCAACTCAGGGACTAGGATGTTAAATCCAGTGTTTTGGATGGATTTGTTTGCTTTTTCATTACATGTTGTTGTTGCTCAGTCAAGTCCGACTCTGTAACCCCATTTGGAATTTTCTTGGCAAAGATACTGGAGTGGTTTGTAATTTCCTTCTCTAGCTCATTTTACAGATGAGGAAACTGAGGAAACAAGGTTAAGTGATTTTCCTAGGGTCACAAAGTTAGGAAATGTCTGAGACTGGATTTGATCTCAAGACTTCCTGACTCCAGGCCCGGCACTCTATCCAATGCACCACCCCGCTGCCCTATCATTACATGATATTATTTCATTTCACAGAGAGAGCTTTCTATGTGAAATGGAATAAGCTTTTGGACTGCTTTTGACAGTGCTCTCCCAAACAGAAGGCCCCACAACCATGGCATGAACTGCAAGAAAGTGCCATCCTATCCCTCTGACCTGAAGAAAGAGCTAGAGGTCATAACTAACACACCTACTGTATGAGAACCCACAAGTGCTATACCAGAAGCCATAGGAACAGGGTTGGGTAAGAACATGACCTTGGATGGTCTACCTTGGCGTTGTCTGTGATCAGGCTAGCACTAGAACACAGGTGCCCTCCTCTTTCTCTTTCCTTAGAGCAAAAGATTTAGTATTCAGTCTGACAAACGGCCACAAAGCCCTTCTTTCCACCTTCCTGGAACTCTGGGGATACAAGACCAGTGTGAGGCATCAAAGACATTGGACCACAGATTTAGAGCTGCAAGTGATGGATGCCTTAGGCTCACACTGCATGAGGTTTCATTTGGACAATATTCCTAAAAAGAGAGAAAAATGATGGACAAGGAAGAGACTACAAAGCTCTAAAGTCAGAGGATCTGAGTTCAAATCCCAATACTGACTTTTCCTTTCTGTGTGACCTTGGGCAAATCATTTATGCTCCTTAGGTTTCATCTTCCTTATCTGTAAAACGAGGAATTAGACTAGGTGATCTTGAGGTTGCTTCCAGCTCTAGAGAGAGCTAAGAAGCTATGAATAATGGGACAGTGGCCTCAGTTATAAGATGATGCAGTGAGCACATTAATATCACCTTCAAAGACAAATTCACTAGCCTCCTGCTTGTGTTTGGAAGAACCAAAAATCATGAAAAAGGCAGGCAGGTGGCACAATGCTGGGCCTGGAGTCAAGAAAACTCTGAGTTCAAATCCAGCCTTAGATACTAGCTGGGTAACCCTGGGCAAGTCACTTAACCCTGTTTGCCTCAGTTTCCTCATCTGTAAAATGAGCTGAAGAAGGAAATGTCAAACCACTCCAGTATCTTTGCCAAATGGGGTCATGAAGAGTTGGATATGACTGAAAAATAACTGCACAATGACAACAAAAACCATGAAATTAATAATTAGTTGAACAGCAGCAAAGAAAATATATGAAAATTTCAAGGCTCGATGTATGATCTCCACAAAAAAAGAAAAAAAGGTTTCTTACATAAGAATATATCTAAATTTCCACTTTAACTATAAGCAATGAGCACATAAATCCCTGCTTGGGAGGAGGCAAAGAGTGATACAATAAAACACAGAAGTTGGGGGATACATTTCTATATTTCTAGAACAATCTACGGGACCGAAGCTTCAATGGGCTTTTACTCCCATATGAGCATGTCCTATATGGACACTTTGCATGATGGGCAGTTATTTGTTCACAAGTGAATCTATAGGTAAATTTAAAAAGTCAAGTAAAACCTTTGTGCTAAGCTAAAAATCCACATCTGACTAAGTTTACAGAGATGACATCAAGCAGCTGAATTATTGGCCAGTAGGGGGCAACATTGTTTCATTCTCCAAAAGGGAGCTTTTCACTTCCCCCTGCTGAAAGGAGAGTATCTCCCAGGCTGTAGCTTCAGGGCTACAAGTTTGGGGGTACACGGTTCATTGGATCACATATTCAGAACCAGAAGGGATGACTTAGTTACATAGGCTTAGTTGGGCTGCACAGTGCCTGCTGGCGTTCCTGAGACACACGAGCCAGCAGTTTGATTCACTAGTTTGGATGGTGATATCCTGGCTCAAATGTCTTTTGAAAGGTTGTGAAAGCTTGGCTTCACGAAATCAGATGGATAAAAGAGACTAAAATATGTAGAAAAATCTCAAGCCTGTTGGTTTTGCTTTTGCGGTATCTTCTTGAATACGCTCCCTCCTCTCCTCTGACACTGCCTGGACCCTGGTGCTGGCCTTTATCACCTCGCACTAGAACTACTGTAATAGCCTATGGGCCTCCCCCTATGCCAAGTCATCCTCCATCCAGCCACCAAAGTGATTTCCTAAAGCACAGGTCTGACCACATCGCTCCCCCACTCAATAAAATCCAGTTGCTCTCTACCATCTCCTGAATCAAACAGGAAATGCTCTTTTTGGCTTTCAAAGCCCTTCACAACCTAGCTTGCTGCCTACCTTTCCAGTCTTCCTACACCTTACTCCCCACTGCCACATGCTCTTTAATTCTGTAGCATCATCCTGCTTGTGGTTCTCCAAAGAAGATACTCCATCTCTTGGCTCTGGGCATTTTCTCTGGCTATCCCCCATGCCTGGAATTCTCTTCATCTCTATCTACTGTCTTCATTTAAGTCCCAACTAAAATCTCATCTTTTACAGGAAGCTTTTCCAAACCCCTCTTAATTCTAGTGCCTTTCCTCTATTAATTATTTCTTATTTATCCTGTCTGTAGCTTGTTTGTACATTATCTGTCTGTGTGTTGTTTCCCCCACTTCGACTGTGAGCTCCTCATGCACAGGGAGGATCTTTTGTTTCTTTTTCTGTCTTCACTGATTAGTACAGTGCCTCGCACATAGTGGGTAATTAATAAATGCTTATTTATTGAATGGCTATTTTGGGGTCATTTCTTCCCCTAGAAAACCATAAGGAGCTGGAGTGAAATGCCATTCACACGGGGAGTATAGTATGGTAAAAAAGAATCCCAAGCTGGGGGTTAGGAGACATGACTTCTAGATTTATAGAACTTTAGAAATAGAAGGGACTTCTTGTTGAGTCATTTTAGTCATGTCTGACTCTTTGTGACCCCATTTGGGGTTTTCTTGGCAAAGATACTTAGGTGGTTTCTCATTTCCATCTCCAACTCATTTTACAGATGAGGAAACTGAGACAAACAAGGTTAAGTGACTTGCCCAGGATCACACAGCTAGGAAGTTTCTGAGGCCAGATTTGAACTCAGGGAGATATGTCTTCCTGATTCCAGGTCCAGTGCCCTATCCATTGCTGCCACCTAGCTGCCCAGTAGAAAGGACTTTAGGGATCCTCTAATCACAGCCTCAAGGTAGGTAGGTAGTGCTAGGTAGTACAGTGCTGGGCCTAGGCCCTAGGACATGGTCACAATGCAAGGTGATAGAAGGCAGTATGATGTCATGAAAAAAGAGTAAAAAGGTGGTATGATATAATGAATAGAGAGTCAGCCTTGGTTTCTGGAAGACTTGGGCCTCCTTCTTGCCTCTAACATATAATGGCTGTGTGGCCATGTGCAAATCTCACTTGTCTGAGATGACATAAGTTAAACATGAGTTTCAAGCTGTATTAGTGAAGGAAGTTCCCATATCTGGAGTTTCTCAACTTTGGACAAAACCAAAAATGCTTTACTAAGAGCTATCTAAAATGCCCTGGGTAGTCAAGATTGTTTCCTTCAATGTATTTGGCATGATTTCATGTGTATAATTAATATCTTATTGCTTGCCTTCTCAATGGGTGGGGGAGGAAATGGAGGAAGGAGAGAATTTGGAACTTAAAATTAAAAAAAATTAGTTAAAAATACATGATCATTTATTAAAGGGGAAAAAAAGACTTTCAGATATAATGATACTAGAACTGCAGTAGTATTCTTCATACATCAATGGATTATGTGGGGTCTGTGTGAAGCGTAGCATCCCAGGATCAGATATCACATTCTCATCGCCCTATATTTGGTAGAGCCACTGAATGATGCCCAGGTGCCCTCTCCTAAGAGTATCCAGAGGCATTCTAAAGATGACATATAACACAGAGAATTAGTAATAAATGCTCCCTGTCTCCCATAGCTTATTCCAAAAGGACTGAGTACCATTTGAACTATTAGGTGTCAAGAGATTTCATAATCAGTGTTTCCTTCCCAAGAGTGATTGTTCCTATTCCAGATTCCTTGACACTTACAGTCTCATTTGCTTTTTGACAGGCTGGCCATCACTAGGCTGGATATCTGTTCATGACAGATAAAAACACTAAAAGGAAAGAAGTCACTTAACCCTTTGAGCGCTCCCCTGTTGGCAAGGGAAAAGCCTGTTGACATAACCCATGCTGTTCACAAATTCCATGAGAAGCTGGTAGCACTTTTGTCACCACTTTTGGATTGCCAGTCACTGGCCAGTGAGCAGCAAGGCAGCTTTCTCAAGATGATTATGGCGGGAGCAGAAATGTCTAATGGGAAAACATGGAGTCTCAGAGTAAGGAAGCAAAATCTGCCTTTTCCATTTACTGCTGAGGAGGCAAAGTTTATACATTCAACAAGTTTTCTGGCCCTCCTCAGAATCACTATGGCTTTTAGTATAATTCCTGTTCCCTTACCAAATGGGTTTTGGGTAAGAGAGAATAGAAATAGGTGAAATAGGATGGAAATAGGCCATCCGTGCCCATGTTTTCAATGTTCGTTTTTCATATAGTGACTGGACAATCAGTCCTGTCCTTGTCTTAGATCTTCTACCCCTCACCAACAGTCTTTTGGCCTCACAGACTTTAGTCCTGGAAAGGTTTCTGAGATAAACCAGATGTCAGGCATTCTAGGAAGTGTTAGGCTAAACTCAAAGAATGAGGTTATGTTATATTCTGGATCACGTCCTTTTTAATGATGCACTTTTAGAAACCAATGGAACCTAAATGATGCCCCATTTGTCACTGTGGCAACTAAACAGTATTGCAAAGAGAAGAAAGCTTGAAAAAAGAAATTCTGGTGGGGGTGGTGGTGGGGGTGGGAGGAAGGTAAACAATGCCACTTTCACAATAAGAGATTTCTCTTGCTGGGATGTTACACTGTGACTATGATGGGATGTACTACCTGAATGCAGAGCCAGAAGATCCCTCAGAAATCGTCCAGTCTAATTCCTTCATTTCATAGATGAAGACAGTGAGGCCCAAGGTAAGTGACATGTTCAAGGTCACGCAGATAGCAAGTAGCAAAGACAACATTTGAATCCAGGTCCTTTGATTCTAAATTGAATGTTCTTGCCACAATATTTGGTGTGCTTTATAAGGCACATGTTGACAAACTTACCAATGAAAAATAGAGCTAGGGAAGGTGGTTGAGGGGTGAATCTTTTGGCCAAAACATTTTTGAGCTGAAAAACATAGGGGTCCCTGCACTTTAAAATGTTGGGAACCACAGTGTGTGAGGCATTTATTAAGACTGCATGTGTTTGTTGGAGCCTATGAGCTTATGTTATTGTTGAGACATTTTTTTTTCAATCATGTTAGACTCTTTTTGACCCCATTTGGGGTTTTCTTGGCAAAGAAACTGGAGTGGTTTGCCATTTCCTTCCCCAGCTCATTTTACAGATAGGGAAACTGAGGCAACCAGGGTTAAGTGACTTTCCCAGGGTCACACAGCTAGTAAGTGTTTGAGGCCAAGTTTGAACTCAGTAAGATGAGTGTTCCTGATTTTAGATCCAGCCCTCTATGCACTATGGTGCCACCTAGCTGCCCTAGTGTCAATATTTCAAATGTATATTACCCATTTATAAAGGCTATTACAGTATTGCATCCGTTCATGAGAAAGTATATTGCCTATTCATAAGATAATAAAAGATAATGAGATCTCTGGAAATGGTAAGCAATCCAACTTATAAAAACATTCATACCCTATGACCTACTAGTCCTACACCCCTAAAAGGTTATTGACAGACTTTTTTTTTTTTACAAATCTTCCAGCAGCACTATTTGGCCCTAAAATAAAATGGGTCCAAGAACTTGGGGATGATTGGGAGATTTATGGTATATGTATGTCATGGATTATAACGCCTTAAGAGGCAGTGTGACAAAGTAAAAAAAAACCATGGAAAAACTTATTATGAAATAATTCCGAGTGAAAAAGGAGGACAAAAAGAATACATATATTGAATGCAACTATGTCAAAGCAACAACCGTGGCAACAAATCCACATTATGTGCATAGAAAAGAAATGAACATAAAATGATTCAGGGAAAACTGTCTTAAAGTCTTTGAGGTCGAGGTAAACAATCAGTAAATCATGGATGCTTACAGAACTATAGCACTGTTTACAATTACTTTGGGGCTATTTATTTTATATGTTTGCATCTGTACTTGTCATTGGGAGTTTAAATAAAACTTTCATAAAAATTAAAAGTAAATTGAAATTACTTGTCTCTTCATGCTAAACTAATATTTCCCTCAAATAGTTCATATGCATCTGAGTCCTATTGAGTCTGGAAGCAACCCATTTTCTTCAAGATATGTGTGTGTTAATTTTTTGTTTTTAACTTGGGGTCATTTGAGGAAAAAAATGACAAATAACTGACATTAATCCTAATATTAGAGGTTTGCAAATTGTTACATATACGATTTCATTTGATTCTCACAACCAAACTGTGAGGGAAGTAGATGCCACTATTATTTTTAGTTTAGAGGTGAGAAACCTGAGGCTGAAAGGCATTGCATGACTTGCCTAGGGTTACACAGCTAGCAAGCATCTGGGGTAAGATATGAACTCCTGACTCCAGGCCCAGCCCTCTGTCCACTAATGTCCTCATTATGATATGAGTGACCCTGGGTTCTAAAAGGCTTGACCAGTGGAGCACCAGTTCTTGTATCAAACTGGAAAGGCTTTCAATATGGATCCAGTGATGAAATGTCTATCATCCAAAGATCCGTTTAGTTAGGTCCAGAGATGCTAATTAATTGTTTGGTTTCAGGGTGACAAATTTTGGTGCACATAAATTTTAGAAGACTTGCAATGGGTTGTGATCCGTGTCAGTATAGAGAGAAACTCTACAAACAAAATAAGAAAAGTACTACCTAATTATCAAAGATCCAGTTGATACAGGGACCCGTATCTAGAGAAGATGTTAGGGGACCAATCCATTCCCACCCTGAGTAATCCTAGCAACACATTTTTACTAGACCTTTATAATGATTTCCTGACTCTTCAAACATATTCAGTCCATGGTACAATGATCAACCAAAGGACCACACACTGAATTTCTGAGGTCCTTCATCCCAATAACTGAACAGAAATTAACACTACAGCATCAATTTCCCAACAAGCAGTTAGGTAATGCCTTTTTCAAGACTCTATACAATGGGGAACTTCCTGAGGCAATCCATTCCACTTTGGGACAGCTCTCCTAATTAGGAAGATTTTCCTTCACCGAGCTGAAGTCTTCCTATCTATAACTGCCACCTACTGTCTCTAGTTCTGATTTCTGGGGCCAAGTAGAATAAAACTAATCCTTCTTCCACACGATAGCACAGCCAGCCCTTCAAAAATCCAAAGGCAGTAATAATCACGGCCCGACTTCTCAAGTGTTCTCCAGGATCAGCATCCCCAGTTCTTTTCCTTTAGGTTATTTTTGCTCTGACTTCTTTTAAAGTATAGCATTGCTGGCATTAATTATGAAGCAAATCTCTCCCATGTTTTCTCAACATTATCTATGGCTTTTCCAAATGTGCTACAATAGCAAATATTGACTTATTGTAATGCCTACAGTTTAAACAAACACACAAACATTACTAGCTTATGACCCCAGTGGATAACTTCTATCCTGAGTGTTGAGAAAAGAGATTTTGTGAACTGGCTTGAAGATTATTCACCCTGGCCTTCTGCCTATTAATTACTCAGCTTTGGTTTTGAAATACAGATTTAGCTTCTTATAATGCCTTCAGGATCAACAATAAAATTGTCACAGGCTCTAATTTTAGCATAACCGTCCTGCTCCTTGTGCTTAGCAAAAGGTGAAAAATTCATGTATTCATGATCTCCAGCTGCTGCAGACAGTTACTACAGCTTGGAGTCATTTGGCTGGCAGGGAAATTTGTATGCACACCCACTTCAATAAGATAGCTGGATGGCAGCCCATGATCAAAAGCTTTTATAGCCTGGACAAACAGGCTCTCTGGGATGAGGGTGGTTTTATCTGGTTGTCAAAAGAGCATAGTCACAGGAAAGCAGCTCCCAAATGCTCTCCTCACCTGGAGTCCTTCTCTGACAGCTTCCAGGAGATAGGGGATAATCGAGTAGTTCCATAAGTCTGTAAACCAAACTCTCGAACCATCCACATCTATGGGGCAGGACAGGAAGAGCCTAGGGCCTGCAAAGGACAGGAAAAGAAGGATCAGAGACTCAAGTGCGGGTATGACTTCAAACTGAGTGCCCTTGGGAAGCAGTACCATGGAGAGGGGAGTGCTCGAGCAGAGCACCAGGGGATTGATAAGAATTTATTGAAATTGTTTAGATGCCAGACTCTGTGAGTGAAAAGAAAGAACACCCCACAGGGCTCTTATCTGGCAGATCTACTCAAGCGGGGAGGATCCAAAAGGACATCTTCTGCTACGGAACAGCATAGGCCGTCTTGAACATCGGGGTCTCTCTCAAACCTCTTGGGGAAAATCGTTCCATAGGCAGTTCTTGGCCATTTAGGATCTTATTTAAGCTCCTCTTTTTTTCATGGCTTCTTGCCATTTCAGGTACCTCCCCCACTCTATCAGCACCGCCATCTGTGGCTGGCTCAGGGAAGGGAGAAGCAAAACCTACAGCAGCAATTTGGCTCTCTGTTAGGCAGAAGTGGTGAAAGGTTTAGCAACAGAGAAAGTGAAAATGAGCTTTGGGGAATTCTCTGTAAATTTTAATCAGCCATGCTATCTTCTCTCTCCACAAACATGGGAAATTTGGGATTTGGAAGTAGTCATCACCAAATGCGTAATTAGAAAAGGCTTTCACTGTCATGGCATTTTAGGGGGCACCAGAGAGCCCACTATTTGAGGGTGGTGAGAACATTTAGGCATCCACCTTTCAATTTTGCCTCCTCTTTATTCCTACTCATTGAACTGTCACTGGTGGTACTGTGGGTTCAAAGCCTTTTTCAACTCTCACCGATAGTGACGTCTGAAGAGCTATGAGCCTCTAGGAAGCGGTTGAGATGTTGCCAGACCTTAGGGATCCAATCAATGATTTTCACAAGCTCAGCATTCCGCACACGTCCACTGATTTCTGTTTCAATGAGCTTCCTCCTCAGGAAACGGCTGAGAAAACCCTTTACCGGCTCAGTGTGGTTGGCACACAGCACCCATCTAGAAAAAAAAAAACAGGGTTAACATTTCTCAGCAAGTCACATCTCTGGTTGTGACTCTCCAAACTATATTAAAATGTCACTCCTGGGGCAGCTAGGTGGCACAGTGAGTACAGCACTGGCCCTGAAGTCAGGAGGACCTGAGTTCAAATTCGGCCTCAGACACTTGACACGCTTACTAGCTGTGTGACCCTGGGCAAGTCACTTAACCCCAATTGCCTTGCCTTCCCCCCTGCAAAAAAAAAATATCACTCCTGCTCCCATGTGCTCATAGACCTGATATGGAAGAGGGCCTTAGAAATGGCATAGTGGTATACTAGTCAGAGCAAAGGGCCATAGCCTAACAACAGTACCTCCTTGGCCTGTGCTCCCAGTTTGTAACTCTTCTCCTCTGACTTAGTTGTAGTAATTGGAGAGGACTACACAAAGGCAGTAGCTGGTGTTCTTGACAAGTTGAAGGACATAAAGCTATTTAATGAGCTCCTTCCAACCCCTGACCATGGTAGCAGCTGAACAGCAATCAATCAACAAATATTTATTAAACACCTTCCATGGTCTAAGCAATCCTTTCTTTCCCTCCACTCACCTCCCATACTTTTGGAGAAAGCAAGAATTTTAGTCCTAATGCCTGTCATGTGAATATATCTAACTCACTGTGATGAAGTTTATACTTCAGTAGGTCACATTTAGGAGTTATGGGGACAGAGAAGAAGAAAAGGGGGAGGAAGGCTAAGTTCATTTGGGATTGATAATAGATGAACAGAATATCAAGGTCTTATAGACTCAGAAGCTTGGAAGACGCTCTCAAATAACAGCTTTCATCAGTCATATTCACTTTCAGCACTGGAGAGAGGAGATGCCAACAGGTGGTGTACATATGGATTGTTAGGGGTAATGGGCTGGAAAAGGTTAGTCACTGCCCAAAATGGTCTTCTGAAGAGGGAAAGTAAAGGTTTCATATTGGGAGTTAAATTGGGGTCCCAATAATTGTACAGGTAGGGAGAGACCACTATCTTTCATGTCACTCCCAAATTAGGATAGCATAGTTGATACACCTTACCTGAAATTGTGGTGAAGCTGGAGGTTGGGAGTGGAAGAGGTAGCCTGGTTCATTGTGCCAATTATATATGGACTGCAGGGGAGATTAACAAGGAGGAAAGTATAAGCCAAGAAAGAACCACATACGAGAAACATCATTGTATCTGCACCCACGCTGTGGACCTTTTAGCACCTAACTGACCCCCCAGTGAATCACATCAAAGATTAATTGCTGTATTGCTCTATTAATCATTTGGCACTCAGTTGCACCAAGTTATCTGATTGGGATAGTGGCTTACAAGGGTCCATGAGGTTCCAAGTATATCTTTACCATTTATGGTACTTGCAGTTCAGAAGCCCATTGAAGATCTCACCCAAGGAACTGACATGATGGAGATTGTCCAGAATGATGACTAGAGGCATATCCACAGGGCTGTTTTCACTGTTGCATTGATCAGCAAGGTTAGACAGGTACTGGCGTAGTTCCTGTAGAGACCCCAAGAAGAGCCAAGAAGGAACAAGTTGATGAGAGGTCTCTTCATGAAGAGGCCAAACTCTCTTGGGAGGGCCAGGTGATTCCCAACCTTTATTTTTACCCATTCAAAGTTACCCACTCTAGATTACAGATCTAGATCTGGAAGAGGTCTCAGAGCCTGCCATATAGGCCAATCCTTTTATTTTGAAGATGAAGAAAGTGAAGCCCCAGGAGGGAAAGTGTCTTGCTGAAGGTCACACAAGTAATAAGTAGCAAAACTGGGATTTCTCCCCCCAAAATCTGGCTTGCTTTCTACCATACCATTGATTTCTTAACATAGTCTAGGTACCAATGGAGACTTAATGAAAGGCCTGCTGTTAAGTCTTTACATTTTCATAGAATGCTGTTTTTGCCAAACCACATTCCATGATACCTCACTGTTCCATTATACATGATTAACGATCCATAGAAAATTTCAATGTGAATGATTTCCTCTCTCAGAAATATTAAGTTTGAGAATATACATGAGGAAAAAGCACACAGCACTTTCATGCTATAAAAATAGGCTCAATTTTCTCTCCCTCACTTGTGTAGCCTGAGAGCATTCTATCACCTCTCAGTCACTCCCCAGGAGCAGGATTCATGGATTTTTTTTTCAGGTCTCAAGTAAGGACACTTAAGAGACCCAAATATACTCCATGGTTAAATTTTAGTTCGGTAAACACTGATAGAATGTTGGAGTTGAAAGGGGTGGTAGAGATGGACCGGCCCACTCCCTTCATTTTGTAGAATGGGTAAATTGAGGCTCAGAGAAATGGAGTTAATGTCCAAAGTCGAATAGGTAATTAGAAGCAAAGGCAGGACTAGAACACAGGTTCCTTGGTTCCCAATTCAGTGAGTGCTCTTTTAAATTCAAGCTTTATCAATGATACCACTAAATGTCTGGAGGAAATTCACATTGATTAATTCTATTCTAGAATTAGCCAGCAAGGGCATTAGCATATACTGGGAGAACGCTCTAAACAAGTTTCTTGCCCTTTATGAAATTTACTAGGAAAATTAGATTTTTCTGTGGAAACAGTCCAAATTTCAGGGTACAATTACCTGTGGAAAGATTCCCCTGGGCTGGGATTCAGAGGTGTTCATTGGTGGATGCCTTTGTGGTCCACTGCACTAGGCTCAGAAACTAGCTGCCCTTCACTTCACTCCCTGGACTCTTTCTCATCATATAGTCCCTGTTCCTGCCCCTCCAGTTCTGGTAGCACAATCAGATCAACTCTGTCACCACTCCTTTGAAGGGCACATCAGCCCAGTCCCCTGTGCTTCCAGTCACCATCCTTGCAACTTTCCTCCCTGGTCAACATTACCCTCTAGGCATTATCTCCTATTAGAAAGTAAGCTCCTTGAAGGCAGGTCCAGTCTTTGCTTTGCATTTACATTCCCAGTGCGTAGCATAAAGTGCTTAATAAATTCTTTTTCATTCATATATTCATTTGAAATGATGTTTTTCATTCCAGGTTCTTTATAACTGGGGGCTGGAAAACCACAAGGAGGAAGCTGGGAAAATAAACTTCATGATCCAGTCTCTGAAATACATTTCATGGAAAGGTGGCTTTCACTATTTTATGGAAATTGTCAACTATCTAGCAAGGGCCAGGAACAGCTGATGCCTGGCCCCTTAATCTGGTTCACTCACCTTGCTGGATTTGTGGTCTACATTGAAAGTGGAAATGACTCCATCTACTAGCTTCCGCCCCTCTCGGAGGACCATGTATTCAGATAGACGGTTAGCCAGGTATGTTTTTCCAGTGCCACTGGGCCCAGAGAGGATGATGCGTCTGTGCTCCGTCAGGAGGGTGACATACCGCTGAAGGATGGGTTTTGGGATAAGAGATTCAAAGACCAGACAGTCCAGGCTATTTTCAGAGAGGCCTACATTTGGGAGAGAAATGCAAAGCGTAAGACTTCTATATTGTGTTGGGTACCTATCTCATCTCTTCTAAAAATTGTGTGAGCTCTTTGAAGTCAGGGACATGTATGAATTATCTCCTTAGGTGTCCCCACTTCCTTAGAATCTAGACACAATGTCTTAAACATCTCATACATCTTATACATGCTCACATTTAATAATTCACATTTACCTAGCACTTCAAGTCTCATAAAGTGATTTTCCCTACACAAGCTTAAGGAAGTGAATGAAGGTATTATCTCCCAATTTTACAGATGAGGAAAATCAGGCTCTGAGAGCTTAACTAACTTTTTTATTTTAGTGAGCAAGTATCTAACAGCTTCTACATCCAAATCCAACTTGCTTTCTACTGTGCCTTGGTGGCTCTCAGAGATTTCTGGAAATAGGAGGCCCTGGTCCTCGATGAAGAAAATTTCTGTTTAATACAGATAGGAGTCTTCTTGAAAGTAAATGAATGGCTGAGAAATTTCAGATTAGCAATCAGTTTAGATTCTAGTATTTTTAACGGCTTTAGGTACACAGGGCTCTTGAGTGAAGACACTCATCTTCAGGACAGATAGGCTGATCCCTTCATCCTTGACACCCTGCAGATTGAACCGAATTGTCTGCACCAGAATGAACTTTTGTGGAAGAAATCTTTTGTATGCTCTGCATGCCTGGAAGGCAAATCCATTTCCAACATCATACTGAGTTTTGATAACAGAAGGTGGCCAAAGGAACTCTACACACCTGTCAGCAGATTTAAAGTATTTCATTTTAATTTTTATAATAAATTTGTATCCTATCCTTTGATTCAAAGTAACCTACTATATATTTTCCCACTGTAATCTAGGCATTTTAAAAAGAAACAAGCATTTGGGACAGGTGTTCCAATATTAGTTAAGCCTCTATTCCTCTGTAAGAAGAGGAGTTGATGTTTATACTGTTTTATGAGGCCCTGGATATCTTTTGTCTCATTTGATTCTTAACATCAGCCTTCTGTGGTTCTGCTATTATTACCCCCACTTACAGATGAGCCAATTCTCTTGTAAAACTCGTCTTCTACAAGTTACAAGGCTAATGGGGCCCTTCTCATTTAATTTCAGCAATAAGCACAGTCTTGTTAAAAATGTTTTCAGTAGCCCTTTGCAAACCCTTGGGATTAGTTAAAAGGACTGAAGGCATGTTAAGAATAACTGTAGCGAAGGGGGAAAAAATGCATTCTGCCAAGTGTTAAAACAAGGGTGACAATTAACAAGGAGCTCTGAACTCTGCATCTGGCTTAATTACCTTTGATAGAAACTGAGATGGTGTTATTTTCTCCAACCAAATAACCACAGGGTAGCAGTTCAGGAGTCTCTGGAGTGTTGGTCCGTTTGATTTCCCCAATGCTGTAGCCTAGAACACTGTCTGAATTCAGGCCCAGCTGACTTGCTGGATCCACATGAATAATGTATTCCTGGGGAAAAAGCAGAAAAAAATCAAGCCTGATCAAAGCCCCGGCTCAGATTTGTAGGTGACTCATGGTTTCACTGGGTGATTTATGACCATCTCCTCTTCTCTCTCAGACAGAGTCTGAGATGAAACAGAGCTGTGAAGTGAGTGGAGGACGAGCTGGCTGTCTATAAATGCTTTTGATACTTCTAGAATCCCTGAAGGCCTCTACAAATAATGATTTATTTGGTTAGTGATGAAAAAAAAAAAACTTGGAGAAGTTTGTGTACATTTAGTCTGGATTAACTGAGCATGGAAAAGTTAGGGTACTTCTTCCAAGCTCATCCAACATCTCTAGTTACCAGGCCTGAAAGTGGAGTTGGATAATGTATAAGAAGACAGCTCTGGCATGAAGCTTTTATTCCCCTAGAAACTCCTCCTATGCATCTGGGCAAAAATGTGACTAAACAAGTTCCTGGGATAGGCAGTTGGTGGTTGCTTCCAGCAAAGATCAGGGTGCCTGGAAATAGGAGGCCCTGGTACTTTGAAAAGGAAAATGTTAGCTCAATTTTGATGGCAGTCTCCTTGAAGGGGAACAAATGAGTAAGATGTTTCAGATGAGGAATTAAATTGGATTCTGGGGGAAGGTTCACCAAAACAGCAACCTTTAGGCTTAGTTGCATCTTCTTTGGTAAAGAGGAAAAGAACTATACAATGACAGAGTTGCCGACACAAACAGGTCATCTGAGATTGGGGAATAGTTTTGTGGGTTCCCCATGCCTCTTGTTGTCTCCCTTCCTCATCCAGTGAACACTCTGCAGATATTCAGCAGCACTATCTACAAAGGGTCTACATCTATGAAGGGTCCCATTGTCATGAAAGTAAAGATAGCTACCAGTTATTTTACCAGTAGTGGGAGTAGATCTGAACTGACCAATCTCGTAAACATAATAATTTGTAAACTGGCTGGCTAAAGTTAGAGGTGTGATCTTTGACTAAAGAAGGGTTTTCTCTATACAAAGCTAACTTGCTGAGATTGAATCTGGGCCCTTGGTCTCACAGGTTCTTCCCATGGGCCTAGACACATTCTAAATACTTGCTGACTATCATGTGTAGATCTCTCCTCCATTTATTGAGCAAGCACTTATTAAGCACCTACTACGTGCCAGGCATTGGGCTAGGTGTTGGGGATGCCCACAGGAATAACCCCTCACTTCGAGGATCTTAAATCAACTTGTACCTAAATAGTTAAAAATATGTGTGAAGTAGTATCTCAGGTGCGTGAGGGAGTGGGCTTAGGGAATTACAAACCAGGGGAATCAAAATGGGCTTCGTGTAGTAGGTGGTGCTTAAACCAAACTTTGAGGGGAGACAGGAATTCTCTGAGGCAGAGGAGAGGAGGGAGTGCCTTCCAGGCATAGGAAACAAGTCATACATAGGCATGGAATACCATGTACAGGGGACAGCAAGTGAGCAGGATTGACTATAACACAGAGTGAGTGAAGAAGAGTAATATCCAATGATCCTGGAATGATGGACTGGGAACAGATGCCAAACAGCTTTAAATGCCAGACAGGAATTTGTATTTTATTTTAAAGAGAGCCACTATAGTTTCCCGAGAAGGGGAGTGTCATGGTCAGACCTTTGTTTTGGAAATATCAATATGGCAGCATCATGGAGAGTGGACTGGAATGTGTTCACAAGGCTATCTCCAAAAGGTCTATGATAAATATATACACCGCTCTTACATTCAGTAGGCGGTTAATAAATGCTTGTTGAGTGAATAAAAATTTGTCAAACATAGGACTCTGTTCTTTGATTCATCTCTACACAGGGAGGGGACAGAAGTAACAGGTCAAGAACAATAAGATGTCACCCTCCACATCTCTAAACAAGGACTCACTCCCACCTCTGTCACCCATGTATGATCACGAACACCTTTAGGAATCACTTACTTTGAAGAGCCGTCTAACCACCCCATCCAGCACATCCCACTTCGTCTTGCCACTGACTCCAATGCAGCCAATAAGAAAGAGGTGTGGCCTGGAATCCTAAGGGCAAGGAGAGTATTCAAGTGAAGAAGCAGTTATTCATCTTGAGATGACTCAGCAGAATATCTAGACCACTTAGTTGGAAAAAAAATAAAAAAAACCCCAAATACCTGGACGCCTTCACACTAGCTTTCCTTGATATATAGATGTGCTGTCTGTGAAATTGCCTTTCCTTGGTCTGAATGATCTCAGTGCTGTTCACAGTGCCATTCAGATGATACTGACTAGTAAGAGTAAGCTTGAGGGCAGGAAGCATGGCTTCTCTGGGGTCTGTTGGACTCTGACCCTCCTTGGTGCTGTCCATTCTGCTCAAAACGTCCTTCCCACCTCTGCTTAGTCATCTCCCTCTTGTAAAGTCTTCCCTTCAACTCACCTTCCAAACTGTCCCAGAAAGTATGCATGGAGGGACTGCACCTGAATTTAATCTGCTCACCATACATTACTCATGAATATCAATTACCCAAACCTTAGTTTTTCTTTCTTATCTTTTCCTCATATCAGTTCTGTCACCACAATAAGATTCTAGAGGGCCAAGGCTCTGTCTCTTGCCTTGATACCTCTGCCCACAGAGCTCTGTGTACAAAGTGTATGGAATAAGGATCATGTTGGATAGACCTCATACTAAGAGGGTGCTCAGCTAGGAAAACCTGATAAATTATTGGATGAGATTATATCACACTTGGTTTCAAATACTTGTTATGTTTCAAAGAACACATGGCTACAGGGATGAGTGGGGGACATTCTAAAGAGGTTAAGCCAAATCAGAAGAGGGTTCACCAAAGCATGACAATCCTTTGCATTTATCATCACCATTTACATTACTTCTGGACAAGATGTTTCCTACACATCTTTCCCAATCTGCAATTCTATACTCATATTTCTCACCATCAATGTTAGTACAGGATCTGCTATTAAGTAACTTAAATGTAATACCTGATTCTGGTTGGCAGGCAATGACAATTTGGGCATGTTGCATAGTCTAGGCTACAACACTATATTGATCAGAAAGACAAGGGACAATTATAAACATAGTACACATTTATAAAGAGCTTTCTTCCCAATAGCTCTTCAAGTTTCGTAGGCTCCTAGACCTAGAGCCAAGTGGAATCTCTTAAATCATCCAGTCCAACCATTTAAATTTTCCAGATGAAGAAATGATGAGGCCCAGGGAGAGTGACTTACCCAGTATAAAACAGGTGGATGGCATCAGAGCCAGGATTTAAACCCTATTTCCCTGATTCTACTATGCCACGCTGCTGACAGAAATGGCAGGTATCTTCATCCCCATTTTC
Source organism: Trichosurus vulpecula (assembly GCF_011100635.1). Taxonomy (NCBI): domain Eukaryota; kingdom Metazoa; phylum Chordata; class Mammalia; order Diprotodontia; family Phalangeridae; genus Trichosurus; species Trichosurus vulpecula. The sequence goes on along the minus strand of NC_050578.1, from coordinate 232,693,113 downwards.
CAGATAAGGAAACTGAGATTAAAAGTGCCTTGTCAATAGTTCTGCAGCTAATGAGTGTTAGGGTTAGGACTGAAACTTGGGTCTTCTGTCTCCCCCATTAAACTGTGAGTTCCTTGGGGGCAAGGACTATCTTTTGCCTCTTTTGGTATTCCTAGTGCTTAGCACAGTGTCTGGCACATAGTAGGCTCTTAATAAATGCTTATTGACTGCCTGACTCTAAACCCAATGCTATTCCCAAGATACCATGATGCTACAAAGAGACTTGAAGTGGAAAGTTGTGAGGTCCAGCTTTACGATGGTCAGTTCACTTTCAACCATCCATATCATGCTATTTGACTTAAAAGTTTAATCAAATACAAACGGAGACTATTTTTTTCCCACAAAGTAACCATAGCTTTATAAGACCCCATAGGAGAAGAGAAGCTATATTTCTCAAATTCAGAGTCACCCCACATGATCCCCAAAACCAGAGTCTTGCCACAGGTACTAGGAGGATGGCAGAATTGACATGTAAGAGAAAACAGGGGATCAAACTCATGCCCCCCTTCATTATTGGCAATCCCTGTCAATCCCTGCCAGGGCTCTCTGCACCTCTGTAACATATGCCAGGTTTCTCCTCTGCTGTTTATGAGGGCCTTGGAATATAACTGGCAGGCTGGGTCAATTTATTTTTGTCCAATTATTTATATGGTTTGAGTTTTTCAAATAAGCTTAGTGACTTTGAAGTGCTTCGGCCATCTGCGAACTTTGGAAAAACTATTTTCAATGCCTGATGAATGGGGAAAAGTTAATAACAATAACTTTAAAAGTACAATGTGGGAATATTTTTGTATTTGCTAGATGTGGAAAATTCACAAGAAAGGAAAGAACTTCTAGTTCTAATTGTGTCCAAATACCCTACTTTGTTAGGGAGCTCATCTGTGACCTGTTCAATTTCTCTTTCAAGCATAGGGTTATTTAAGTATGCTGTTTCCTCTCTTGTTAATCTGGGAAATTTATATTCTTGTAAATATTCATCCATTTCATTCAGATTGTTGGTTTTAATGGCATATAGTTGGGCAAAGTAGATCTCAGTAATTGCTTTAATTTCATCTTCATTGGTTAAGTGCTCTTTTTTAAAAAGTTTTTTTGGGGGGGGCAGGGCAATTGGGGTTAAGTGACTTGCCCAAGGTCACACAGCTAGTAAATGTGTCAATTGTCTGAGGCCAGATCTGAATTTAGGTCCTCCTGACTCCAGGGCCGGTGCTCTACTCTCTGTGCCACCCAGCTGCCCCTAAGTACCCTATTTTGAATCTGAAATGTTTCTGGGATTATTGAGGGCAAAGAGCAGGGCTGGTTGAGGAAAAGACAATGTTAGTAGCAATAGCAAAAAAACTATAAAGCATCAAGGTGATACAGTTTACAATTAAGTCACTAAACTAGGTATTTCTACCTGGGGGAACGGGAAAGGGCAAAAGGCGATAGGAGCAGGGAAAGGGATCAAACTAACCTCCTTCCATTTCATTTCATCCTGCAAGCTGACAACTATCTTAACATGCCTGCCTCCTTCCTTCCGTGCCGAGCATTCACCAGCGTCATCCAGCAACATGTCTGCGAATGGAAAACACCGACAGCCTCTTTTAGCCACACACGGACAGCGAAGCTGGATTCCTGGCACCACCACGAGGGTGGCAGCAGAATAAATCAGATGGTCCAAGGGAGGAGATGGGACATGAACCAACAGAAACCAATGAGAGGACCAAAGAAATCAAAAGGCTGGTCACACACTCTGTAGAGCAGAGAAAGGCTAAACCAAAAACAGTCACAGCAGCCTCATGGGGAAAAAAAATATAAATTAAATAAATAAATTAAAAAGCACAAGCCTTTGTATGTGTAACAGGAAAAATACAGATCAATGGTATTGATCTTTCCACCAGTCTGGAATCAATTTTGAAAGCAGGAACATCATACAAAGCTATGACCCTAGTGACAAGTCATCATTTTTCATACACGGCATTCATCTGGCAGGTCAGCATTTGAAAATGGTTTAGCACAGGGCAGAAGCTAAGCTTGTAGCTAGGAGAGTTTCGGGCCAAAATTAAAGCCAAGCATGATGACATTCTGAAGGCTGGGCTCATGTCAGTAGCCAACACACACAGATGTTCACACACTCACATACACCCATGTGCTCACACACCCGATGCCTTGGGCCTTTTATTTCATTCTGATCTTTTTAGCTCAGGGCTCCCTGAGGCAACTGGGCCGACTACGGGCCCCGTCTTGCCGGCTGGCCCTGTGGCTTCACTCACCCAGACTGGTTGACTCAGTGAGGTTAAGGCTGTGTTGAGAGAGACCCAAGGACTGCCTCGGGGAAGACGAGATGGACACCTGGGATGGAGCCCGGCTGCAGCTGCCACCATGGTTCTCAGATTTGAGCCTGTCATTCTCTGCTTTTAACTTCTCAATTTCACTCTGCAAAGAATCAAAGAGAGGGATTCCTTCTAGACACATCTAACCTGTGCAACTGCAGGAAAGAATTAAAAAACTTCCACAAACTGTTCCTCCCACTTTTTACAAACGGGCATAGTCCCATTGGACTTTGTTAATCATGTATGCCTTGGGGCCGTCACCCACTTCTTGAAATTCTTGGCAAAGACCAAGAAGGGCACCAAAAATGCGAATGGCTCTCTAAGCACCTAACATTTTAGAGATTTGAGAGCTTTTCCTATAAGCTTTCTCCAATACTTCAAGGCTAGGTATTTTGGTGTGGAAACCCCTCTCTGATGATATAGCTCACACCCTTATAACTTAGTAAATGGTCTTTGAGAGTCACAGTGGCCCCAGAATTTATTCCCCTGTACCAATCTGATGACTCTCTCTGAACTTAGCCTGGTCCTTATACAACACCTCATTCTCATACCTGAAGCATTAGTTCTAGGAAAAAATGCCTTCCTAACCCAAGAGAAAAAAACAAACAACCCAAACTCTACATTCCAGCCTCATTCATTATTCCCCTTCAAATAGTTTTTGTTCCAGCCAAACTTGTCTTATATCTTTCTCACATAAGAGGCTCTACCTCTTGCCTCTGTGCTTTTGCAATGGTTGTGCCCCAGGCCTAGAATGCACTCCTCTCCCCACCTTTGCCTCTTAGAATCCCAAGCTTCCCTTAAAACTCACTTCAAATTCGACCTCCTCTAAGAGTTCTTTCCTCAACCCCACAGCTGCTATTGGCTCTCCCCTCCTATTTATGATTTACATAAGTATGTATTATTTCTGCCTGATAGAATATAAGCTCCTTGAGGGCAGAGACTGTTTCATTTCTGTTTTTATAGCTCCAGTGCTTAGCATAGTGCTTGGCACATAGTAGAGCTTAATAAATACTTATTGATTGATGACTGGTTGGCCCTATGAGAATGTGTTTTTAAGAATTTATGGTCACCTTTCCACTATCGTGAAGCACTGAAGTTGAAGTAGCCTATAACACTGGTCCTTCCATCTAAGCAACTGCAGAGAAAGAACTGATGAGTCTGAATGCAGATTGAAGCATGCCTTTAAAACTTTATTATTGTTTTTTTTTTTTGCTTTGCATTTTCTTTTGCAACATGGCTAAATGGAAATGTTTTGCATGATTGCGCATGTATAATCTATATCAAATTGTGTGTTTTCTCAAGGAAGGGAGGGGGAGGGAGAGAATTTGGAGCTCAAAACTCTTAAAAACAAATGTTAAAAATTTTTGTTTACATGTAATTGAGAAAAAAACTGAAATTAAATATACATTGAAAATGTTTGCTGACTGTTTACCTTCTTTCTTTTCCATATCTCCTGACCCTTTGTTATATAAAACATCATATAATAAATAAGATATTCTTTTAGAAACACACCCACTAATGGTTTCCCAGTTGGGCTCATAGAAATGGGCCAGTGAGGGAAGGACTCTATGAAAACCAGTGCAACCTCTGCACCATCTCCTGGGACATCTATCTTGAAAGCCATTGCAGATTCCATGAGGCATACTGCTCTCCACCCCCACCTTACCTGCATTCTGTTCATGGCCTCTCGGAGCTGGTCGAGCTGGTGGGCTGAGCTGAGGGCTTCTAGGCGGATATCAGTGAGCTTCATCTCCTTGTCTCTCAGCTCATTACGTAACTGCATCACCGTCTCTGCTTCACTATCTGTACATTCTGAAATGCTGGGGAAAAGCCAAGAATGATTAATGGGACCACTTGCAAAGGTAACTCTGAGCGAGCCAATTTATCTCCATGGGTTTGCAATTCAAACCAACAGTAAATGAGGAAAAACTGGATGATGCATGAAGCGTGCTTTGCAAACCTTAAAACACTACGTCAATGTCATTAATTATCATCTTCATCTTCATCATCCATATTTGCTGCATGTTAACTATTTGGAGATTAGGAAAGTGGAGTAACACAACAACGACAAATTTAGGCAGCACTTAAGGTTTGCGAAATACTTTATGTATATTATCTTAGTTTGTCTTTACAATCCTGCGAAGGAAGCACCACAGTTATGATCATCACTATTTACAGATGGGAAACCTGAGGCTAGAAATAATAAGTGAATTGTTCAAGGTCAGATGACTACTATGTGTCTGGGGTGGGGTGTGAACCTGGGTTGTCTTCCTGGCTCCAAGTCTGGGACCTGATCAACTTCAGCACATGGCCTCCCCAAGTGCTGGGAAGGCATTGGCTAGCACTTCTAATAGGTAACCATTAATATTCTTAAAGCCCAGAGAGCAAACATCCTTGAAATTTCCCACATTTGAGGGCTTCAACAAGCAGGATGTGCCACTTACCACCCCTGAATAGCACTCAAACAACCCATGCAAAGTGAGGAACAGCATCCTCAGAATTCAATGACCTCAGTGTGTATACACTGGCGGGCCTCTCCAGTGACTCAGCGTGGTGCAGAAATCTGAAGTCCAATCAAAGAGGGAGGTTTTCTGTTTGATCTAAAGGGCAGATACTTATGACTAAGTAGTATAAGGGCAATTTCTGTTTCCCAAAATTAAGAGAAAAATTTGAGTTAACGTAAAGGTATGGAGCAAAGTGCAATTCTATTTATGTGCAAGACACCTTGTTTGCTGTTTCTTGAGAAGTTAGAAAAATGATTTCCAGGGTGTACCACCTCATCTCCTTCCTACCCTCCAGTCTGATACTATTTTATGGAAGAAACTTCTTTTTAGTGGAGTTGCAGCCCAATGACTCTAATTGTGAAATGAAACTCAGAAATATAATCTATAAACTTTTGAGAAGTTTAGTTGTGAAAAGTTTCCCCCTAGGCCTTCCATAAGTCATTAGTAAGTCACAACTCTGATGTAAACAAGGCAACTGAGATTCCTTGTTTATTCTCCTTCCTTTAATGTAGTGGGACTCTTTTTGCCTCTAGGATAAAATATAAACTCTTCTGTTGGAATTTAAAGGTCTTCACTACTTAGTGCCTTAATTGTGCTTTGATTTTCAACCTTATTGATTCCAGCCTTAATTGTGCGTTGGTTCCTTTCCTTGCACTCCATACTAGAGTCAAATTGGCCACCTTGCTACCCTCCACACATTATTCCATCTCTTATTTCAAGAATACCCTCTTGCCTCACCTCAGCCTTTTAGAGTTGCTTGTTTCCTTTAAGATGAAGCTCAGGCTCTTGTAAGGGGGGGGGTCACACCCCCAAGACTGTTCCTCCAACCCTAACTAATGTAATTAACAAGATGCTCTATGCCATAAAACCATTTAGGGGGTAAGGGAAGGGAAAAGGAGGAGATGAGAGCCTACTGTGTGCCAGACACAGGGATAGGTGATTTTTTTTTACAAATATCTCATTTGTTCCTCACAATAACTCTGAAAGATAGGTGCTCTTATTATCCCCATTTTATATTTAAGGAAACTGGGGCAAAGAGGTTAAGTGACTTGCCCTGGGTCACACAGCTAGTAAATGTCTGAGGCCTAATTTGAATTCAGATCTTCCCAAATCCAGGCCCAAAGGTCTATCCACTGGGGACCAGCTGCCTCTATCTTTTTCAGGTGAAAATAACTGAATTAAAGAATCAATCAGTCAGCCAAATCAAAGGTGTAAACTAGTATTGAACAAGTCTTAAATCAATGTGGGAGAATGAAGTGCTTCAGCCATTTGGAAGTAATCAGATGATTCTTAAGATCTTAAGATGATACTTAAGAGAAAATGTTTCAGGATTGGTTGGAAGAATTGGACACACCTTTGGGCCTATTTCTAAGAAGGGGTCTGAAGAGAAAGTTTGAGTTTGAGTTTGAGAAAACAGATCCTTTACAAGAAGGCAGTAAGGAAGTGGGGGAGAGAGTGACCCTGGAGAGAGGATCATACTCCCACCCCTTAAGACATTTTGTACTTTAAAAAAGGTCAGAAGATTTAGACTTTTTATAGGAGCTGGTGCAGCAGTGGCCCAAGCACTCTAAGAAAAGTCAACTTCAGGAAATGTGACATTTACAGGGCAGAGAGAAGTATAGTTAGGGATTCTTACAAAGGTACCAAATCTCATAGCCTAGAAAAGAGCTACACTTCTGGGAAATTTGGTAAGGACTTCATGAAGGCAGAAAAGGATTTCCATTTAACCAGGAGCTGTGAGGCTAGCCCCTGTAAGCTTGAGCCCACTTTCCCCTAGACTCTATATGGACTTGTGGGAAAGTGCTTCTCAGACTTTTGGGGAAATATTTTTGTACCAACTGGTCTTACTATATACCACATTAGTAAATACCTCTTTCTAAAAGCTAATTAGGTCTGGTTGTCTATCAATGGGGAGTACACCGGGTGGGGGGCTCATGAGTGATATTATTAGAAAACATTTGACCTCTCAGAACCCTTGACCTTTAGAGCTCAGAGGGGAGCAGTAGTCATCCATACTCTGTGAGTCTGGCCTGCCAATGATCATGGGAGTCTACCATCAAGAACAGCATCATGTGCCTATCAACTGGAGAATGGCTAAACAAATTGTGGTATATGATTGTAATGGAATACTACTGTGTTACAAGCAGGCTGATTTCAGAAAAACCTGGAAAGACTTATACAAACTGATGCAAAGTGAGTAGGACCAGAAGAACACTGTACACAGTAACAGCAACAGCATACAAGGATCAGCTGTGAATAACTTAGCTGTTATCAGCAATATAATGATACAAGACAATTCTAAAGGACTCACGATGGAAAATGCTATCCACATCCAGAGAAAGAATTGATGGGAGTCTGAATGCAGATTGAAACATATTATTTTTCACTTTGGTCTGTGTCTTCTTTTACAACATGACTAATATGGAAATATGTTTTGCATGACTGCACATGTATAACCTATATCAAATTGCTTACTGCCTCAGGGAGGGGGGAGATGAGGAAGGAGGGGAGGGAGAAAATCTGGGACTCGAATTTTTAAAAAATGAACGTTAAAGTTGTCTTTATGTGTAATTAGGGAGTAAAATAAAATATTATTTCAAAGTTAGAAAAAATAAAGATGATTGGATAGGTAAAAACCAAGCATTGTGACAAAACTGGGTATTTAGGACTTGAATCACCTTTTTGTCTCACAAAGCTTTGTACCCTAGAACCTAAAGACTTAACTACAAAAAAAATACTTGGCTTGGGAAGCTTGTAGGTGGTTGTCTTAAGAACTGTCTTATTTGTGGGATAAGTAGTTTCCTGATATAAGTGGAATCTCTGGTACCTGCTACATGAACCCTTTTCTTATCCCTCCAGCTTCTACTATTCTGCTTCCCAAAATTACTTTTGTATTCATTTTGTAAATATTCTCTATGTACTTATTTATCTATATATTGACTCTCTTGATACAATGTATATATTGACTCCCTCGATAATTCTTCAAGTCAACGGCTGTTTCATGTTTGTCTTTGTATCACTTAAGTCTGAAAACACAGGAAGTGGTTAATAAAGGCTTGTTGACCAACTGACTGCTTATCTGTTCATCCATAAAAGGACATGCCTACAGATAGACCCCTGGCATGTGAGTAGAGTGTAGGATCATAAAAAAATACTGATGAATTCAATTGCTGGAAAGGTAGTTCTATGAGTTTAAATGATCACAGAAGTGGAGGGGGGACCTGAGGCAGGAAGCTTTACTGTTTCTTGGAGAGAAGACAGAAAAAAACTTAAGTTCAGCAAAGTTACAAAGCTGAAGTTGATTATCTCCAAGAAAGATGTTAAGCATGTGGCTGCTACAGAAATGATCCAGCAAGTTGGCTTTCAAAGTACTGTATACTGGGTTTGTGGCCAAGAAAAACCTGACCTGTACAACTGGTGGAGGGTGGTGGATTCTTTAATTGCCAAAGCAAAACCAATTATAAAATTGTCAAAAGTGATATGATGATATCTTGGGAGGCAGGAAGAAAGAGAAGGAAAACAAATGAACTCCAGAACAGTCACATTCTGCTGTTTTCCCCTCAACTTTCTTTTCTGGTTGCCCGAACTTAAACTATTCATCGCAACAAAGAGTTTGAAAGATGGCACAACGATATTTCATTTATAAAAGCACTCAGTATTGGGGCAGGACTTTCATTGTCTCAGAAACTCTACAAACATAAGTCTATTGAAGTTTTAATTATGTATCCCTGATATAGTGTGAAGACTACATTGGCCACAGAGTCAAAGTCCTATGACCAGTTATGTTATTATGAGCAAGCAGCAAGCTAGGTCCCCTCTCTGAGTCTCAGTCTCCTTATTTGTAAAATTATAGTAATACTTGTACAACCTAAGCTTGTGAGGAAATAACTTTGTAAGACTTAAGGCATGATATGATGGTGAGATGATGATCCACAGGATCCTTGATCTAGAAAGTTGGAAGAGACCCCAGAGGTCATTTATTTAGTTGAGTCCCCTCATTTTGCAGATAAAGGAACTGAGGTCACCCTGCTAGAAAGCATTAGAGGCAGAATTTGAACCCAGGTCTTCTGACTCCAGAGCTAGTGCTCTTCCAAGGGGTAAGCATTCACCAAAGCCAAAACTATGGAATGGAAAGTGCTTATTTAATGTTTATTGAATTGCATAAAAACCAAAAAATCATAATGACAAAGCTGGATATTCATAATTAAGGTAATCTTTTTTCCCCCCAACTTACACATTTTCCAAACTACAGCTAGGTACTCTAAGGCTCAACCATAATCAAGCAAACTTGGTTTGGTATACTTCCAGGGGAATACTGTCCTTTTTGTAATAATCAGTTTCCTGATTTATTTGGAACCATTTGGCATTTGAAGCTCTTCCCAACCATGGTCCCTTCCTACTTCTCCCATTTTCTTACACCTTCATCCCATCCACACACTCTATGATATAGTGACACCGGCCTCCCAAATCCATGCCTTTTGACTAGCTGGCCCCTGTGCCTAGAATATTCTCGCTCTTCACTTGTGCCTACTGACCTCCCTAGCTTCCTTCAAAATGCAGCTCCAATCCCACCTTCTGTAGGAGGTATTTCCTGGTGCCTACAGCTGCTAATGCTTCCCCCTTTCAGCGTGCCTTTGTCTGTTCTCTGTATATCTGTATGTATCTTGTTATTTACATGGTGTTTTCCCCTATTAGAATGTTGAAGGCAAGAAACACCCCTTCTCCCCCACTTCTTTTTTTGGGTCCTCAATACTCAGCACAGTGCCTGGGCACACAGTATGTGATTAATAAATGCTTGTTGATTGTCTGACTGAATCTGCAATATATAAGCATTCCCTCGTGATACTCTAGTGGTCCAAGGGTTCTTAATCTTTTCTGTGTCATGAATTCCTTTGACAGTGTGATAAACCCAATGGATCCCTTCTCAGAATAATGTGTTTTAATTTATGAAATAAAAGATATAGGATTAAAAGGTCGCCAATTGTATTAAAGGCAACCAGGTGGTATAGTGGATAGAATGCTGGGACTGAAGTCAGGAAGACTCATCTTCCTGAGTTCAAATCTGGCCCCAGATACTCACTAGCTGTGTGATCCTAGACAAGTCATTGAAACTTTTTTTTACTATCAGTTTCCTCATGGAGAAGGCAATGGCAAACTGCTCCAGTATCTTTGCCAAGAAAACCCCAAATGGGGGTCACGAAGAGTCACACATGACTGTAAACAACTGAACAACAGCAAATTAAATTGGAAATACAGTTATTAAAATATTAAAAACAAAAGTTTGCAGACTCTAGTTTAAGAATCCCTGCTCTGGTCTGTGACAATTAGATCATTACAGCTCCAGTAAATTGCCAAGGAAGCTTATTTTAGTCTCTATCCTAACTGAATTGGTTTGCCATCGAACTCACGACCAACAAGGCATTTAATTGCTTTCTAACTCAATGCAATTTTTTCTACCCTTAGTCAATACAAAATTTCAATAAACATCACCAGGGAATATGTACTACTCAATGTTTAACAAGCAGAAGGCACTATACTGGCAGTCCTTTGCTAAACAATGGTCAAAAACCCAAAAGAAAGACAAAGTATGTCTCCTCACCTGTACTTAGATGCCCAGCAAACATCTGAAGTCAAGACACATCAACAAACATTTATTAAGCTCCTATTATGTGCCAGACACTGTGCTAAGCTCTAGAGGAAGAGAGGGAAAGTAGTCATCCCCACCAGGACATACACTATCCCTACAAAGAAGCTAACTCACTAACGTAAAGGACTACAAGGAGAGTAAAGTCTTCCAATGTATGGCTTAAGAAAAAAAAAGTTTACCATCAATCTTGGCCAAGTTTTAACTAAGAAGGGCTTTCTAAATTATTCAATTTCTTTTCCTAACTAGTATCAGCTTATTCATTCCAGCCTATTTTCTAATGTTATGTTTTGAAGCTATGGCTGCTGACTGCCTCTCAAGGGTGGGGACTCACTTCTACCTTCCCACAGTTGGCATCCCTTCCTTGCCAAGAAGGTGGGTGTTTTCTGTCACAACCCCTGATTTCCTTACTTTGGTTTCATCCCTGAACTCCCTTGAATTTCCTTATTTTTCACATTCTTACAAACCTTTCAATGTTAGAAATGAGCATTTGCTACGCACCCAGCCTTTGGAAAATTAGACCAAAGACAAACATCTCCAGATTCTATGGACACTGTGGAATGTAAGAAAAGGGCTTTGCCAACCTCACCCAATCCCAGTAGGGAAAGTGGTTTCTGAAAAAGAATTCTTTCTTACAGTCTCTAGTTGCTCTATGTATCATAATCCCAGCTAGACAGTATGCTGCTCTGAGGTGGAGTCCTGTTATCTAATTCTTTCCCTCTGCGACTCTCAATACAGGATCCTGAACACAATACTAGCTAAATAAATATCTGTTAAATGAATGTGTGAATAGTGACAACCTTCCAGTTCTATATTAGGGGCAGATTTATAAACTTCAGCCTGATAATTGGAAGCATCTGAATTCTTTCAGTGTATTATGCTATCAATGAAGTTATTTTTTCCACATTTTCCAGACACTCAGATCAACTAATCAACAAGTATTCATTCCCTTCCTTCCTTTAGAGCTTAGCACATAGTAAGAACTTAATAAATATTTGTTGATGTGACTTAACTTCAGATGTTTGCTAAGCATTTAAGTGCAGGCCTTTGTACCAGGTGTCATATTGATTATGAAGGTAAAAAAAGATAGGACTTCTGCTCTCAAGGAACCTAGAATCCAAGTAGAGAAAACAATATATCTGTATTAAAAGATAACTAACAACATTAGGCATTATGTAGTGATAAAATCAAAAGTGGGTGCCCATGAATAAGGGAATGTCTAAATAAATTGTTGTACTTGAATGTGCCACCTTCAAGTGGGTCTATGGGCTGTAAGAAATGACAAACATGATAAATACTGAGAAGCATAGAAAGACTTCTGTGAACAGATGCAAAGTGAAGGAAAAATAACCAGGAAAACAATTTACACAATGACTTCAAAAATGAAAAGGGAAAGAACAACTACTAAAAAAGCTGAATGGTGAATTATAATGACCAAGGTTGACTCCAAAGAAGAAATAGGAGAAGACACTTCTCTCTGCTTCTTTGTAAAGGTTGGGGGACTTATGGGTGTGGAATATTGTATATAGGATCATACTTTTGGGATATGTCGGCTGGTTTTGCTGAATTTGCCCCCCCCATTTTAATTCTTTGTGATAAATTTTCTGTGGTGGAGGAGGGGAGACATGCATTGGGAAATGCAGGTGATTTAAAAAAAGATACTAATAAAATTTTTAAAATAGTCATAATATAACAGACTTTAGTACTGAAAGAGACATCAGAGATCATCTAGTCCAATCTCCCTTTTTTAGATGAAGAAACTGAAACCCATGAAAAGGAAGTGATTTATTGTTTGTCACAGGCACAAAACTGTTAAGTCAGGATCTGAACCTAGGTTCTCTACCTCCAAATCCAGCCTTTTTTCTATTACTCCATCCTGCCACTCATTTTATGAGGATAAATAGGACATCATACTTTCAAAGCAAAATTCCCTATTTATTCTAAATTGTCCATTGTCTTGACCCTCCACTTTGCGTAGGCTTTTGAAGTATTATCATACTATAAGAAACCACCGTTAATAACTACAAAAAAGTAAAAAGAAAAGAAAAAATACTATACAATGTTCCTCTAGCCCATTCTTCTTCCAAACTTCCCTATTTCATTGAGAGTACCATCATTTCCTCAATTACCCAGGTTCACAAGAGAACCATCTCTCACTCTCCCCTCTCCCTTAAACCTACATTTAATATCTTATGAAGTCTTGTCAATTCTACCTTTACCTCTACAACATTTTTTCTTTCTCACAACAACCACTTTGGATCAGTTCCTCATCAACTCTCACCTGGATTGTTATAATAGCCTCCTACATGTTATCCCTGCCTCCTGTCTCTTTCCTCTTCCATCCGATATATAGACAGCTGCCAAAATAATCTTCCAATGGCACAGGTCTGATGATGTCATTCCCCTGCTCAAACATCTTTATTGGCTCCCTACTGCCTTCAGGTTAAATTACAATGCTCCTCCAACCTATTATTTACAGTCCATTGAAATTTGGCTTCAGCCTACCTCTCTAGGCATATGTCATGTTACTCCCTTTTGAGCTGTCTACATTCTAGCCTAAGGGTCCAGCAGCTGTTCTCCCAATTTGTGGTTCTCTTTCCTGCTTTCTTTGCCTTCTCACAGGCTGTTCCCCCTTGGTTCTTCAATGCATGTATCTTAAAATCCTTAGCTTCCTTAAGACTTCCAGGTGCCCTCTTTCCTCAAATATTACTCCATTAATTTGTTTGCTTTTGTATGGTATTGTTCCATAGGATGTAAGTAATCTGTAGACAGGGATTGTTTTTCATCATTGTCTTTCTACCCCCAGTACCTGCGATAGTGCCTTTCACATAGTAGGTCCTTAATGAATGCTTGCAGGATTAGAATTGGATTTGGGGGTTTCAAAGTGTGTTAGCCTGATTTGCATGGCTGCTCAAAACTCCCTTTTTCCAGTGCCTTGGTAAGTCACTATTGTTCCAATGAGTGATGCCAAGAGTAAAAAAAAAAAAAGAACAATTCATGTTCCCTCTAAAAATGAGTAATCCAACCGAACAAGACCTCCAGGCCACATGAGTAAGCAATATTTAATAATAATCAGAGTTCTAATCCTAACATTACTTTACATTTAGATCATGCTTTGTACTTTTCCTTTTTGTGGCTTAAATAAAACATTTTATTATTGCCTTTTTTTTACAACAGTCATTTTTGTGATCCCTCCCTGTTCTTGTTTGTCCCTTGTAACAAAAAAAAAGCCTAACCAAGCTGAAAACAAAGAGTGCTTTGTGCTTTTCAAAATTATCATACTTCATCCTAGTATAACCCAACTATACTTTAGGGTATCATAGGACAGGAATTATTATCCCCAGTTAATAGATGAGGAAACTGAGGCACAGAAAGTTTGCATGACTTGCCCAAAGTCATTCAGCTAGGCAACAAGAGAGCTGGGATGTGAACTCAGGTCTCCTGACTTTCAGCCTAGTGTCACTAATTCTGATGTGTTAGGGCAAAAACAGCCTTCAACAAGGTGGTAACCCCTGGAATAGTTTTAAAGATTTGATAATAACGATAGCACAGAATATAATAATAACAGCATTCCTAGTTGCAATTGTTTTGACCATGTCATTGTTTCAAAGAAATAAAGATAACTTCATGCTGTTTTTTCCAAAAGGCTTTAAAATTATAGGCTGAACTTACAGAGAGTTTGAATGAGAATTCCTCAGCAGTGGCGTTGAGCCCGCAGAGCCATTGTGTGGCAACTTTGGTGAGGAAGGCAAAGAAGAATCTGTCATCTCCTCTATATCTGAATGGGAGGAAGCTGACTTAGGGGACTTCTTCTTCCCAAAAGCTTGCTTGAAGGAACTGCGTAACTGAAAAGATAGACTGGTAAGCACGGACGGAATCCTAAGAAATGCCCATCCATACCTTTGCCAGGGCAGAAAGACAGACATGCAGACTTTTGAAGGCAAGTGGCAGCCAAATGGCCCACTCTTTCCAAGGAGAAAGGTCACCAATGACTTTTCCCTTTTGATAGGGCTTTAAGGGAGAGGCAGGAATCAGAAACCATTGAAAGAACGGAACCTGGGGAGTGCATTCCATGCCTACTCTTTTGTTTGAATCTACAGGTAGAAACAGCAAGACAGGATGTGGCTCAGCAGATAGATGGATGTTTGGTTGATGAGGTTACAACAGCAACAAAGCGATATGCTTAGACACGGTGATGGATGCCAATGAGGTTAGTCATATGGATGGATGGGTTAGCTTGGTATTTGATGTTTTAGAGTTTGTCTTGCTTACCTCATTGACCTGCCAGAGGAAGCGCAAGCAAAAATTGGGAAGGGGAAGGAAAAAAGACAATTTTTAACAGATAAAGCCAGTGAATGGGGAAAGCTTTGGACTTTTCAGACATAACATGACCAATAAACACCACACAAAGAGCAGGTAAGTCTAATTGATATGGCCAGAACATGAGTATTTGGGAATGCCAGAGGCTTTCTCCATTATAGAAGAGAAGGAATAGTGTTTTTGGCTTCCATGTAGTCCAAATTCTTTCAAATTCTCCCTGGCTGACTGGAAAGCTTCTCACATCTTTTCATGACTATTGAAAAGAACAGAATTCTGCTATTCTTTTACCTCCTTCCATCTTTTTGCTCTTCATCGGTATTATGTCTACTCAAAAACACTGAATCGATTCCACTGTAGGTTGTATAATATTTTCATCTTTAAATTACTGTATTTTTTGGAGTCACTACCTTTTCTCTAAAATCACCTCCTTTCACAAAGAATTTAGTATATATAGACACAGCGGGTGTCCAATAAATACTTGTATGATTGAATCCAAGTTCTAAAACAAAAAAATGGCTCCTAGACTATGAAGACTTTCATCACCCATGCTTAACCACCCAGAGGCTACATAACTAGTTTAAGGTTCCCCAGGTCTGATATTTTTCTTTCTACTCCATACTTTGTGGTCGGAGTTGACAGGAAACAGTAAAACTCAAACCCACCCACCTGAGACCCTGTCTTTCTCTCTAAAATAAAAGATTCATGGGGAAGGAGGTTGAAATTGTTGGACAAAATTGCTTTTGGATGCATGTGAATTGATAATATCTATCCTTTCCTAGTCTCTCAATGTTATGCTTAAGAGTTGCGTTTAAGTTAAATAGACTCTAGGCCCTAGTTCCTAAAGGAAGGGGGAAAATTTTATATGTATATATACACATATATACATATACGTATATAGGCCTATATACATATATACATGCATGTATATATGTATATAGGCCTATATGCATATATACACACACACACACATATATATATATATCACTTATGCCTTTCTTAGAAAAGACATTTCTCCCTTCACTTTGAGAACTAATCAAAGCATTTAACACAGTAGAACTTGACAAATGTTTATTGACTGATTAACTAATTATGTTATGCTTAATACACAAAACAGTTGCCTAGAAACCATTTGTTGTTTTAAAGTTATTTAACAATTAGGGTAGGGGAATTGGGCTTTTTAGTGCTTGTAACTAGTATAGGTGTATCATAACTAAAATGTCAACCCTCTTTCCCATTTAATTAGACCTTGCCACCCATCCAGGATAATGTAAAATGAGTGAGAAGTGTATGGGATGAATGACAATTTCTAGAACATTAAGCAGACCATGATGATAACACAATGATGTTACCCCTCTACCTGGAAGATGGAGACAGGTTCAGAAGAACACAAGACACCCATTATTCTGAGAAGAAAGGAGACCTAGAACACTCAAAGTTCCACCAATTCTAACTGTGCCATTTCATTGAATGCCAGCAGTGGAACCAAGAGAACAGGAGAAAGACTGAGGTTTCTCCCTCAAGCAAAGAGAAAGGAAACAAGTGTAACATATCATCCTTTGGAAGCTCATCATTATTGATTGCACAGCTGTAATGGAAAAAAAAAATTCACGTACATTTTCTGAAGGTATAAAAACGTTACTCATATCACAGTGGGAGATGATTTAATTAAATCTGCCATTTCATAACCAGGGCTCTTCACATCCTCTTTTGAACTACTCGCTGACTGAGAACAATGTTCTACTTTGAGAAATGTAAATATTTCTCTTTTAAGAAAGGATATTAGGGGCATTCAAAAGAAAGGTTGATTTGCCTCCAATTTTGCTCCAGTAAAGTATACATATGAAAAAACAGGCCACTAATTATCAGTGAGCAGCATCCAAAGAAAGACAGGTCTGAACCAAAGAATATGTTATCTTTGGAATCCAGAACCTCACACACAATACGACATGGGAAACATGGGACATTTATGAAATGGAAGGTATGCATTTCACAGTCTAATGGAACAGAAAAATTCCAAGGTAATGGTTACTTAAGAAATTCTATGATCACACTGAGTCCACCGTTGACTGGAGGATACCACTATGTAGCTAAAAATTTGTTAGCTAACTATTTTTCTGTCTTATATTATTAAAAGACTAGTTTCTATAGTAGTTAAGAACCAGTCTAGGTTCTATCCCAACTGCATTCATTTTGGTCGCTTATTCAGTCCTGATGAGTCTATCCATGGGATCTTAAATTAAGAGCTGGAAAGGACCTTAAAGATCATCTCATCCAACAACCTCAGTCTGCAGGTGAACAAACTGAGACATAGACAGGGTAAATGCCTTACTCAAAGTCATGCTAAGAGTAAACAGCAGAGCCAGGGCTCAAACTCAAGTTTCCTCATTTTAAATATGTTATTCTTTTGGGGTTTCTCATCAACATTGTTAAATTGTATTTACCCAATTCTTCCTCTTCTTTTTCTTTGAATCACTCTCGATGTTGCTCCCCACACTAGAGTGACTGGTAGCACTGTTGATGCTGGAGACACTATCTGAAGAGTGTTGTCTTCGGATGCGAAGGTCAGTAGTCTGGGAAGTACCATTGCCTGCATACAAAAGGAGAAACTGCTGACTTAATGAATGGTTTGACATTGGGAATTAGTGGACAAACATATTCTTATATTACTGGTGCTTAATTTAGAAGTATTGACTCTTTTTTAATCAGCACCTGTTAGCAATTGGACATGGAACCTCAGAAAAAGCACTCTTTGCTTAGTCAAATGAGATGTGATGTTGTATCCCCTTCCCCTATACTCAATCTAACGAATTTAGAATTTTCTCTTTTGAAAGGCGAGGCACAAAGAGAATGCCCCTCCAAATTCTTTTCAAATTAGAGGGTGAATTAAACTCTTTATAAATACACTATGGTCACTATGTGACCAATGTCTTATTCCTTGGGGTTGAAATTTTTCAAACAAGAGCAACATTGACTATAAGCAATAAGTTAACCTTATAAGATCACAGATTTAGATCTGAAATCAAGCAGAGATTCCTATTTAGTACAAGCGATTGTTCCTATGTAGATAATGGGAAGCAATAAGAGAAGCGAGTGACACAGACAGGATCTGAACCCAGGTCTTCTGACTCAAAATCCAGCACTCACCTTTGCCATTTGGGGCAATGGCCAAAAATATATTAAATCAATCATTTCATAATGGTGTCGAATAGTCTGAATGAGTGATTTTAATACTTTGGCTCAACCTCTTTTCATAATCTTTGTCTATTCAAGATGCTATTATCTACGTGGAATTAAACAGTGCCTGTGGAGTGGAATGAGTCATACATCAAATACCACTGTTCTAAATGATAAGATGCTATATCCTGATATATTTACTAGATGAGAATACATCTCAATCAAAGATTGACTAAGTAGGAAAAGTTCTTAGAAGCTGTTGGAAGCACTGGAATGATGATGCAAAGGAAGTCTGTTTGAATGGTTGAGAGACTTGGCCATGTTTTGTGGGTCTTCTATAAAACAACAGACCCATTCAGAACTCAGAGATTGGAGCTAGTTGGCAAGGAAAGAGGAATTCTAGCCAAGCCCCTGAGAATCACTTGAGGAAGGCTTGGGAGAGAAGAGAAGCACCTTGTCCTGTCTCACCACTGCCTCAGATCACTGGATTCTGAACTAGTTAGCCATCTTATAGTAGACCATTTTCCCATCAATCCAAACAAATTTCCTGTTCTGTGTCACTCTGGTTCATCCAATGGCTTTCAAGGATTTTATTCCTCCCCTTAGTCTAATGTCTATGAATGATTTGGCTGAGATGTTCTAACTTGATTAAGGTATTGAGTCATAGTATCTAATCACTTAAAGTGGGATAGGGTAACCAACTGATCCACTGACTCAATGATCCCCCATTTTCATAGTAGTATCATTCTGGTGAAAGAAGACTAGATTTAAAGTCAGTCAGAGTTCCTGGATTTGAATCTGGTCCTGGCGCTTACTCCCTGGGTAATCCTGACCAAATTCTCTTAGCTCTCTAGGCCCTGGCTTCCTCGTCTATAAATTAAGGCAGTCAAACAAGATGACCCATGAGTTTGTATTCAGTTCTAAATTGATTAACCCATAATTCTATGAACTGGCAACGCATTTTAAACTGTCTGAGAGTGCCTTATGAGTCTTTGTGGTTCAGCTCTTTCAGTCATGTCTGACTCGTTGTGACCCCATTTGGGGTTTTCTTGGCAAGGATATTGGTTTGCCATATTCTTTTCCAGCTCATTTTACAGATGAGGAAACCAAGGCAAACAAG
The DNA here is from genome assembly GCF_011100635.1 of Trichosurus vulpecula. Taxonomy (NCBI): domain Eukaryota; kingdom Metazoa; phylum Chordata; class Mammalia; order Diprotodontia; family Phalangeridae; genus Trichosurus; species Trichosurus vulpecula. The sequence continues at coordinate 232,674,003 of NC_050578.1, read as the reverse complement.
GTTAAATGACTTGCCCAGGGTCACATAGCTAGTAAATATCTAAGGCCAGATTTGAACTCAGGAAGATGAGCTTTCCTGATTCTAAGCCCAGCACTTTATCCCCTGCACCACCTAACTGCCTGCTTTCTGAGTCATCAGGTTGAAAGCAGCCATACTTTCAAAAGCTGAAACTCCATCCTAGAATTTCCTAAAAGTGATCAAACATTTTTGGGGGGATTTTTGTAGTGTTGCCTATGGAAAAAAGGAAGTGCAACTTTAAGTCTAAGGGATGAGAGGAGATAGATAAATCTTTTTCAATTTTTTTTCTTGGTTTCTTTTAAGAGTAATCCATTTTGAATATTGCTAAAAGATATTTTCCCCTGCCTCTCACACAAAAAGTCAATGTAAAAATGCAATTGGATATACAGCATTTATTTAGAAATGACTTCTTAGGCATAAACTGAAGAAACAAGTCTTACTCTATTTCCTGTCAGTGTGAAAATATGAATGCTTTAGCTATTCTGGTAGTGTTATAGATTGGGAAATTAGCATGAAGAAACTTAATAAACTTTGCCAATAAAAACATATGGTTTTTTCTGTCTTTGATGTGCAAAACAGCAGTGGAAAGAGAAAATTTGAATAATTTTTTTAAAGTTAGCTATTTTCAACCTGATGGTATCTTTCATGAACTTTTGAGATTCCACCAAAAGTTTGATCTCATGCAGACATTGGTAATCTCTCAGAGGGAAGTTGCATCAGATGTTATCAAGTGATGGTATCCTCTGGGTATTGTGCTTCTGCTAAAATTAGTTTCTGTTTCTTTACCTTTGCAGTTGAGCTCAGGTGTGTTAATTACTCCATTGATGGCAGCCTGAGCAGCAGCATTTTGTTTCTTTAGAAGCTCAATTGTTTTTCTTAACTCATTCAGTTCAGAATCCTGAAGAACAAAGGAAAACATTTATGAACCTAAATTCTTATTGCACAGTGGGGAACAGCCACTCAATCTCGAGAAAAGTGCCTAGAAAAGAAGGAGAGCCTAGTGAAAGACTGGTTTTGCAGGGGGCAACTCCAATGGATCAGTAGAGGTTTTCTAAGGACTACAAAACAACCAGACCAAAGAAAAAGAACAGGGTTATATGGGTCTGGTGTCTCTAGGCCATCTGCACTTGGCATTTAACTAGAATGACCATTACCATAAAATTAGACTTACTCTCTACTCAGCAAGGACTAGACTGATACGCAGGCATATTTTTACCACAATTCAGAGAGTTAATTAAGTTCACTTAAGTTAACATGATGACATATTCTAAAGAAAACAACCTGAGGACTTTCCTTCTTAATACCTTACAAGGACAACCAAGTGACATTCTTCCTCATACTTGCCTTCTGCTCGGCTGTCATGGTCAAACTCTGAAGTCTGATTGTCATATTCCCAAGGCTTTGCTCAAAGGCTGCTACAAGGTGAGCCTGGAAGGTAAAGGACACAGAATGGGATTAAGTATTCTCCAATGGAAGGAAAATATGTGGGGTGGAGCATGTACACATACAAACACAAACATACACATGACTGTATGTGGCTTTTTTGAAAGCTGGCTAAATAAAATGTCAAGCGTACTCAAGGGAAATCACATGTGGTGGTCAAGTGAAGAGGAAAGGAAGTATTGTTGGAGTTGTTAATGTTGATGGAACCTACAGTAATCTTTTCTGGAATGAAACCAGTGCTGAAGATCAAAGGGCTAACTTTCAGGTGCAAAGGAGTATATTTACTGACATATCAAGGCTTCATGTGGGGACTATGCTCACGTACCACTATGCTGATGTGATTATTAGGCAGTGAAGGAAGATCTGGGGAACAGCACAGAGTGACTTCTTAGTCATACGGAAATGGTACAAAATCAATTAATCAGCTAACCTAAAGATTGTACACAACATGGAAGTAAGGGATGGGATAGGCATAAAGAGAGAAATTAGAGAGTGACAGTCTTTAAGAGAAGATAAGCAACTCCAATGGCAAATACACATGGTAAAGAAGATAGGAACCAGGAAAAAGCCTTGGTAGATTTCTATATTGGGGGAAGATTGGAATTAGATAAATGAATTACTACAGGAAGAACTGGAAAAGTAAGATTCTAACATGATATTATGTTCAAATTTCAACTAGTTCAATAAAAAAGGGTAATTGATTATGGTAGCCAATGAGAGACTTGGATAGTCAGAGAAGGATAGAATAGAAACATTGGAGTAAGGCTGCATGAAGATAGATGGTTAACTTGGAGAGGGTGGTTTTGGTTAAATGATAAGGATGAAAACCAGACTTAAGGGATTCAAGGGCAGACAGAGGATTTTGATATTTTGGTTTGATGAGCAGAAATATTTGAGGACAAGCTGCCTCTTGGATAGTTGTTTACCTTTTTAAATATAGAGATCCCATTTCAAAGGACCACTAGTTATAATAAATGGGATGCAAGGAGACCTGTTTTTTTCTTTATGAATAGATGCTCTGAATATCTTAAAATAAAATGCCTCCAAGTTTTAAAATAAGGAGATGCATTTAAATTTATCTTTGAGGATTTAGCCTCAGTATGGTGAGAAAAGAATTATATGATTTTGTGAAGGAACTGAAATGAGGGCAACGTCACTTCTAAAATAATTTTCTCACTTGTGTTTCAGAATAAAGAAAGCAAAGATTTTCAGTTACAAATACTATTTCTTTAAAGAAAATCTCATCTCCTCCACTGAGTCCCTTATCCAATATGTTCACTGTAGTATGGAGGTCATTCTGAATTCTCCAAGGCTATGCCAACAGAGAATACTCCAACAGAATTTGTCAAGCTGGACAGGTTTCAAGTATGGAACCAGCAATATATCTGTCATCCAAAGATCAGTCTGGCTAATTATAAAGAGGCTTACCATCAGAAGTTTGGTCACCAGTTAACGGATTCTGTTTTTTGTTTTTGTTTTTTGAAGGGGGAAGGCAAGGCTATTGGGGTTAAGTGACTTGCCCAAGGTCACACAACTAGTGTGTCAAGTGTCTGAGACTGGATTTGAACTCAGGTCCTCCTGACTCCAGGGCCAGCGCTCTACTCACTGTGCCACCTAGCTGCCCCTTGCTAATGAATTCTGGAGGCTATGGCCACCATATATTAATATTAGCACATAGGGGTTGCAATCTAGATTGGTAGAATGAATAATCACACCTGATGAAATAATGGATCCCTGAAGTACAGAGCTACTGTTTCTTTAAATAATATCCCTTTCTTCACCTCTGACTTCATCTCTGGATCCAAATTTTTTAATTTTGTAAGAAAAAAAAATTGACAAATAATATGCCACTGAGAAATGAGCTGGTTTTTTCCAAGTTCAAAAAGAACTTACATTAACAATGGAAAATTAGTTCATAACAGAGGGTCTTATTTTGCTGCTAAATGATAGGACCATTTTTCTTCTGTGTCATAAGAATGATTAGGAAAATATGGGATGGTGAAGTCATTTCAGTCTTGTTCATCTAACACACAATAGACGTCTCACCAAGTACCATATTCTCACATTCCAAATGAAAACAAACATGAATGATATGAAAACATAGGGATAACATGTCCTTGAGGAGTGTGTTCTATAAAAATAAACACAAATCTGTCTGTGAGAAAAATGGCAGACAAATAAGTTACCACTGCCTAGTGTTTGGTATGGTTAAATATTTACTGTAAAATAATACAGGATTAAATGTGATGGACAAACACATTTTTAGAATAACGGTGAGGGTTCTCACTTCAACTGCTATGGAAAATAGAAGAATAATCTCAGAGAGACGTAGTATTACAATGGAATTCAAAGAGGCCCATGGAGTTGAATGAGCTATAAATTCATTCAGCCAAGCTAACTGGCAAGCAAAGGTTATTGCCACTTGATGGCCATTGAGTGGCCAAGAACTTGACTGAATTTAATTCTTTATGGTCTACCTGTCAACCAGGAGACTCAACATCTCTAACTGGCACCTGTGAGGATGAATCAATGCTGATTTGGTAGTGTTGTAAAATTGGCAGGGTGGGGAAGGAAGAAAAGAGAAAAGAATGCCTATGAGACAGTCAGTCACCTAGATCATAAAACAACTGACTGGTTCTTGGAGAGAAAAATAAAAGGAGTTAGGAGAATTGGTTTTATCATGCGCCCAAAGGCAATTAGAAACATCATAACACAGGACACTTAGTCATCTTGTTCTTATGGCAAGCATATACAAAAAGATCACTGTGGAGATAAGTAGAATTTATGAGCTGAAATCTGTTGCAAAGGATTACAAGGTAGAAAGATTTGATGAAGAACTTGATATGATCCTTCCAAATAAGTCAACAAATATCTTCATACTCAATATTAACTATCATCATCAGCAACATCGCCATCATTTTTAAGGCACTTTAACAAAAGTGCTTTACATACCTCTTCTCGTTTTATACTCACTACAGTCCTGGGAGGTAGGTATCATTATTATCCTCACTTACAGGTGAGAAAACTGAGGCAGAGAGGGGTTAAATGGCTTTCTTAAGATCATTTAGCTAATAAGTGCCTGAGGCAGAACTTTAACTCAGATCTTCCTCATTTTAGGTTTTGCCGTCTACCCATTAGACCACATAACTGTCTTGATTTTAATGTGAAGGCAACCAAAGGGGAGGACAGTGAAAAATATTTTGGAAATTTAATATTAATTTATGATTGAGAAGTTAAAGAGTCTTCTTGTACAAAATGACTAATATGGAAATGTTTTACATAATTGCAGAAATATAACCTATAGCTGATTGCTTATTGTCTCAGGGTAGGGGGAGGGGAGGGAGACAGGGAAGGATAGAACTGTAACTCAAAACTTTAAATTAAAATGTTAAAAAAAATTATGGGCAGCAAGATGGCACAGTGGATAGAGTGGTGGGCTTAAAGTCAGGAATAACGAAGTTCAAATCCTTTCTTAGATTCTTGCTAGTGGCATTACCATGGGCAAATCACAATGTCTCCCAGTTGTAGTTTCCTCTTTTTTTTCAAAGGGATGATAATAGTACCTACCTTACAGGTTTGTTGTAAGGACAAAATGAAATTACGCATTTAAAGCTTAAAGTGATATATAAATGTTTGCTACTACTATTGTTGTTTATTGTTACTATTATTATTTAAAAGATGCCTAGAGAAGTGAAAGTGATTTTCCCAAGGTCTTATAATATATCAGTGTGTGGGACCTGGTCCCTGTTCTTCCTGGCTCCTTCATCAGCTTTCTATACACTGGCATTGTACTTTCAGAACAGGGATCATAGACATAGCACCTTATCCCAGGGCCCTTTCTAACTGAGTTCCACAGGAAAGAATGAGGACAAAATAAGCTACAACTGTGTATGTTCTAAAGCACACTAAGAAAAGTTTTATCTTTGAATAGTCAAAGACTAGACAAAATAATAATAATAAAAAGAAGAAGTTACAGAGATCAAAGATCTCTCAGGAGTTTTATGCCTATATACCGCAAATACTCTTCCAAGAAGAGCATTGAAAGTTAGGCATTGTTTTGGTGCTTATATCACAGAACAGAATCAACTGAATAACTGGTTAGACAGGAATTAACCATTAGCTGATGTGGGGGCCATTTCAGAAATAGCTGTCTCTAATCAGACCATCAGTTAGCTGGAGTAAAGATCAAAATCCATTCCAAATTAGAAGAAGAAAGACAGGGGAAAAAAACTACATTCAATTGTAATAGCTCCAATGTGTCTTATTTAAACAAACTGCTGACTCTAAAGTATGGGAAATGGATAAAAGTAAAGACACTGACTCTGATTATCATTTTCTTTCCTTAGAGAAATATAAATGAACAACACTTGCCAAGTGAAAAGACCAAGAGAGCCAGAAACCACCTTAACTAGGACAACCTTGATCTCTTTGCCAACTAGAGACATGGGAGCCAAGGCAACACTAATTTAAAGTGAAGGATCATTTGTAAATAGTTATGGAAGAGGATGGCACTAGACTGTGAGTTACACTTCCTCACAAAAGAGGAAAAAGCTGTCAAGGAGGAAAATGAGCCTGTACAGTGCGCTTGGCAAGAGAATAGTTAGGCCACATCTCCACCAGACTATTTATAGTTGAAGTTTAAAAGACCACAAAAAAGGTTCAAAATAAGACAGATTCAACAGATTCAAAATAAAACAGACAGTGACCTTGTCACAATGTTCATGACAATTAACCCACCACATTTGTACATCACAACCTCAGTATCTGATATGAAGAAGGAAAAAATGGCAGTTAAGCAAATTATATTGAGAAGAATGATTGTCTCTGTCCAAATACATACAGAAGGAATGCCATAGGTAATACAATTTTAAAGGCAGTTAGGTATTGTTGGATTTGTAAATCAATCCAGCTACTATGGACAATTTGGAGTTATGCCCCAAAGTTACTAAGCTGTGCATACTCTTTGATTCAATGATATTATTACTAGGCCTATACCCCAAAGAGTTCAAAGCAAGAGTAAGAGTGTCTGTGTGTACGAGATATTTATAGATACTCTTTTTATGGCAGCCAAGACCTGGAAATTAAGTATATGCTTACCAATTGGGGAATGACTTAACATATGGTATATGACTTAAACAGAATGCAACTGTGCCATTAGAAATGACAAAAGGGGGGCTTTCAGAGATACCTGGGAAAACTTGTATGAATGGATACAAAGTGAAATAAACAGAACTAGAGCAATTTGTAAAATAACATCATAAACACAAACAATTTTGAAAAGATTTAGAACTTTGCTCAATATAATAACCAGTCATGGAGTGATGAAGCGTGCTTCCTACATCCAAAAAGAGCGGTGATGGACAAGACTGTAGAATGAGCCATATGTTCTTTGGTCATGGCCAATGCAGGAATTTATTTTGCTTGACTATACTTGTTACAAGGTTTTTTTGTTTTGTTTCATTGCAGAGTAGAGATGAAAGGGAGAGAAAATAGATTTTAGTTTATTGAAAAAATTAAAAAATAAAGGAACTATGGAATAGATTTTAAATAACAAAAAGAGGAATACGCTATTCTGATTATGCCCAGTTTCTAATACTGTCCCATTTGGGAATTACTTTCAACACATCTCTAAATGTCTGTGCTTGAATTGATCCCTGTCCCTCAACCCTCTGTAAAATCCAAGCATCTTAAGTGTAGGGGCACTGTATCCTCTGCGCCTACCGTGGTAATTGTCACATAGTTGGCTTTTGATAAGTGCTTGTTGCATGAATGAATAAATGAAGGCAATCAAGATACTGACTCATATGTCCCCTTTCCCACTCTAACATCTTTATGACAGTGGTCTACATTCATGTTCTTGATAAAAAGATGGGGATGAGAAATCCTGGCTTTTTGGGGACAATATTCTACAGATGATATGTTTGTAGTTATGTAATTGACTGACAAAAGTAGAAACCATAAGATCCCACTGTGTTTACTATTTCTTGATTATACAACACCTGAGTTAGCAGAGCAAAATCTGTGTTAAAGGCTCTCTTCTAACAAAATGTCGACCATTCATGTTTTAAGATCATAATAGACTTCTGTTCAGAGGCAAGATCAAGAAAAACAAAAGCAAAACTTTGCTCAGTGATCTTTAAAGTGTCACCATTAAGTAAAATATGTATTGATGGAACTGTGAACCAGCCTAGTCATTCTGTAAAGCAATTTGGAACTATGCCCTACAGCTGATAAACTATACACACCCTTTAACCTGGCAATACTGCTACTAGGTCTAAACTCCAAAGAGATCAAAGGGGAAAAGGACCATATGTACAAACATGTTTTATAACAGCTCTTTTTATGGTGGTACAAAATTAGAAATAGAGGGGATGCCCAACAATTGGGGAATGGCTAAACAAGTTACAGTATGTGGATGTGATGGAATATTATTTTACTGAAAGAAACAATTAAGGAGATAATATTATAAAGACAAACCACTTTCAAAGACTTAGGAACTCTGACCAACACAATGATCAAACAACAATCCCAAAAGAATCCGAGTGAAGATTGAGGTGTATACATACATACTTATACACACCTATTTGTCTCCCCTGTTAGAATCTAAGCTTCTTGTCAGTGAGGATTGTTCCATTTACTGTATTTTTATCTCTGCACCCAGCAAAGTGCCTGGCACATCGTAGTATTAATAAGTATTTCATCTTCTTTCTTTGTTCTGGGTTCCAAGTATCCAATTATCATTAATAGTTAATTCATAGTTAGAAGGGAAGAACCTATTTCACACTAACTCCAGAGCTGACAATGGATATATTAAGGGAGACCTCCATATATTTACATTTTTAACAGTAGAAAGTAGGTCTCAATTGGAATGGTGATATTAAAACTGGACCATCCTCCATGATTAGAGGTACAAGAAACATTTCAGATCATTTAATGGGAAAAAAACAAAGGAAAACAAAATAAAAGCACTTGTACCTAATATTTAAGGAATTCTTATTTTAGTTATAGAGATGATAGATCTTGAGCTAGAAGGGACCTCAGAGGCCATCTAGTCCAATTCATCCATTTTAAAGATGAGACTACTGGGGCCTAGAATAGTTAAAGGTTAGTAGTAGATCCAGTATGAGAACTCAGGTCTCCTTACTCTTGGGATTCAATGCTAGTTTAGTGATCATGTTGTGACATCATGCTTGTTTCATTAACAGTTAAATAATAGTTATATAAATAGTTAAATAATAGTTAAATAGAGCTTGTGCCCAAGATCCCACAGATGGTAAGGGTCACAGAAGGGATCAGAACCTAGGTCCTCTGACTGTACCATGTTACCTCCCATGCTTTCGTATTTGGTACATTTGAATACCTCTCTCCTTGAAGGAGCTGTGATCTCATCACTGTGGGTATTCCTTCTTCTGATATAAATGACAGCTCTCTTTCTCTCTTAGCAAGACCCCTATGGAGGGCAATGGCAAAAAACCCAAAATTCATCGCAGAATTTGCTGCTGGGACCATAATTAAAAGCCCTTCCATCTTGGTAAGACTTGCCAGACTTGGATACCACCTGAACAGCTCCAGAGAAACAAGATTCGCCTTCATCCCATGATGAAGCATTGGAGTAGGACTTTAATGGAGACGAGAGAATGAGCTTCATGCTAGAAAGAATAGTTATATTTTAACTATTGGTATAAACTTTCATAAATCAGAAATTCCTTGTTCCACAAAGGTAGGAAGATGCTACAAGGGATAGTACATGGGACTTGGAGTTAGGAGGACTTGAGTTCAAATCTGACCTCAGACACTTACTAGCTGTGCAATTCTAGCCCTGTCGGCCTCAGGTTCCTCATCTGTAATAATAATAGCACTTTGCTCAAGGGGTTATTGTGAGTAACTAGTGATATAATACATGCATATGTAAAGTGCTTTCCTAACCTTAAAGTGTTATGTAAGTGCTGGTTATTATTATGGACTTTTGGTTAATAGAATGGCAATAAAATACCTAACTGAGACTATTATAGGGTAATTTTGGAGTCAAAAGGTCTGGGTTCAAATTCTGGTTCTGCTAACCACTATCAAGGGTAAGTCCCTACATTATCTCTGTGCCTCAGTTTCCTCATCTGTAAAAATGGAATAATATCTCTATTTTCTACTTCATAGGACTTCTGAGGTTCTAATGAGATAAACCATTTTACAAAACAGAAAGTAGGATATAAATGTCAGTTATTATTTTATCTAATCAAATATCTTCTTGACCCCAAGAGCAAATGAGAAAGGCCAAAAGCACTTTGGGGGGTGGTAGAAGAGGCAGGAACAATCCCTGGGATAAATATATAGGAGAACATGGACAAATGCTACATAGGACAAGCAGTCATGAATTAGCACCCCTGGAAGAAATATCCACATCAATAGATAGGGATATGGATCCATCTGAATATTTAATCAGGTCTATTATTAACAAAAGATAGCTTTCTAAAAAGTCAATCTTGAGTTTTGACTTTGAGTTGCTAAGTTTAAATCAAAATCCCAATCTTTACTAGTTAGAATAATGAGCAACATTTGCAAGCATCCACCTCCTAGTACTTACGTTAGCAGTCAGTTGAGTAGTCAAGGCTGAAACCTTCTCCTGGGATGCATCCAACTCCCTTCGTAGCTTTCGAATCTAAACATTGCATTTTAGAGGATTACTTATTTGAGGACCAGATTCTCAGATCCAGAAAGACATAAAATGTTAAGTTGAAAAGAGATATTAAGTCAAGGAATTTCTCCTTACCTCTGACTGGCACTTTTCTTCTGGCTGTAAGAAAAACAAAAATAGTTAAGAGTAGGTGTACATGGGATTGGAGAGGGCCACAATTACCCTAACAGGGCTAGCTCAAATCCTAACTATTTCTACCTGCAAGTCAATATGATTGTTGGACATCAAGACTATATCTTAGGAGTTTTTAATAAGGTTGTCCTGTGTTACTTGCCTAAAGCCATCGGTTAGTGGTAGAGCCAGCATTAGAACCCAGGTCTCCCTACTCTTGGGATTCAATGCCAGTTTAGTGATCATGCCATGACATCATGCTTCTTTCACTAATAATTATGGCTGCCTTGAGCTCATGTTCTGATAGAAAACAAGGCTGTTAAGGTATCCACGCTATACAAAACTGTTACCTGATCATGACTCCCTGCCACCTATGGGCAATCTCCTGCTACTTTCCTATGCATGTAATTGCATTCTAACTTTATGCCTCATTGTCTTGCTACATTAAGAGCTCTAGAGCATGAGTTCTCAACCTTGTATATGAGAATGTCTTGGCCCCAGTGAGAAATTTAGGATGCAGGCTTGTGTTGACCTTGAAGACTACTGTTAGCAAGGGTTTTCTAGACATAAATGACAAAGAAACGCAGCATGGTATAGTAGATAGAGAGCTAGCTTTGGGATTGGGTGACCCTGGACAAGTGTCATCCTCTTTGTGTCCTAGGCAACTCTCTAAGACTATTAGTCACAGATCTACATTGGCAGAAGGAGATTTTTCCCCAGAATTTCCTTAATCCTATGAAATCCCAGTTCCAGACCAAAAAGATAAGCAAACAAAAACTTGCTAAAGTGATTAGAATATGTAAGTCCAAATTATCAGAGTAATTCTAAGTTCATTAATACTTACTGTGGAATAAATGGATGATGTACTGGAAACCAAGGAGAGGGAAGATCCATGAACTGAAAATGAAAATAACAAGCCAATTTCATAACCACAGGGTATATGACCAAAGAGATAAATCATAGGCAATACACTGCAGGAAGCTACAAGCCTCTCTTTGAAAACGTAAAAACAGCTTTATTTCATCATGATTCATTATCCTATTCATATTAATTGTAGGAGGTGAGAAAAACAGATAATGAAGGGAATGATAAATAGCTACTATTTTTACATGGGGGAGGGCATATTATAGTGAAAAATTAGAAAGATCATATTTGATAGAGACTTCTTCCAAGAAGAATCAAGCAAATGAAAATCTGCCTAGAAATACATCCTTCAAAAAATGCTGGTACTTTATTCTATTTTTATCAGGTACCCAAGGAGACGAGTAGTTCTCTTACTGATGAGCACCACTTAAGGAATACATTTTCTCACCACCCAAGACACATTCATTTGTTATTTCAAATGTGATTTGAAAATGTGCTATTCTTCAAGCTCAGGTGTTCTAACTGCTCTTTATTTTAAGAAATCCTAATTACATTTTTGATGAAATCTCTCTAAAGTTTACTTTCAAAAAGAAAGCTCACACTAGCACACTAAAGAATGTTTGAACTGACAAGATGGCCAGAGAGCTTTGAGAAGATAATGCCATTGCTGGGGTGTGACCCCAGCCCTCTGGGTATGTATGGCATGGAAAATAAAGTGCTCAGAGTTAGCAGACAGAATTTTCCTATTCATACCACCAATTGTTATCAGAAATACCTGGGAGAGCTTAGATGGTTTCTGAAATGCAGCGAAGTCATCAATAAGCCAGTGGATAAATGAACAATTTTACCAGAAAACAAATCTTTAATTTGCTTAAATGCCATTTCTAAGGTGTCAGTTAGGACCTTCCACAGCTACTCTTCAGATAGGCATTAAACAGGAAACTACTAATAGGCTACAATGATGCTTATTAATGTTATCAGAGCAGCTATTCTAGTATGGCATCGCTTCTGAGGCAAAAGTCATCATCATCTTCTCCATACTACTTCTATTCTTGTCCCTATCCCAGCCAGTCCTACCATTCCCAATTCTCTTTTCTCCTTTGCTATCTCTTTTGCCTGTGCCCTCTAGAACTAGATCATTTGAAAAAATACTGTCTTTCTCTCCTTCAATTCTTCTCATATATCTTAGATTACTTGTTCTCATGGAAACCTGACCCTCTCCAGAAGGTACTGCATCACTGGTCACCTTCTTCAACACTACTTGCTTCTTCTCATGTTCCCAAAGCAAGAGGAGGAGTTAGTCTACACCTCAGTCTCTGCTGTCCCTTCCAGACTCTCTCTCAGCCACCAACACTCAGCAACTCTTTCTCTTTGAGGTTTACTACATTTCTTTTTGTCATCTGTTCCAGATCCTTATTGCTATCATCTGCTACCCCCTAAACTACTCTCGCTCCTTTCTCAAGGAATTCAGTACCTGACTCAGTCTCTCAAACTCTCCCAAATTTTGCCCTTATACTTGAAGACATATACATGATATATAACATATATACATATACACATATGAAACTACATATATACACACATATAAATACACACCCTTAAATGTTAGATTTTTAGTTCAACTTCCTCAGTTCCTATGCCTTACAATTTCACAATGATTCAACCATTCACAGGAACAGTCACACCTTGCATCAAATCACATGGAGTATTTATGCCCGACCTGTGGTAGAACATTCCAAGCTTGTATTGGTCTGGTCAGCCGCTGTCAGATACACTGCAACTTGACTCTAGCATAGTGATGTCGTCTTGGTCCTCTTTGAGAATGAAGGACAACAACCAACCACCATATAATGGTGCCACATCCATAATTTGACTTAGAAAAACCAGTCTTTAATCAGTTTCCTGCCCTTCCATCTCTCCTCCTCTCTCTTACTCCTTCTAAACTTATTCTTCAATCATACTATGACCTCCAGAATATCAATTCTTTCCTGTTCTCCCTGTCCATCTTCCCTACCCTGCCCTTACTTTCCTCATCTTGATTCTACCTGACCAGTTCAACTGTTTATTGTCCTAAACTCTTGACTCCACTGAGCCCTTGTCCTACCTGTTCATATCCTCCCTATCTAGGTTGTTTCTTCCATCTACCTTCTTGTTAGTTCTGATTGTGTCTAGGTACCCTGTTTTGTTAGGGAGCTCATTTATGGTTTGTTCAATTTCTCTAAAATAGGGTAGCATGGTGGTCACTCACTGATGGCTAAAGGAAGGTCTAGAAGGGACACTGGGAATTGAGGTGTGCACAACTCCCCTGATGCTTACCAAAGTCAGGGAATATGAGAAGAATCAATTAGTGTTACACATTTTAGATGACGAAATTAACATCCAGAGAGGTTAAGTGATTTGCCCAAGGTCACAAAGGTGGTAAATGTCAGAGGTGGGATTTGAACCCAAAGCCAGTGCTTATCCCACTATATAAGCTTGCCTTCACTGCACTGCAAATCTTTATTTGACTTGCAAATCTCTGACTGATTCTCTATTCCACTCCTCTCAGTGGCTGTTCCAAGCTTCCATTCAAACCTTTGATGCTTCTTTTACCTATCACTATCTTGCTTTCGTATCTGAAACATTTCCTGCTCATCTCCAAATCTCCAAATCTTTGACTTCATTTAAGAATCAATCCTGGTGCCACTTATTCCATGAAATCTTCCCTTATTCCTTTTTCACTGTAGTTGGTAATGCTCTCTCCCTCCTCAATTTTCCTTGTACAATACTAATTGGTATATGTATATGTTGTAGCCTCCTTGAGAAGCGATTGTCTGGTTTTTGCCTTTGTACCTTGAGTGCCTTATACAAACTGAGTATTCAATAAATATTAGTCAAATTTGTTATAAGGCCTATATAGGATGGCCAATCAGCAAGGATATTGTAGAGAGGGTCTTTATATCAAATGGAGATCCCTACCAGCTCAAAGTTTTGATAGTTCTATGAAACAAAGGCCCTTTTCTGTAGAGGTGTTATGAACTATGGAAAAAGCATAATAATCCGAGGCAAAATTATAAATAAGATGAAGACTGCTTTAGGCAATATTCATTCATGGTGAACCCATGAAGCCCTCAGACTGTTCTTAGGCTGACCACTGACCCATTATGGGACTCTAACTCAATTCTGACCTTTCCAGAAAAGTCATTTTATAAACAGACCCTAGTAGGGACCTTCACCAATTGGAGCCAAAGAAAGGGCAAATGGTCAGTCTTTCAGGCGCTGAAGTAAACCAGTGGGGGAAATATTTCTGGGCAAGAGGTCCTTAGAACAAACATACTGTCTCTGACAGTGTCATAACAAAATATGCAAAAAACTAACATGGGATTTTTGGATTACTCAAGGACTGGGCTTTCTTCTCCCAAATTGCTAACATTTTCTCATTAAATGTTTAACTTGCTACTGGTGCCGCTGCCTTGGGGGCATTTTCTATGAATACTTAATGCTACTGGGCACCAGAATGACCCATATGGCACACAGGATTCTCACCAATGTCATTATAATATTTCTCTGTATTTAAGTCTTCTTGATTCGTAAACAGCAACAATAAGGCAGCAGGCCAAAGAAGTTGAAAAATAAAAGTCAATTAGGCCTGCTCTGAAGTGTTAGAATTTTATCCTCTTTCAGACAGAAGGCCAGGTTAACCTGTTATGTGGTATAGCTACACTGGAATCAGCGAAATGACATTAATAACACATACAGAAAAAGATTTTTAAAAAAGACAATATGGCTTCCCCTTGATATCAGGGGCTAGCTAGTAGGAAATCTAGTAACTGTCCTGTTTTTAACACTTCAACATTTTTCACTTAAGTCCGTTTCTCTCTATTGCTACCACACCTATTCCCCATCCCCTCACCCCCAGTCCCACTTCTCTTCTCCTCTGGACTGTGGCAATGGCCTCTTAATTGGTCCTTGGCCTCCAGTCTTTTTCTTCTCCAATTCATAATGAACACATGCTACCTTACCAATACAGCTGAATTCTAAAGGGCAGGGGTGACCAGGTCACTCCTCTGCTCCAAAGGTTTGGTGGTTCCCCTGTGCCTTTAGGAGAAACTATAAATAGCCATGTTTGACATTTAATGTTCTTTTCAATCTGGCTCCGGTATACCTTTCTAAAATTTCACATTATTCCACCTCAAACAATCCAGGCTCCAAGCACATTGTCCTACTTGCTGTTCCTTACATAGGACATTCCATCTCCTAGGCAAACCATCCTTCCTTGCCACGCCATCTTGAAACCTCTATCTCAGTCAACACCTTGTTCAAGAAGCTCTTTTTGACTGCACTCACCTTCTCAACATGATGTATATAGTTTGGATACATCTTTTACTTGCTTATCTGGGAACATATTGTTAGTACAGGAAACATATTGGCAGTAAGGACATGTAAGTACAAGTTCTTAACCTAGGGTCTATGAATTACTAAAAAATGTTTGGATGAATATATCTCAGTATAATTGGGTTCCTTTGGAATCTTATGGATTTTATTCTAATCATTTGAAAACATTACTCTTAGAAGGGGTATATAGGCTGCACCAGATTGTCAAAAGGATATGTTACACAAAAAAAGTTAAAGCATCTGTGATGTGTAACATAAGCTCCCTGAGGGCAGGAACTATGTTCTCACTTTTATCTTTGTATCCTCAGCACCTAAACAAAAAGCATCTAATAAATGTTTGTTGATTGACAAATATGTCTCATTTTCTAGGTACTAGTTTTCATGACCTTCGGTGCACTTTTTGAGCAGGCTTCCAAAGCCCCAATGCTGACAGAACAGGGTAGGGAGGGGTAGGATTCAAGCCACTGAATGCAATCAGCATGCAGGCACAAGCCAGAAGAAACATTTACTCCAATGTGGTTGGAATCATTAGACTGAATGAAATAATTGGGTATATTCCAGTCAATGAAGCAATAAAATCCTTCTGACTTCACACATGGGAAATTGTAATCCTCAACCTCCCAACTCCCTTACCAGGTCTAGGACATCACACATGCCTAGGGGATTAGCACTGCCTCTTTGGCCTTTTGGTTAAGACCCAGTATTGTGTCTTCCTCCTGGAGCCTTTATCCTGCCACAATAGGGAAGTCAACTTAAGGATATAACCAGTGTTTCCCATTCCAAGCTATTCTGATAGAGAAAGAAAGAGCCCCAACACAGTGAGGAGGGCTCCTTTGTAGCAGACAGATTTTGGAGCAGCTGTGCATGGCACAGTGGATTGGGTGCTGAATTCTAAGTCAGCAAGACCTGGTTCAAATTCAGCCTTAAACATTTACGAGCTGTGTGATCATGGGCAAGTCACTTAACTTCTATTTGCCTCAGTTTCCCCCAACTATAAAATAATAATAGTCTCTACCTCCCAAGGTTGTTTTGAGGATCTTATGAGACAATATTTGTAAAGTATTTAGCACATTGTATGTATACACATAGCACAAAGTACTAGAACACTTAATACACAGTACGTACACTATAAATGCTAGCTTTTTTGATTCGTTTTTAGCTATACCAGTTCCAAAAATTGGTCACAAAAATCTGAATTAAAAAAAACCACATCTATTTTAAACATCTACTTGGTGTCTCCTATAAATATGTCCACAAATGACCCTTTTCAAGGACTGAATAAAATATCAGAAGAGATATAATGTACCTTGGGTAATTTTAAAAGGCTGTTCTTGGATCGCGCCTGTGTGTCAAATCACAATACTAATTAAATCCAATAAAACTCTACAGCTATGTGCCAATATCAATAGCTAAGTTTTGAGTTTGAGCTTCTAATATCCCTGAAATTTCTGTTTCTGATTACTACCTATAACATATTGAATGGAGTTAATATAGTTTATATATTTTATCTAAGTACAGCATGTGATTTGTCAGAATTTATCCATCTGCCCCAGTGGCAGGGGTTAGGTTGGTAGAGGGATTATAGTTTCTAGGAAAAGAAGAAAAGACAGTCTAATTCTTCCCACATTTGAACCAAACTACTGTCAATAGGAGAAGCCCACTTTGTCTTCATAACATAATATTTCCCACTGGATGAAATAAAATCCATCTGTACCCACAGATCCCAAGAGATCTAAATGTTACATGTTCACAGACCTTTCTGTCTATACTTCTGCTTTAACTCTGCATGAACGATTAACGTTTATAATAGTCTAGACGGTGCTTGTAGTAGAGTTAGCAAGCGCTTTTAATCAATGTCATTTTGACATTTAAGATATTCCACAGTTGTGCCCGCTTAAGGCAGCTTGATTCCAGATTGGATAAGTGAAAGTTATCTGATGATAAAGTAATGAAGTTGGGCCTTTATGAGGCAGATCTTGCTTGTTTAGACAAGTTTCAGTTGTGAATATGGTTCATTCAGCAATACGTGACAACAACAGATTAAGAGGATAGCGTTATGAACTCCAAGGTCAGATATACGAGCTAGTCATTTCAATGACTTATAAAGTATGAAAATTATAGCACACTGCTGAAATCCTTATTTAGAAAATCCAAGCAAAATCTCAACTGCCTAGTTCCTCAACTTATAGCATATGAAACTTGAAATATTACAACTCTATTTCAGATATACAACCAAATTTCTTGCTCTTAAAAGTAACAAATCACTCTCAGAAACTTCACATCCACCTTTCCATAGCCTTCTTTGTCCTAGCAGGCTCTGCTATATGAATTTCCAGACTCCTGCCTACTTGCTAGTTGCAAATGATTCACAAACTATTCATCGGACAATTTAGTTGTTAGGAAAATTAAAAATAAAGGGCAAACAATTTCTCTGTAACTAAACTCTTTAAATCATCTGTTAAGAAGGATGTTTGGAAATATCTAATATCTTGCCTTTCTCATTTATTCTTAAGATCTGAAGATATCATGAAATGGTCTTTTCTTTTTTTTTAACATCTAGGCGGTGTTGGCTATTTGCTACATTCTCCAAAGCTGGGATTAGCAGGGGAAGACTTTCTGCTTAGCCCTTCTCACATTTCCTTCTGCACAACGGGGAAAATGATTCCTATATGAATAGTAGAATTTAGAGGGCACCAAATAAAGGCTTGTGGAATTATTAAACTGCTGTGTACAGGACCAAAACAAATAGCCCTTCCCATCGCCTATTCTTCTCTGGGACATGTCACATCTGTCAATTAGAGGAATGTGGAAAGGCTGCTGCTATAGATTTTGAGCCATAGATTTTGGGGTCATCTCCTTAGCCCAAGGCCTCATTTTTCCCAGTGCCAAGACTAAAGCTAGGGTTTATTACCCCAGAATAAGGGGCGGTAAGATACAAAGAGAAGTTTGTAACATGGATCTTTTTTGTCTTTAGTAAATTTCTGGAAGAGCAGGCTGATGGTCCCTCTATAGCAGAGATTCTTAACTGAGCATCCACACCTCAGCCTTGGGGGAAGTATGGATAGATTGCAGGGAATGTATGAACTTGAATAGGAAAATAAATTACATTTTTATTTTCACTAGTCTCTAACTAAAGTTTGACATTTCCTTAAATTGTTTAAAAAAGGTTATTTTTGAGAACGTTGGTTCAGGGGGTCTAAGACACAAAACAAGTTAAGAATCTCTGCTCTATAGGATGCAAGCCTGCTGTGCCAACTTATGGGATAAAGGAGGAGATGGTAAGTTAGTAGCTAAAACTCAACATGGATCAGAACACTGTGTCACTTCAGACAGCGGTCAGGAGGGTGGGCCCCAGTGCTGAACACTGTATCCCAGGGAGGCCTAGCTGGGTCTTGGGGTCAGCATAGTGGCATCTATTACAAGTCATCCACAAGGGGTACTTTCAGCCAGAGCCTTATCATAATCTCCCAAGGTTTCTCCCAAGTCTGCAGTGACTGTCCTATCTTTGTATAGTCCTACCTTTTAATCTGGGGTAATGAATCCTAGCTTTAGGCTTGGCCCTGCCCTAGGCATTGGGAAGAATAAGGCCACTGGGCTAAGGAAAGGACCCCCAAATCCAAGGCTCAGTTGCTGGTTCCATTCTGACCATATAACCTAGTTATAGAATCTGGGCTCTTGCCTTGCCCTTTTATATAACCAAAGTACCACCACCTCATGCCCCAGTAGCAAGGCTTGGACCATATGTCTCTTCCTATCCTGCTCATACCCCAGCTCCTCTGGCATTTGGGGGTCTGCTTTATTCTCAGCAGCCCTTTAAAAGACTGGAGCCCTGCCCTGTATACCAGTCTGTATAACAGGGTCTTTACTTCTTGCTTCCTGACACTGACTGCTTAAACAATTAGTCACCTGGTGAACACTACTGCCCTAGTGTACACCACTGTACCTCTGATTCCCGTCTGCCCATATCTCAGTGCCTGGCACATGGCGAGTGCTTGATCAATGCTTGGTGACTGATTGATGCTATACTTTCCTAACAGCCCAAATACCTGTCTGGACTCCTCTATGTCAATACCTAAGCCCTTCCCAACTCATCTACACTACAGGGACAAGTCTATTCAGTTTTAGGGTTCAAAATTTGACCCATCTATATGTGACCAGATCTCTAAGACCCTTAAGACCACTGCTCCCAAGACTGATCTCCAGGTTAAGGAAGAGAGATGGCAAGTACCTAAGGAACTCACAAATGAAAAACAAAACAAAACTCCGCCTAGATGAGGCTGATCTGTCTCTTGATATCCTGCTAAGCCTTGTCTTCAGTGACAAATCTCACTAATGACCGCACCCATGGATTATTTGCTGTTATCACATGTACTCAAGGAACCCAGAATTCTTTGCTTACCTTCTTCAAAGCCATCTCGGAAGGAGCCTGAGCGGCTCATGGTCCTACTCTTCTCATCCAAAGACATGGAGCTATTCCGGAAGCGGGTGTCAGTATAGGGATCATAAGGTCCATCTGCATTGGAGAGGCTGTGGGTCCTCAGCATCGTCGGGTTGGACAAGCTCATCTGAGTGGCCGTGGTAGGACTCGCTAAAATAAAAGAAGCATAAATGCCAAATAGAAAACTCACATCTCCATTCACAACTTCTTCATTGACAAAAGGTAAACTATTTGCTAATCATTAACTACCTAGTTATTCCTGGCCAACTTCTCCAACCCACAAACCCCTTTCACTTCCTAAAAGTTAACTTACACAGGGCAAAAAGTAAAGAAAGTAAGGTCAGTCTCAGAGCAAAGTTCTGGGCCTCTGCTTTCTAATTAACAAGTTGGGACATGCCAGGGTCTCTGTTCAGGCATGTGCTAATGAATTACCACTTCAGTTCTCTCTAAAGCCCAAAGCCTAAAATAATCAAATCCAGCTTTGGATCGGCCGGGAACTACTGAGGTCTTTTGTGTCGATGAGACCCCTTAACTCAAAAGAGTAGAGCTGATTTCAAAGGCAACGCTAATCACAGATCCCACTGTCTTACACAGGAAAAGTATTCAGAATGATTTTGAAGAACTGGATGTGTCCTACTTCCACTAGCTTTCACCAACCTTTATGGAGAAGTGCAGAACATTCCCTTATTCCAAGAGGCTCATTTTTTTCCAGGAAGGGTATACTAATTAAAAAGTGCTGGGCTCTAATTTCAATACATGCCATATTTAACCATTTTAAATCTTTTTTTGTTTTATTTTTTAAATTCTGCCTGGAAAATGAACTCCTGAGAAGGTTGGTGTAGTCTTTCTAACACCTAACCAAGTCTTACCACTCAAGGTCCCAAAGCAGTGCTACTTTCCCCATAAAACCTTCCTCAGTTGCATTCTCTGTCCTTTGTAACCACTCTCAGTGCCTATAATCTCTTCTAAGTATTTTAACACTTAATTATATTTCATGTAGCACTTGACTGTATGTAGTCTGGCATGATTTTCTATTTGCTGCATGTATTTTCCAAGAGGACTGACCTTCTGTAGAGATTGCGTCCCAGCACTTTCTGAATCTTTTCCTGCATCTAGCACAGTGGTGGGTTTACAGTGAGCGATCCATTCACATTTACTGAAGTGAATTCCATATTTTCAATTTCATATGAGAAGCCAGACACATTAAACATAAGGATGGGTGACCAAAGCAGAAGAAAACCTTAAAATGTCACTACCCTGCTCAAAGACTTTCTATGGTTCTGCACTACTGATAGAAGGCAGACTAAGCTTCTTACTGGAGCATTCAGCATCCTTTCCTTTTCCCTGCTATGCTCTAGTCTCAATTAATCTTTCTCCTACTACTCCTTCATACGCCCTGCATTCCAACTAAAATGGACTATTTTAGTCCCATTTCTTGTCTTTGTTTCTTTTAAAATTATGCTCCCTTCCTTTCTACCATTTCAATCCTTCCCATCACTCAGGTGCCCGCTTTTCATCCCTGTTCATTTATATCCTCAACTAGCAGAGCACCTCCTATTTACCCCCCAATGCTACTGTGAGGATCAAATGAGATAATGTCTGTAGAGTTCTAGGTACAGTACCTGGCACATAGTAGGCACTTAATAAATGTTCATATCTTTTCTTGCATATACTAGGTGCTTAATAATGCTTTGTTATTATGCTTCTTCCATAGCATCTTAATTCTTTTTCCATAGTTCCTTGCTCAACAACTATTAATCATCATTATGTGCCAGGCAAAGTGCTAGACACAGAGGAAACAAGAACAAAAAATGACCCAACTCTCAAAGGGCTCATATGTTCCTTCCAGGAAGGTATTATCACGTCCTTCTTTAGGTTATTGTTATCTGGGCAATGCCATATCTTACAAGACGATAAGATCTTTGAAGATTCTTGTTCATCTTTCTTCACAAAACAAATCAAAATGCCTTTCATGCACAAATACAGTTCCTGGCACACAGTTGGCATTTAATAAATGTCCAAGAGATTCAGGAAGCATTTACTGAAGCAAATCCCCATGGATTGGGGACGGTGTGGACCTGTCCATCTTGATGATTTTACATACATTCTTCAGTTCAAGAAAATTTAAATTTGGAATATTATAAATGCTGCTTGCTCACTGATGGAACTTCTCCACTTAAGCAACTAGCAAACTCCAGAAATAAAATTCACACTGTCACTAGCCAAAAGATTGAAGAGTAACCATGCCAAGTGCATGAGGATATGGCCCTTTCTAAGTATAAAATAGTCTCTCTGTTTATTAGCGCTCATTGTCATGACCAGTGACTATATAAAAACTCACCGAGCTGGGAGAAATTAAACCTGGTCCCAGAAGGGGATGTCACACTGGAGCCTGACGAAAAGGGGGAATTGGTCGCTGTGTCCTGCAGGCCGCCTGCTGAATGAGACCGCAACCATTCTTTTGCATCTTCTTGAGTGCGAAGTTGGGAGGTGGGGGTGTACCTGAAAGGGCAAAAATGATCCTAGGGTCATTCACAAAAGTTACAAAGGAAATTAACTCCACGGAACCGGAACTGAACTGAATAGATGGGCAATCTCAAGAAAGAAAATAAAAATCAAAGATGATCACGTACCCTTGAAAAACTGAATGGAAAGAAAATTCTCAATATTCTAGCTTTTGTTACTCAGCCGCCTAGATGAATTTCCCATCTGATCATAAGTTATATCTGAATTGAGATCAGTTACTAAAGCGTAATACATGCAGAGATCCATTATTGGGCTACAGGGCAATTTTGCTTATTTATTTGTGAACAAAACAGGGATAGGGACTAGACCCATTATTTTACTGGTATTAGGAGCTCTCTGGTGAGAGAACTCCCTCTATGAGTGAAGGTTGGCACCTTCACCACAGCCTATAGTTTTAGAGAGTTGCCTAGAGCATCAAAAGGTTAAAATGACTTCCTAAGGTCACACAGCCAGTACATGTCAGAGGTAGGACCTGAACCCAGATCTTTGGGACTCTGAGGCTGGCCTATCCACTATAGCCCATTGTTTCTCCATTAATAAAACAGCTTTAGGTAATTTTGACCCTATCCAAATGAAAAAGCACTATGGGAGTCGAGTCTGAGAAGCAAACATAGTTGTAGCCTTGAAAAGTAAAATTAGATCACTTGTATAATCTGGACAATAGCACATGATTCACATCATGTTAGGCTATATATGAAACATGAGCTGTGAAGTCAGATGGGGATCTTTGAAAGATCCAAAAAAATACAGGTTTGAGGGAACCAATACAATCTAGTGTCAATTAAATCAGAGAATCTTAGAAGGAGATAGAACCTTGAAAGTTTTTCTAGATCTTCTAGACCAGGGCTGGGGAACCTGTGACCTCAAGGTCACATGTGACCCTCTAGGTCCTCAAGTGCATCCCTTTGGCTGAATCCAAGCTTCATAGAACAAAGCCTCTTAATAAAAGGATTTGTTCAGTAAAACTTGGACTCAGTCAAAAGGCCACACTCAAGGCCTCTAGAATCTAGACCCTTATTTACTTTGCAGTTTATTTCAGGAATTTTAAAGTGCTTATATAGCCCCAGTACTTCTGGACTCCAGGTATGCTCCACTATATGAATTTTACTACACAGAAATAGGAATCTATAAAATATATACATGGAGGAGGTATACTCATTCACATTACAAATGACTTTGCCTTCATTTTCCTTCATGCAGCCAGGGTTCTTGGTATGAATTTTTTTTATAAGATTTGATGTAACCTTATCTTTGCAGGGTCACATCTGCATATAAAACTGCCTTCAAAATGATGACATTTGGTTAAATTTTATTGCCAAGAGTTCTATAGCTTATTCCCGGTTCAGATCTGCTTAAAACGAATTCAAAGCAGGGCTACAATTTCAATGGAAAAGAATTTCTCCCTGCTCCCCAAATTTACAAACACAGAATACTTCAACATGCTACTGTTTAGAGAGGTTAACTCCCTCCAGGGCTACAAACAGTGTATCAAAGTCAAACACAGACTAACTTTGGTTGCCATTTAAATATCCAAACTGTCTGCTGACAAGTACCCTGAAACAGAATGTGGCATAATAAATCCTCAGATATGAAGAAATGTTTTAGGGGCTCATACTCAAGTGCTACAGGGTTGAGCTCCCTAAGATCTCTAGGATGAGAAGTGAGGGTTATTAGAGAGAAGGTTGGACTGAGAATTTGAGAGACCTGGGTTTTGGGTCCAGACCCATACTTGTTAGCTATGGTTCACTTGGGAAGTCATTAAAGTATTTGAGTCACAAATTCCTCAGAACTGAACAAGAGATAATAATAAAATTTACCCCACACAGAGTCATGTTGAGGATCAGTGAAGCGACGTACATAAAACACTTTGCAAACATTTTGCTAACCTTTCAAGCGTTATGGAAAGATGAGTTATGTGAAACTGTTGGGGTTTTTTCCTCCCAGCACACTATTTGCCCAGAATCTGCTTTATTTTAAGCCCTTGTTGGAAGTATAGCTACCTACCTTACATTACAGGTCAATATGTTTCAGCCTTAAAAATTATAGGTTGGTAAATACACATACACATGACAGCAATGAAACATTCCATTCCACGTCCCATGTGTGACCAAGCAGTTCATACCCAGTGCTGGGTGAACCACCTGCTACAAAGAACAAAGCATTTAAGAGAGCAGGAAAAATGGTAGCAGCCGCCGTGAGATGGGGATCCTGGAAGGAGGGCAAGGAAGTCAAAACCTCTCAAGTGGGCGAAGTGACCGCCATAGCGTAAGCAGGACTGACTTATAGCATTTCATTTAGCCAGGGCTTGCCTTGCTAATGAGCCAAAACCACCCACTTGGTTTGAATAGAAAGGAAAATCCTTTCTGGTGGGTGTTTTCCAAGTTTTCCCCCAGGAAACAGATGTACATGCTTTTGGCACGTCAAAAGCTGATCTCAATTTTCAGTCAGGATATCCTAGATTCAGCAAAGTACCCCTTATTAGCAACATTTTTATTTGGCAAAAAGGAAAAAAGAAAAAAGACCACAGACCATAGGATCATAGATTAAGAGCAGGAAGTGGCCTTAGGATCACAAGGTCCAACTTCCTCATTTTACAAAAGAGAAAATCAGGACTCAGAGGTTGAGTGACTTGCCCACAGTCACACAGGTTAAGTAGCCCCACTAGGATTCAAGCAGAGGTTCTGAGTCCAAATCCACGGTTCAGCACAGTCCAGTTTTTTGTTTTGGGTTGGTTTTTTTTTTTTTTTTGGTTTTTGCCCTTTCTTGCATTGTCCTAGCAAGTAAATGAAAATGCTATAAATCGTGCCCTTTATTCTTGGAAAAATAGTTTCCGTGAGCAGTGCTATAATGGCAAATTTGTCTGAGCTGATTAACCTGGCCACAAAAGCGGCAGGCCGTAGCTCCCCACTCTTGCCCAGTGCCGGTTTTTCAGGATTTAGTCTGCAAAAGCCACAGCTCCTGCTCAAGCAAACAAGCCACCGGATGGGGAGGTAAAGACAGGAGGGTCAGAGGAGCCTGGCCCAAACAGTCCAGCTGTTGAAGCAGATGACCTTCTCCTATCCCACCCTGCTGCCAGCCACAAGAAAGACACACACAGCCAAGTGCCCAAGCCACCACAAAAGCCAAGTATGCTAGGAGGAAACACCAATACCTGAGTCCTTTCTTAGGCAAAGTGTTCCTATCAAGGTGCGGGTCACTGTAGGAGAGTTAAAAGAAAAAAAAAAAACTTCAGAGAAACACAAGGTGGGGGGAGGAGATTAAAAGAGCAGGAGCAAGAGAATGGTATCCACACCCAGACCACATTTTTTAGAGGAAAAATTAACGATCTTTTATCTAAGCAAGCATGCAACCAATATGTACGTACAAATAATACATACATATATACATACATGAGATGACCTGATCCCTGGACCGTTTAGTTATCCATGCATTAGGTACCATGCCATCACCCAGGGGCCAAAGCCAGCACTCCACTCCACACAAAACCAAGGGTGTCCTTTGGCTTTGGGAGATCCACAAGCCAGTGTATTTGGAAAGAAGGGCTCCTTAGTCTGAGTCACCATTACCAAAATTAACTGGAGAGTAGGGGTGCCAGATTCTCCCCTCTATCTAGCCCACCCAAGCTTTGGCTTACTCCTTAAATGCTGGGGCGGGGAGGGGGTGTAGAGGAAGGCGGGGAGACTCTGGAGGTGTGTGAGATGAAGTGGGGGGAAGGGACTACTTAGAGAGTTTTGAGAGGTCAAAAGCTTGTAGGAGTCTGCATATTTGGAATTCAGTTGTAGTTCAAGTGAATTCCATCTGTCTCAACCTCAGTAGCCCTTGCTGCAGTATCTAAGAACTGAGAGCCAGGCCTCTGCTGGGCATGCTGCAGCTTGCTGTTTTCAAAAGGTAAGTATTTAAAGCACTGATTCATGAGTGTGGCAAATTGGGGAGGGGGTAATGCGAGTGGTGTTTTTTTTTAACAGAAAAAAAATCATCTACTTATTCTGTTAAATAAAGTCTACCTTCACCTGTATCAAGGATAAAGTCTACCAATGAAACAGCCATTGGGAAACTTCATGCAAAACTCAGCTTAGCCATTTTCATTTTCTCTATTCTTCTCAGATTCATTGTTTTTGAAAAAAAAATATTGCTATCATCATGGAAAATGGGCACATGGGAACAAAGCTGCCTCCAAGTCAGGACAAGCCAAATCAGAGTGAGCCACTTACTTACAGCAGGAGAAATTGTGGGACTGCACTGGTAGATGGAGACAAAGGTGAGAGAGGTCTGCCAGGTGGTGGTAGGTGGAGTGGGCTGGGCTTGGGGAGAGGGAGAAATAGCATGCCACAGGAAGGCTGAAATGCAAGTGAGAGTTTCTCCTAGGATATTTGAGAAGGGCAAGGGAGTCTCCTGACCCTGCCACCTTCCCTCCAGTTCTCAAAAAGGAAAGGAGCAGACCCTCACTGGCATGTCTGAGTAGCACAAATGATACCAAATCCACAAACACTAGAGAGGGGGCCTCCACCCAGCAGCCTCTCCTCAACAAACATCTAACTTTAGATAAGTGAATGGAAAAACCTGGAGGCCCTGTGTGGTCGCCTGCCTGAAAAGAACATCATTTACCTGTCCTGTTTCCTGGGCAAAGTATTTCTGCAGAACTTAGGGCTAGCAGCAGGGGAAGAGAGAGGGCTAGAAGAATAAGTCCAATCAGACAGAAAACAAGAGAAGGAATATTAGCGCCAAGAATGCTGAAGACAGGGAAGCTGTTAAACACAGTAATCAGAACATTTTAGTTTTCCAAAAGCTAGTTAGGTTTTTTCCTCCCACTTCAAGAAATGCAACATGACTCAACACCAAAATGAAACACTGCCCAGCTGAAGCTCGGGATTTCTAAGTTTCAAATTCCTAGTCTAGGCAGTCCTTCGGGTAGGGCCCCTGCCATCTGCTTGCTACTGTAACAACCCAGCTACCCTGGGGAACTACCCTAAAATTTCCCAGAAGCCTATTAAGGAGAACAACTGTTCTCTTTAATACACAAACTACTTTGAGGCAGAATTACTAAAGGGAGGGAAGAAAAAAGTTGATTCAAGGCGGGGAAAAGAACAAAATGACTGTTAGAAGGATTTCAAAGGGTGAATATCATTTCAAAGGGAAGGAATTAAACCAAAGTCTTCCAACAGCTGTGAGCACTGAGGATGACCAAAGTCAAAAAGACAGCAGAAAGTATATTTTCATATTTAGTGTAATATCAAACTGGTGAGAAATCAGTTTGAGTTCTAGTATTATTTGTAAACTATAACAGTATCAATAGATCAAAAAAGGAAAGAGATCCAAATTTTTTTTAAAAGTTAATTCACTTTTGGGGACTCCTGCTACAACTTTCCTGGTTTTTTAGGATGCTGATATTCTAAATAACTTATGATGACAAATCAAACAGAATGGAAACACTAACCTTTCTGACAGTGTGGTCTTAACACTGTTGGTTCTTATAAAGGGAGTGAGGGAGTCATCCTTGGAAGAGATCAAGCCAGTGGAAGAATTGTGACTCAGTCCCCCTCCGCTGCTGAGGGAGATGTCAATGGATTCACAGCTGGTGTGAAGGCTGCTAATGGACTGGTATCCAAGGCCGTCCTTGCTCACTGCCGAAGAGCTGCTAGCATTGGTGCCCCATGTGAGACTATTGGAAGGAGCAGAGTGGGCTGAGCTGGGGCTAGAGGCTAACGGAGACTGGTTCATGTCAGCATTCTTACTGTACAGTGGGCTGCTGCTCCCGCTGCTCAGAATGCCACTGCCAGAGGGCGACTCTAAGTTGCCTTGCTGGGTCATAGTAGCATGAGGATTAGAGATGACCACTGAATTTTTCATACTTTCAGCTGTGGTGATGGACACTTGTTTAGCAGGCTTTCCACCAAAGAGTCTGTGAAGAGACAAAGCATTGTGGGGATTGAGTGCTCAGTGCCAAAGGCAAAGAGCTTTAAAAGAGATTGGCAGCGAAAAGAAGATAGAAAGAATCTGCAGAAGGGGGATGCTTTCTGTCTTACCAAAATGGCTAACCTTCCATTTTGGGGTATTTCCCAGGTCTGTCCTCCGAGTCCTACAAAAATGATTTAACTGTAGCTCCAAGCTAAAGAAGGTAAGGAATGGAGGTGTGAGGAAGGTAGTGTTTGATTCAATACCGTTCATTATTGGGTGCCCATCCTGTCACTCCTTCAATAATTCATTGAAAATGCAGTAGAGCATTTTGTAGATGTTGGGGTGGCAAAGATACAGAAGATTCTATTGTTGCCCTCATGGAGCTCATGATCTAGTAAGAAGAATAAAACCTATGCAAATCACTCTAACTAGATGAACTGAAATAATTTGTCATGGTCATTTTGGTTTCCTAGGTTGTTGGATGAAGTTTGTTTTTCCCAGCCTTCATGCACAGTACCTGAAATTAGGAAACACTGGCCTAACTGCCTACATCTGCACCTGGAAGCCTGGAAAATCCATCTTTCATGGAATTATTTGTTTTCGTGGCATCTGTTGCCTCTCCAATGACTAGAAAGCACTCGTCTGGCATTAACACTGGATAGCCTGAGCCTCAAAACAACAACTGGAGGAGTGTTAAGTAGACAACAGTCCTTACTAGTCACATAGGTACCAGTTTGCTTCCTTCTCCTACAGATCACATGCCCCACCTTGTCCAATTATCACATAATTGTGTACTATCAGGCATGTGCCATGTGTGTGAATGGAATGGAATGGGAGAAAAAACATGATCTCCTCATAGCAGGTCAACAGTATTCATTGCCTTTGACTGCAAAGTAGACATCATATAAAGGCAAGAAATATATCCCACCTATTAAAATGTGTGTGTGTGAGTGTGTGTGTGTGTGTGTGTGTGTGTGTGTGTGTGTGTGTGTGTAGGGGGAAAAATCAAACTTAAAGTTGTAGGACCTAAGCATTCAAAAATCTTCCAGGGAGAGCAATAACTAAGCTCTAAGAACACTAGATCACTGTTTTCCCCTGAAATCAGCCACAGGATTTTAAGGTGAGTTTGATCTTTATATCCAATGCAGTCCTACTAATCTCATTTACCATAAAATTATGCTTTATTATCTGCTTAGCTATGAGATAACCGATGCCTGACGAGAAATGCTTTCAGTATACAGGTTCTTTTGACAACCAGAGAATGAAGGGTTTAATCAATTAGAGAAAGGAAAATAATGATATCAAATATTAAATTTTCCAAGAGTTAGTTGAAAAGTGCTCAGTGTAGTGTCTAAGAAGCCGCACACATTTTCAAGTCTGCGATTATAGGAGCCTATGGGTCTAGGAAAATGCCTTTGTAGTTACTAAAAGAAATTCCTACACAAAGTGCATATTACATATAATATATTAAGTGAGAAGCAATAAAATGTTTCATTTACCAGGCAGTATGTTGGAACAACAAAGGGTACAAACTTTGATTCCCCTGCTCAAAAAATAGTTCTTGAAGTTTAAATAATCAAGTCTAGGCAAGTAAGAGTAAGTGTTGAATTGCTTCATTATACCTTTCATGGAGATTGGTATTTAGGAAGCCCTTTCAAATGTTCCTATTCATCAAAAACAAACTTCAGTCCTTATTTGCTATGGTGGGGTCTCACCTCTCTGGACAGCATAGAAGACATGAGGGGGAAGACTGGGAGCTGAGGTACTCTCCTGGCCACCTACCCTTACTGAAACAGAATGATGATGGTGGGGGGTGGGGGGGGAGCAAGGAGACAACCCAGTGTTACCTCCAAAACATGAGAATGGTGATAACTTAAGAGACCAGACAGAAATAAGGGAATCAGACCATCTCTCTCCCTAGAGAAAATTTGCTCTAGTGTGGGAAATGGAGATGCAAATTGGCTTTGGAAGACATAAAGGAAATAATGTTCCTTTCCCAGAATCCCTTCTAATCAACACATTTGCCTCTTCTCATCCTTTCAAAAAAAAAAAACCAACAATAACACAGTTTAGGGCAGAGAAAGTGAAGAGGGATTGATTCATTTGAATTAATATCTCGGTTAGAATTTTGAGTGAACCACAACTTCTACTAGGTATACCAGGTGGGTTTTTTTTAAATATGACCATTTTATGGGACCAGAGAAAACTCTGCTATGAATCATCAAAAAAGGAAGATTGTTCTTAACTTAGCAACTAATGCTGAGGTATGCCCGGCAAGGTATTATAGAGTGGCAAGCTTCCTCTTCTGCCTATTTGAAAACATCTAGTTTTTTTAAAATTGGCAGCCCAGGGCACCAAAATGATCTAGGGCTAAATGTTTTCTTTGTTTTACAGCAGCAGTGTCCCAAGGGCTCATCGGGTTTGAAAGTGAGAAACAGAGGTGGATGAAAACAGCTGGCCTGTTACTAACAAAACAGAATGCAAACTGCCCAAGACAATCATTTCCATTCCAGTCAGCATCATCTGAACTGAGAGTCAAGATACAACTTACCTTCGTAGCGTGGGAGATGCTACATCTGGGTACTTGGCTCCTGGAGGATGGGTGGCTGGGGCCACATTGGATGCTGGCTGGGATGCTGGGTTCACTTTAACCGAGTTACAGGAAGCTACGCTCTCATTGTCAGAGGAGATTCCCTTTTCCTTATCTGTCTGATTGATGAGTCCTGGCAGAGAGCTCCCCAAGGCTGCCTTGGAAGGCTCCCTCAGTTTGGGCACAGGCAGACCTGCTGATTTGCTGCTCACATTGGAATCTATGCTACTGGTGCTGGATCTATTACCAGCCCCATTGCGGCTACTGGACTTACTGGGACGAGGCAGACTCCTGTACTGCAGATTTGTCCTTGTGCTTAGGGCTAGGTAGCCATCGTCCTGGTTCTGGGCCCCATCCATGCTTGTCTTTCGACTGGCGGACCTCCCCACCAGCCCAGAAGACTTTGGAATCTTGCCCAGGGTGGCTGATCTACTGGTGATGGTGGCTCCGCTGGCTGTAATCATGGTCAGCCCAATGGTGGAGCCACTCTGTTTCTTAAACCCAAAGGCGTTGGTATTAGCAGTAGCCGTCCTGGCGCTATTGGGAAGAGGCTTTTTGGATTCATCACCACTGCTGCGGCCTGCATCTGATGGAGAGCGTTTCACCTGTGTGGTTTTAGGGGAGAGCCTTCCTTTCTCTGATACCTTTGCATCATCTGTTTTTCCTAAGAGAGAAATCAATGTGTGAGACTCCAAAGTCAAGACACAGAGGAATTCAATCAATATATGAAACACCTTCTTGTGAAGGGATGATACTCCCAAGGGAAGATAATTCCCTTCGAGAAGCAAAAGAAATAGCTTTTAAAGGAAAGAACCTTGTCTGATGCTATTGTGTTATATCTGTTAGCAAATACCTGTTTTTCACAAACATTTAAAACACTTTTGGTAAAGAGAAGTCACTGGAGCACTTAAACTGAAATCTGGAAACCAAATGTCTCTTCTCATTAGGATCCTATTGGTGAAAAGAGCCTTTGAAGTCATTTAATCCACCCATCCAATTTTACAGATGAGGACACTGTGACCCAGAAAGGTTTAGTAACATGCTCAAGGTCATTCATATATTAATTGGTAGAGCCCGAATTTGAACCCAGGTCATCACTAGCTAAAATACTGCCCAGACATTTCTGTGGGGTGTACCTCTTTAAACAAACTGTGCTTGCTTACTGCACATTTTCCAAAGCATTCATAATAAAATTGCACAGGCATAATTAGTTTGAGAAATCAGTGTAGTCTTTACTTGGTACACAGTTTAACTAATTTGATATATCTGACACAGATATTTTAATAGTTTAATAGGTTAAAAATAAGTTATTCCAATTAGGCTGATTTGAAGAATGGGTATGTGTGCAAATACATACACGCATATATATGTATATGTGTATACATACACATTCATTCATAGGTACATTTTTGAAAGACTACTAGAAAATATACTGCAAAACACTCCCCCCGCCCCCCCCCAAATGCAAATCCATGAGGACCTAGAAAGATGTCATTATAAGAGTTACTGATCCTTGGTTTCAAAGGCACACCATTCTGGTCTGGGAAAGTTTCCTGCTTTGCCTCACCTGTCCCTGGAGTCTTCAGTGTGCCTGCTGTGCCAGAAGTCTTGGTCCTCGGCATGGTGATGCCAACCTGGGCTGACATGCCCCGTCGCCATGAGCCTGTCTGGGAAATAACTGTGTTCTTTCGCCCTGAGGTGCTCTTGTCAGACTCATCGGACACATCGGAGGGGTTCCGCCGCCATTTGGACCCAGGCTCCATCTTTATGCCGCTGTCAGATCCCCCGTCTGATTTCTTGATGTCATCACCAGACCAAAGAGAATTCCGCTCCACTTGTGAATGCTTCTCAGTGTCAGTCTAGAAAAAAAAGGACCCCAAGTTAGTTCTCCCCAGACCCCAGGTGTGAAATGCTACTCGTGAAAATATCAGTGTTTTGAATCAGTTAAAAGGAAGGAAAAAAAGAGATTGATATCTATTCCTTGGGCATTACAAAAAAGAAAGTTTTGGCTTCATGCTTTGAATTCCTTACTCAAATTCCCTGCCTTCTTTGGGTTCAAAAAAGGTAGAGAAAACATGATGATATCTAAGGAGATTAAGAGGGAGAGGAAAACAAGGAGAAGGTATAAAGGAGAAAGAGAAAGTGGCAAAAGAGATCCAGAAATTAAAAAAAAAACACTAACAACAAAAGAGTCCAAGTAATTCACCAAGGATGTGCTGTGCTTTCAATATTCAAGCCATTTGCTTCTCCAGGCTGCCATCCTCAAACTCCATATGCCCCCAGTATCTCTGTGTATTCAAACACACTCAGCCAGCTTCTCTTTGTTCTCTGGATTCCCTATCACTTGACTGGCAGTTACATTTCTAGATACAGCACAGTTCTGCAGCCTTCCTCGTGGAGTGAGACATGCTGAGGGGCTGCTAGCTTTACCCTAATATGCCAGAGACACAGGAGCTAAAAGGAATGAATCCCAAAATAATACTTCCTCAAATGTTAAAAGGCAGAGGGGAATGATCAAAGCAGATGTGTGTAGAGTTCAAACCAAAGCTTTATTTATATGCTGTTAACTTATAATTTTTAACTGATTTCTTTTTAAATTTTTACACCATCCATAACTGAATAGATCCTTGTTTCCTCCTCAGTGAGCCATCCCTTTAGAACAAAGATTAAAGATAGAAAAACAAATCAGGAAAACTGAATAACGTATCAACCTCTTCTAGTAGAATATGCAATATTCCACCCACATGGTTCTCTCCACTTCTGCAATGAAGAGACCATAAGATCTTAGATTTAAAAATGGAAGGGATCTTCAAGGTCACCTAGCCCAAGCGCCTTGTTTCACATTTGAAGAAATTAAGACCTAGAGAGGTTAAGTGATTTGCCCAAGGTCACAAGGTAGCAAGTGGCAGAGCCAGGATCTGAATCCAGATTCTCTGAGTCCAGATTCCAGATCCATTCCATTGAGTGAGAAGAATATTATATTTATAGCATGCTTTAAGGTCTACAAAGTGAATAAAAAAGTAGTGCAAGTACTACTAGACCCATTTCACAGATGAATAAACTGAGGCTTAAGGAAGTGATTTCCTTCTTAGAGTCACATAGCTAGTCAAGGTCCAAATCGAGGATTCAAATGCGGTCTCAGGGACCATTTAAATCTCAGCTTTCAGCAACAGGGCCAAGCACTGAGGAGTCTACTATTTCCCCCCTATAATAGGGCTACATTGGATCCCTTTTGGGATGGCTATACTATGTCTCAACTCAAGGCTTTGTAATACTTCAAAAAGGGCCATGGGGCTCAGGGGAAAAACTCTTCAAAAAGAAGTTTTCACTTGAAAAGACTTGACAACATAAGATTATTGCACCTAGAACCTTCGGAGTGGTTTGGGATGCCTTCTTTCCCCCTATAATGAGCCAGCCCTGAAGGCTAGAAGCATTCACTCCCTGTGATCCTATGAGAGTCAGCTCAGGCTCTTCTGCAGCCATGGCTCCCTCTCCCTCTTCTGAATCTCTGTCTGTTCGCAATCTGCACGGTTCATTTGGAAATTTGGATAAATTAACTTGTTCAGTTAATGCTGTTTCATCTACTTCTCCGCAGACTGAGCCCTATCCATTTTGAGATCCTCCACTGTACCTATCACAGAGCCTTGAATATAGTAATGTAGCTCAATTAATGCTTACTGATTAATTTTATCTCCTAATGTGCCCTGAAGGAGCCACTTAGAATGCGCCGGAGGCTAGACCAGTGGGGAGAAAATAGGAAATTGGATCCCACTTACTAATCTCAAGGCAGCAGAAGCAAGCAAAGAATTACAGAAAGGAGAATGAATGTGTAGAACACGGTCACAAGACTTCCCCATTTCAAGGATGGATGCAAGACGAGCCCACTGTCCCAGCTCTCAGATGGCCTAATGGAAACTTCCATAAAAAGAGGGTTTCCAAGTTTTCACTTCTGGACAATTGACTTTTAATGTCTTTGTCAAGATGAATGTTGACATCCTTCCATACTAATCTAATTGTATTAATTTTTTGTTCAGTTTCAGTCATGTCCCACACTACATGACCCCATTTGGAGTTTTCTCAGCAAAGACAATGGAGCGGTTTGCCATTTCCTTCTCGAGTCCATTTTCCAGATGAGGAAACTGAGGTAAAGAGGGTTAAGTGACTTGCCCAGGGTAACACAGGTAGTAAGTGCTTGAAACCAGATTTGAACTTAGGAAGACTCATCTTCCTGACTACTGGCCCAGCATTCGATCCACTGTACCACCTAACCCTCCCCAATTGCATTAATTATGCAAACAATTTTTTTTAAATTCTTTTTTTTTGAATTCCTTTATTTATTTTTAGTTTACCACACACGGTTCTACATGGTTTTGAGTTCCAGTTTTTCTCCCCTCCCTCCCCCCTCCCTCCCCAAGACGGCATGGAATCTCATATAACTGTCATGTATAACTTCGCATTGAATTAATTTATGCACTAGTCAAGTCGTGGAGAAGAATTTTGACCAATGGAATGAATCATGAGAAAGAAGAGACAGAACCAAAAAAAAAAACCCAAAAACGAAAACAAGAAAAGAAGCAAAAAAGGCGAGCATGTAGTGCGCCTCAATCTGTATTCAAACTTCGCAGTTCTTTCTCTGGATGAAGATAGCATTCTTCATTGTGAGTCCCCTGGAGTTGTCCTTGCCCCTTAGGTTGCTGAGAGAAGCGCAGTATGTCAGGGTTGGTCCTCACGGAATCCATATACCTGTGGCTGTGCACAACGTTCTCCTGGCTCTGCTCCGTTCACTCAGCATTATGTCGTGTAGGTTTTTCCAGGTTGTTACGAAGTCTTATGCAAACAATTTTAGAGCCGGAATGGACCTCACAGACGGTCATCTCAATATTACTCCAACCTCCTTCATCACATCCCTGACCACAATAACCATGTGTATAAAACACACCTGTTACATATATAATATTGTTACATAACTATATTATATATATATATATTAATGTTTCTATATTTAATTTCCAAAGTCCTCTGTACATACTTTGCATCATCCAATCCTTGCAATAGACCTGTAGCCCAAATACTACCATACACATTTTTTATAGATGAAAAAATTAGGACTCAGAGAGAGTTTGAGAGACATGCTCATGGTCATATAGTTAGGATTCAAAACCAGGTCTTTTCTGACTCCACATCCAGCACCCTTCCCATCACACCGCCGAAGACCACTAACGTCACAGAATTCACCACCATGTCACATAGAGTCCATTCCACTTTTGTTCCCGCAGATTTAATTGTTAGGAAGCTTTCCCTTGACAATGTGGAAACATGTTTCCTACAGATTATCCTTTCTGACCCCTTCCTTTACATCAGAGAAAATGACCCCCAGAAAGGAGAAATTACTCACCCAATGTCTCCCATGTAGATGAGCGGGATTCAAAATCCAATTCCTCAATGATAAACCCAGTGTTCTTTTCACCAGACCACACCACCCACCTCCAAAACTCTTACCAGATGGCTTTAGTTTTGCCTTTAGGGGTCCAGCTGAACATGTCCTAATGCCAATGCACATGTCAATTCCCTCTTTCACATAAGAATAATAATACCTCGCATTTACATAGTATCTGATATGCGCCAGGCATTGTACTAAGGGCTTTACAAGTATTATCTCATTTATCCTGAAAACAACCCTGGGAGGTGGGTGCTATTATTATACACATTTCACAGGTGAGGAAACTGAGGTTGAGGGACTTGTCTAAGGTCACACAGCTAGTAAGTGGCTGAGGTGGGATTCCAACTCGGGTCTCCCTGACTCCAGGCCCCAATGTTGTGTTCATTCGAACACTCTCACATATCCTGAGAAAGGACTCCAACTTGTGCGCCGGGAAACCTAGATTCCAATCCCGACTCTGTTACCCAGGGTCTTTGGGCAAGTCCTTTTTCATTGACTCAACTTCCTCATCTATAAAATGCTAAAGAAGATGACTCCAAAGTTCCTTGATTTGATTCAGTGATCTGGTTTTAAGCCCCTTTTAATACACGCCAATTTCTGTGATCAACTGCAGAGAAAAATAAAACTTAAAGAAGAATGTGCTATATGTAACCTATATCAAATTGCTTACCATCTTAGGGTGAGGGAGGGAGAGAATTTTGAACTCAAAATTGAAAAAAAATGTTTAAAATCGTTTTTACATGCAATTGGGAAAGAATAAAATATTGTATCCAAAAGACCTATGTGCCAGCGCACAGACCATGGGGGAAGTGGTAGTCTACATGTGATTACTGTGGGGGAGACAGGAATATTTATCCACTTTTTGTAAGCCCTGAACTCCTGCCATCAACCCCTTCACAAAGAGCCTTGTAACATCCGAAGGGACAAATTGTAGAAATAAGGTTCTAATCAGCTCTCAATTAATCATCCAAATGGGAGAACAAGGCATTGTGAGAAAGGTGGCCAGATGCTGGGGAGTACCGTTCCTTCATTTCCCCAACATCCCAACCCTTGGTACTCTGAATGCAAACGTGATCGCTACTTCATTCATTCAGCAAACATTTATAGGATAAATTCCTGCTGTGTGTTAGACATTAAAAGGGATATAAAAATAAAGAAGATAGAGGTTGGGACTGGACCTCTGATTTCACAAGTGCAGGAAACTCCCTCTACCAATGCATGCTGGGATCTTGTTTGCATCCTATAGTATTACAGAGTTGCCTAGGGCTGAGATGTTGTGATTTTTCCCAGAGCCATACAGGTGACGTGGGCAGAGATTAGAAACCAAACTAAAGTTTTCTGGCTCCAATGCCAACTGTCTATCCACTATGTCATGCTGCCTCTCACAAACAAAGGGAAAAAAAAAACAGCACAATGACCCTCCCAGCAAAAAGAGATAGTTAACATTTGTGTCATTACAAAAATATTACTATGCCAGCCTTTGGAGCATTATGAAGAGTGGAAAGCATCTTGAATTTGGAGACAAAGGATCTTAATTCAAATCATGCCCTGGCACTTGTTACCAGTGTGACCTTGGACAAGTCACTTAACATTTCTGGGTCTCAGTTTCCCTCATTTGCTAAATGAGGGGACTGTGTCATAGAATCACAGATTTGAAGCTAGAAGGACCTTAGAGTCTACATAGTCCAATACCCTCATGTGACAAGATGAGGAACTCCAGAGAGTTTAAGTGACTCGTTCACCTAGTTTGATGCAGAATTTAAATCCGTGGACTCAAACCTAACTCCAAGGCCACTGCTTTATCCATCATGCTATGCTGACTCTAGAAAATGGCTTGTTGTCATTCACCCATTTCAGGCATGTCTGACTCTCCCTGACCCTATTTGGGCTTTTCTTAACAGAGATACTGGAGTGGTTTGCCATTTCCTTCTCCAGCTCATTTTACACATGAGGAAACTAAGACAAACAGGGTTAAATGACTCGCCCAGAGCCACACAGCTAGTAAGTGTCTGAGGCTGGATTTGAACTCAGGTCTTCCCAACTCCAGGTCTAGCACTCTATCCATTGCGCAGGTGGCTCCAAAGATCCTTTCCAGATATCATCCTATAATACACACACACACACGCATACATGTACACATATACGTGCACACACATGCACACATGTACACATATGTACACACATGTACATGTAAGCTCATGCCCCCAGTCATCTGCTCTGCACACAGACCTAATCTACCCTCAGTTAACAATGATCATATAACACTAGGGTGAAGCTAGGTCAGGAGTAAAGATAATCTAGAAAGCAGTTAAACCCCTCATCGATAATTAACTTTAAGCTACTGCCCCACGGTTATTACCATTCTCCCCTCCCCCAATCTGGCTGAAGAAATCGCTCTTGGTGTGCCACAAGCAATGAACACCCCATATTTTTGGAAAAGTACCTTTTTTCTATGTTTTTCTCTTTCTTCCTAGCTTCACCCCCATATTTTCTTCTTTCTTCCCTTTTGTAAAAGGGAATATTTCAGAATTCATATCTTGTTTCTCACCAAGTTTCATTGCTCTGTGCTCATATCTTTTCTTCCTTTGGCATAAAGATCTGTATTCCTATTTGATATCTTGTGTTTAAAAAAATCACTGAGAATCTGAAGGTGCCAAATTTCAGGGTGAATAGTTTCAGAAAAATGACTGCATTATCATTCTATCAGTCACTAACATCCTTCTGGGATGCCAGGTAATGGCCCTTAACATTCATCTGTAGAATATGGGAAAGGGAGAGTGGTGGGTTGCAAGTCTCCTGAAATCAGATCTTTAAGACGCTCCCTGGTTAGGGAACAATGGAAAATGACTGTGAAATCGTTCTTTTAAAAATCCTTACTTTTTTCTGGTTAACATTTGTTCAGGTTGGCATTTGTTTCACTCCTCATGCTTTAATTCTTAAAGCTTTCTGATGAGATGCTTGCAAGATGAACAACAGGAAATTAAACATGTAGCAAAGGAGGATAGGCCACTCTTCAAACACAAGGGACAGGTCTCAGAGCAGTAACTAGATTTGAATATGTCACAGGGAAAAATCACTTCCACACCCTCCAGATGTTAACTCCGTAAATCTTGAACAGAGAATCTAACATGGCCTTCTCGGCCCAGGAACAAAGACTTAGGGAGTCATACAATACACAATTTAAGAGCAGGCCTTGCTCCAATCTCGAAACAAGTAAACAAAAGAGAAACCACACACTGAAATCTTTCTCTGCAGAGTTACCGGTTATTACCAGCTACTCTCAGTCAAAGGCCTTGATAATTCCAAATTCCTTTGGCTCTGAAACCAGCTGTCTAAGGACTATCTTGAGGCATTTTTCCCCCTTGGGAGTGGTATGCATCTCAGGGAAGTTAAGTGTCTATGAAAGAGGAAAACTAGAAGAAATCTGCAACGTTTTAATGGATGGTTTGTGCTAAGGACATCAACTTGCTGGGAATATTTAAATTCTCTAATTTCCCTGATTGGGAGGTGACCATGCTAGGACAGTATCCCAGAGTATACAATGTACAGTAAAGATTTAAAGAAAAATACACACATACATAGCACTTACACACAAATACTGCTCAAAATGAAAACACATGCAGTGACAAGCAACCCTGGAGGCTATACCCAATACCTCTCATTAGGCAGTCACTGTTTACATTTTTGAGAGACTTAATCATATGTAAACCCTCACATGTCCTTTATTCAGCATTATTCTCAAAGAAAATGGGCACTCAGAACAAGGAGTTTTCAATGAAGGGGGTTACCTGTAGAAAATGAAGGCATACTTGGTAGAGTTGGATGAGAAGGAAATAGAAAGACTAAGGAGATCGTGGAAAAAGCAGCCCTACCTCGAGCCCCCTCTGGGAAGCTTTACCTAGCTTAGTATTAGTCATGTGCTTAGTAACAGCCCCCATGACTGTGGTACCAGTTATATGTGTTCAGGAAGTAAGAGCTGATTATTAGCACAAGGGGCTTTGAAATCGTAGGACAGGATGTGTGTGGAAACACATGCCCGTAAACCCTGTTGCTGGAGTATTTGAAGCTGGTGGATCACCTGTGCTCAAGAGTTCTGAGCTGCAGCAAGGCTAAAGCTGATAAGGTGTCTATACCAAGACTGGCACTAATATGGCGAATTCCACGGGAGTAGGGAGCCGCCAGGCTGCCCATGGAAGGGACAACTGGGCCCAGGTCAGAATCACAAAGCTTCCATGTCAAACAGTGGTAGGACTGGGCACTTCCATCTTGGGCAACACAGGGAGACACAGTCTCCAAAAAATGGGAGAGGAAAATGAAGAGGAAAGGAGAAAATGGAAAGGGGAGAGAAAAGGAGAGGAGGAAGAAAAGAATCATAGAACAAAGCCAACAATGTTGGCATAACGGTGTGACTAAAACTAGAAACCTACGTAAGTCAAGAGATTGGAGTTTTGGTCCTAACCTAGTCAATGACTATGTGGTATATACTTCAGCTTCCTACAATAATATCTTGAAAAGAACAAGGATATAGAGTTAGAGTTGTTGTGATTGCCCAGGTATGTCTGATTCTTCATGACCCCATTTGGGGTTTTCTTGGCAGAGATACTGGAGTGGTTTGCCATTTCCTTCTCCAGCTCATTTTACAGATGAGGAAACTGAGGCAAATAGGGTTAAGTGACTTGCCCAGGGTCACACAGCTAGGAAGTGTTTGAGGCCAGATTTGAACTCAGGAAGATGAGTCTTCCTGATTCCAGGCCCAGTGCTCTATCCACTGTGCCACCTAGCACCTGCCTCAGAGGCAGAGAACAAGGTTCAAATGCCAGCTCTGATACTTATTAATTATGTGGCCTTAGGGAGACCACTTTCCAATTTTACAGACCTCAATTTTCTTATCCGTAAAAATTAGGGGTTGGAAAGAGCCCCAGTGGTCCTTTCTAGTTTTAAATCTATGATTTCATGAACATTTAAAAATAATTTATTTTATTTTTAATTTATGGAATAAAACAAGTATTTCCATAATCTACTGTAATAAAAAAATACTTTAAAGGTAAAATGAGGTAAAATTTAGTGAAAGTATTCCCTTCAGAAAGCACTTCAGAAACAAATATGATGTAGTATCCTACCAGAGTCACAAAACGTTAAAGGTAAAAGACAGAATATCTGACTCAAACTCCTTGTTTCAGAAAAGAGGAAAAATAAATCACTTGCCTTAAGCGAAACAGATGTAACATCAGAGCTCAGACCAGAATTTAGGGTGACCTAACTCAGATTAGTAACCCTAATTAAACTTCTACTCTTGTATTCTCTCCACAGCTGTCATCATGTCAAGATATTTGAACCTGACTTCTTTTCCTTGAGCCCCAGTTAAGAGTTAGCAAGGCCTCCAAGAGGCCAGAAGCCCCCTTAGCAGTGGTGGGCCCTTTGGGCCTGGTCCACTAACACACCCCCCCACCCCAGTCATTCTGTTCCCTTCCTCCAGGTCTGCTGCTCTTTTCCCAGAGGGCAGCTTGGGACTGGTTCCCCATTCCCCATGGGGACAACTTACCTGCACATCTAAGTTTTTTCTCGAGGAGGCTGGAGTGTTGGCATAGGAGCTGATGGAGGAGCTGGTGTTGATATCATCAGTGCTGAGATTGTCTATGGTGTCGCTGATCCCACTGCTGACAGAGCTGCTGTCATCCCAGCTGCAGAAACCAACAAATCAGAACATTGGAGCCTTCTGCCACTCGAGCCATGGAGGAGCAAGCACAGACTAAAAGCACCACCCCTGAATCCTCCCAATGTAATAAAACCGCAGAAATAAAGCTAGTTTTCATTTGTTGTGACTCATCTGCAGGGTAACAACTCTCTGTCTGCTGGCAGGAGAGCTAACATTTCAGTGATTTATTCTGAACATTTTAATATCTGGAATAATGAATATATAATAAACGCCATTCTTATGATTGGAGACAGGTATAGGGCAATCCCTGGGGAGGAAAATTCCCTCTACCAATTCAGGTACCCATCTTCTTTGCATTGTACAATATTAGAATTCACTGTGACAATTCCAAATCCTAGGCAAGTCAACCGCTGTTTGCCTCAGTTTCCTCAACTGTAATATTATCACCTACCCTGCAGGGTTGTTGAGATGCGATCTTTGGAGTTTTTTTTTTAAGAAAAGCCTGGTATAGTGCCTGGCACATAGTAGGCACCATATAAATGCTTATTCTCTTCCCTTTATCCACTATTATATAATGCTTCTGTTAAGATTGTGGTCAACAAAATTGTTATATGCAATCGTTTGATTATAATCAACAAATTAAGCATACCATATAATTATACATTTGAATAAGTGGATTTCAACATGTAAAATATCTATAATAGCTGAGTTACTTACTGAACCCCTCTAATTTTTTTTCTTCATTTCTATATATGTGTACATATATTTTCATCTAATAGAGTCAAAGTATAAGCTATGTTTCCTTATTTTCTGCTTTATTTTATATCATTCCTATGCAGATTATTCCTGATTTTTTATATACTGGTAGCCATATAGCACAGTGGACCCGAACCCAGGAAACCTGAGTGCAAATTTGGCCTCGAATATTTACTAGCTATGTGAACCTGGGTAACTCACTTAATCCCCCACCCCCTTTCAGGTTTAGTTTTCCCATCTGCAAAGTGGGAATGATAATAACACCTACCTTACAGGGTTGTTGTGAGGATCAAATGAGAGAATATTTGTAAAGCTCTTTGCAAAGCTCAGGGAATTATGTAAAATACCAGCTGTTTATTATTCTTATTTCTCAGATTTATCCATCTTGATTGCATTATAGTATTCCATTGCATTGATCTGTTGATACTGTCATTCCCCAACCATTGTACAATGGCTAACTTTTTTAGTATGAGTTACAGGCTACAAGCATTAGATGCCCAACTTCCCCCATAAGCCTTTATGTTTTGTAGCAAATTGAGGTTGCTTGGTTCATAGGTGCTTTTCTATAGGCCAGAGTGCTAGACTTGAAATAAGAAATCCATCTCTGATGTTTATCAGTTGTGTGACCCTGGCAAACCATTTACCTCTCTGAGCATCTATTTTCTCAGCTGTAAAATCAGAAAAATATTGGCACCTTTCTTGCCTAGTTATTGCAAAGATCAAATAAGATGATGTATATAAAGCATTTTTCAAATCTGAAAGTATTATATAACTATGGACCATACATATTCCCATCACCAATTCTATAGGTCAAAAGGACCTTACTTAAACCTATCATTACCACCCAGGTTTACTTGGATAATAGATTCAGCAGGCAGAGATTATTCCTGGAAAGTGGTTGAGAGAGAAAGAAAAGAAAAAAGAAAGCAAAGTATGCATGGAGGACTCTGGTGGGGGAAAAGCAGATATTAGATGAAATCTCAGGTTTCACTGCCACAGCAAAATGGAGAAAGTGTCAACTTGTTGGAAAACTATAGCCAGGTAACAACTGAGCAGCTTCCTTGGTAGCTACAACTCCTATCCACGATGCTATTCTGTACAGCTTCTACAACAGGTTGGAAACAGGGTCACTCAGCATCCAAGAATAACCAGGCAGTCATAGTCCCTAAAGCAACTGAGAATGCCAGTATTGTTCAACTAGCCAGTATACTTCCTGACTCTCCCATGCCCAGCTATGCCAATCAGGTAAGGAGACAAATGCTCATTATTTAAAGTTTCTTTCCATGACAATCTCCTTCAACATTCATCCTTTTTTCTTCCAAAATCCATTTAATCAAGTTGAAAACCCAGGGAAAGTCTGCAAAGTAACATGGTGGAGTAGAAAGAGATCTAGTCTTAGGATCTGAGTTTGAATGTGACCTCTGACATGTCCTTACTTGGTGCTACGGGCAAGAGTTTTTTGGTTTGTT
This sequence comes from Trichosurus vulpecula, assembly GCF_011100635.1. Lineage (NCBI taxonomy): Eukaryota > Metazoa > Chordata > Mammalia > Diprotodontia > Phalangeridae > Trichosurus > Trichosurus vulpecula. Next base: position 232,629,734 of record NC_050578.1, on the reverse strand, counting down.
TAATTACTCTGAGACTCAGTTTCATTATCCGGAAAACAGGGATAATACTCGCAATCATCTTACAGGATGATTGTGGAGACAGTGCTTTTGCAAACCTTAAGCTCACTAAGTAAAGGCGAGTTATTATTAAATACTTGACAAGCAGAAAAAAAAGTAGGGGTCTTAAAGCTTAAAGCCACATGGCCTTAGGAAATACCTTATTTAACATGTACCTACTAGAAAGGTGACTCAAGAAGGTACATTGGATCCATAAACATAATGACCTTGAGTCATGTTTTTCCACTTCCCGAAATGACAGAATCCCTATCATTGTATCACTGGAGAGTCAGGAGATCCGGGGGAAAAAATGCTATCATACATCTCCCCTGCGAGGGAGATAGTCTATTATTATTTCAATTTGACAGATCAAGAAACTGAGGCTAGAGCTGGTGAAGTCACTTGCCAAAGGTCACATGACTGGAAGTACAGAAGTTACATTAGAACTCAGGTCTCTTGACTCCAAGTCCAACGTTCTTTGATTAATAGGGAGATCCATGGTTATAACTGCTATAAAAGTTAAGGACTTAAGGTCTCTTTGAAGAAAAAGAATGCTTATATAACTTGGGGGGCAGTATATGGTGGAGATATTGTTAGTGTTCTAGCAACAAATTTTTTGCTCTGGAATCCTGTTAATTTGTTTTGGACTCATGACCTGACTTCTATGTGATCTTCAGCAACTTACTTCCCTTTCACCAGACCTCTGTCTCCTAATCTGGAAAATAACAGGGTGGACTACATGACCCTCAAGGCCTCATCAGCTTTAAATTCCATAAACCTTCCTACTGATCATCCTACTTCAACAGAGTGTTCTGTGCACCCACGGCTGACGAGCACACTCTATTCTTCCCACGTTGGTGTTGAGTACATCATGCCCTCCTGCTTTGGTGATCGCATGTAGCCTTTGGGAACTCAAACCAGAACCTTTGTAGAATGGACTGGAGATGAAGCAGAGAGAGCAGTAAGGAAGATGTTGTGGTAGTACAGGTGAGAGCTAATGGGGGTCTGAAATAGGGAATGGAAAGCATATGGAAAATCTGAAAGATGTCAGAAGTGACGAGATGTTGCAACTGATTGAATGTGTCCGGTAAACAGAGGAATCAGAGATGACTCAGATTTCTAGTCTGGGTTACTGGAAAGGGGTGATGTCATCAATCGAAATAATGAAGGAGAGACAGGTTTTGGTGGAAAAGTGAGTCCAGTTTTAGACATGTTAATTTTGATGCTCCTGCTGACGCAGACAAGGTTCATTCGTTCAACACGTAGCTATCAGATGTCTGCTGTGTTCAAGGTCCCATGCTAGATACTGTAGGAGAATGCGTCTAATAACTAGTGACTAAAAATCTGCTTGGATATGGAGTGTTTCCTTAATATTATAGGAATTGCAACTCATCCCTGACTCAATTCAGAAACAGAAAGACATCTAGCCAGAAATACACCTGAGAAGAAACAAAGGCAAAGTGTCCATGCCATCCAGTGACTGATTGCACAGTTGTGGACAGTCAGCCCTGGTCATGGGACTAGGTCTGGCAACTTTTGGTTAAGTATTATGTTCTATAGACAGTATTTCATTGAGGGGAGGAGAGCAAACAGAGGAAATGAAAGGGAAATTAGAAAGAGTGAAACATGAATATTTCCATATAAAATCATGAAATAACTAGGCATAGAAGAAAAGATACAAAACTTAGGACCAAGGAGTATGTTTCTTTGGCCTCATGTGCCATCCTTATCAATGACCCAATGGAGAGAATCTTAACGTGTTTGTGTGTCATGTACTCCTTGGGCAGTCTGGGGAAGCTTATGGACTTCTGAAAATAACATTTTCAAACAAAGAAAATAAAATACATGGGGTTACAAAGGAAACCAATAATATTAAAATACAGTTACCATAATTTAACATAAAGGCGGATGGACCCCTGGCTAAGAACTTCTAATCTAAAGTAAGAATAAAGAGGTAGATGAAATATATAGTAGAGACATAATTAGCAGCAAACATTAACATGGAAAATAATAAAGTGTACAAACATCAAGAGATTTCAAGCGGTTAATAAAATGAGATAAACCAAAAAGAATAAGGATTCTACCCTCTTTCTCTCTGAAAGCCTATCAATAAAATGCAAGCATCCACTAGGCAAAAGGGAAGGGAAAGGAGAAATAACATGAAAACACAAACGGCTGTTGGGTAGAGTGAACTTAAATAAGTAATGCCAAAAGAGATAAAGAGGTAAGAAAGCCTTCAGATCAACTAGAATTTACAATGGGAAAGTGGTTTAAAAGGTTAATGGTATTTTAGGAAATCAAAAGAGGTAATATGTCACAGAATAGCAAGCTAGAATCAGAGGAAATCAGACCTAGAAAGGCCCTTGGAAATCCTTAATTCAAAGCTCCCGTTTTAGGAATGAGGGAACTGAGATTCAGAAAAAAGGTGATTAGTCCAAGATAACAGTCAGAGAATTGGAAGAGATCATGCTCCTTTCCTCATCCTTATCCCAGGACCAATGGTCCTTCCAGAAAGATGATTTTTATTAGTCCACACTGTTTTCTATATGTGGGCCCTATAGTTTACCATCTCTAGACTTTTGTGCATACGGTGCAATCCATCAAGGCCGCTCTTTCTCCTCCACCCATCTTTAAAATTCTCTCTCTCCATGAATTTAAGGCCCAGCTAAATGTCAGAGTCTCCATGAAGCCTTTTCCTAAAGTCCTCCCACCTAAAATATTCTCTTTTGGGGGGCACTCATTGAGCACGTTCTATTTCTCTGACGATAGTTATTGCGTTCTGCCTTCCATTAGAGTCATCTGGGTACATGTCAGGAAACTAGTCTGTTCATCTTTGCCATTCCTATAGCTCTGGTTAAATGCTCTTAAACACAATAAATATAGACTATGCATTTTGCCTAGAATGTAAGCTCCCTAAGGGTAGATACTATTACTTTCAGACTTTCCATTTCTAGCACCCAGAACAGTCCCCTATCCATAGCAAGTGTTTAATAATTATTTGTTAGATTGAAACTGAACTAAATGAATGGACCTAGAATCCTAGAGTCAGAAATAGGCACCTTAGTAATAAGCAGTTAACAAAATTGAAGGACTACAGAGGGGGGAAATTGGAAATAATTTTAAGGGAGATGTTTCTAAGTGGACATTGAAAGGTATAAAAATACTCTGAAAATCTTCAAGACACAAAGAAGACAGGAGAATCAGGGAATAGTAGACATGATAACTTGTAGTATCATGAAGCTTACAGATTGGGTACATTCTTGAAAGGAGGCACATTCATTGCTTAGGAGATCAAGGCAAATGAATTAGACATCAGCATGTCCCACCTGACTATGAGCTTTTAGCGCAAGGTCTGTGTTTTACTCCGTTCTGTATCCCTCATGGTGTCTAGCACAGAGTGAACACAGATATTTCTTGACCATGCTCCATAAATCACCTCCAGGATCAACTGTAAGATTCCGTTTAGCCTTCAAAGACCTTTATAACCTGCCCCACTACCTTTCAGTCTTCTTATATCTTACCCCTCCACCACATACTCTACAATCCAATGACAGTGGCCTCCTGGTTGTTCCTCAGACAAGACCCTCCATCTCTCAGATCTGGCCATTTTCTCTGGCTGTCCCCCAGGCCTGGAAAGCTCTCCTTCCTCATCTCTGCCTTCTGACTTCTCTGGCAGCCTTCAAGTCCCAACTAAAATCTCATCTCACTCTCCCCTAATTCTAATGACTTCCCTCTGTTGATTATTTCAAACTTATGTTATAAACGGCTTGTTTGTACACAATTGTTTGCATGCTGTCTACCCCATTAGATTGTGATCTCCTTGAGAAGAGGACTTTTCATATCTCCAGCACTTGACCCAGGGCCTGGAGGCACGTTGGAGATGCTTAATAAATGTTTATTCACTGACTGACTGATCACATGTAAATCTGTAGGTGACACATTTGGATCCTTCATCCTTAGCTCCTTCTGAGCTGGCTCACCTTAACTCTACTTCCCAGAAATACTTCATTTCAACAACGAAGTATGATGTTGAAAATTCATCACTAAAATGAACAGCAACATCTTTGGCATCTCTGGAAGGAATCAAAAGATATTATCATTGGGAAGACTAATGATATTGAATTGGACTGAACTGAAATAGTATTTGGGATGCAAAAGGTGGAGGAAAATACTCATCTGTTCTTGAAGGAGTTAAAAAAGGTCTTTTGGATGTTGGAATTTTTATCATTTGTACATAAAAATCCTGAACTGGACCAGAGGGAGGCTGGGCTAGATGGTTTATAAGGATTCTCCCAATGCTAAGACACTGTGCTTGTTTTTACTAAGTGTGAGTATGTTAGGTAGCCACCTAGACAAAGGAAAGAGGAAGGACACTGGGTTTACTCCTCTTAATGTTGGCATTTCTGGATCCTGTGCTCATGATAAGATCTCTGAAATTGGGTTGAGGCCCAATGATAATTTCTCATGGCTGATACAACCCTCAGTAAGCACCTCAGGGGAATTCATCCTTTAATTAATCATTCAACAACTCTTCCACAGGATAGAGATTATAGCATATAGATTTTTGGACCATCATTCTTAGCCTTCTACTTCTAAGTAAGTAAGAAAAAAACCCACCTACCATTAAAATAATTCAAATTATTTTAACACCTCAATTAACAAATGCTCTGGGAACAAAATCCTTTTTAATGAGATGATTATGGAGGGGTGGGTGGTAGTGGTGGTGCTGGGGAGTTTACAGCCTTCTTAGCCAGGGTTGGCAGAGGCAGCAGCTAAAGAGGAGGGGGCAAGCAAAGCTTCCAGTGGCCCAGCCTAGCAGAAGACCACACCCTAAAAATGCTTAGATGGTTAGATCACATAGGAGTGGCTTCTGGATTATACAGAGGCCAAAAGTCAGCCAGTCATAGTCTGCTTTGCTTGGAGGGGATGCTGAGAAGGAAGTTCCCCATTGAGATACTTAGGGAAATCTATGTCTTGGAACACTATTCCAGATAGTCAGCAATACAGTGCTGGACCTAAAATCATGAAGATCTGAGTTCAAATATATTTGATCAGAATAACCCTGGGCAAGCTGCTTAATCTCTGCTGACTCAGTTTCCTCATCTGTAAAATGGGAATAATCGTAGCACCTATCTCCCAGGGTTGTTGTGAGGATAAAATATGATAATATTCATAAAATGTTCTTCAAACCTTTACTTCTACCTCTTTGAAATGAAATTCCTTACAAGAACTATGGTATTAGAAATTACTATATCCATTATTAGAAGTACAGTGATTTGGAGTAATTAGTCAAAATGTAAATCTTAGTGAAAATTCTTGACATAAAATGTTTAAAGTAATATAGTTCTGTCACTTTTAACTACTGGTGGTAGCAAAAGATGTTTATTAAATCTTGTCTTATAGAGATTGTGGGGGATTTTCATTAATTATAGAGAAGCAGATATTAAAAGAGAACAAAGAGCTCTCACTCAGCTCATATCTGAATAGGCATCTTCCCAACAATACCTCCAACATGTAGGTCATTCCTTTATCTAGTTTCTCTGATAAAGATCTCATTTCTAATATACATAGAGAACTGGCTCATATTTATAAGAATAATATCTAGTACCCAAATGAAAAATTATCTAATGATATAGACAGTTTTCAATAAAAGAAACCCAGAGTAGCTATAGTCATATAAAAAAATGTTCCAGATCACTAATAATTAGACAAATGCAAATTAAAACCATTTTGAAGTTCCATCCCACCCATAAGACTGGTAAATATCACACATGAAAGAAAATGACAAGTCTTGAAGGAGCTATGGGAAAACAGGGACACGGTTGTACTGTTGAGGAATCTGTGAATGGGTAGGCACACTGGAAAGCAATTAGAACTTGTACACAAAAAGTTAACAAACAGTGCATGCTTTTTGATTCAGCTATATCACTACTAGGCCTATATCCAAAACAGATCAAAAAAAGAGGAAAAGGTACAAAAATATTTATACCAACTCTTTTTGAGGCAGCAAGAAACTAGAAACTGAGATGAACAACGACTGGGAAATGGCTGGGCAAATTGTGAGATATGAATGGGATGGGAAAACGTTGTGTTGTAACAAATGAAGAAATACATGATTTCAAAGAGAGATAGGAAGACTTGCACGAACTGAAAGAAGTGAATGAGGTAGAGAAACAAGAATAATTTATATCACAAAATCAATATAAAGATGAACAATTTTGAAGACTTTCAGAAATTAATGAAGAATGAAATGAACATAATCAGGAGAATAACTTATACAACAACATCGTAAAGACAAAACAACTCTGAAAGCTATGAGAACTCTGATCAACACACCGATAATCCATGATTCCATAGGACCTATGATAAAGCATGCTATCCACTGCCTGACAGAGAGGTAATGGACTCAAGACACAGAATGAGACATATATTCTTTAAACACAACCAATGAGGGGATTTGTTTTGTTTGCTTATGCAAATTAGTTACAAAGAATTTGGTTTTCTTTTTCTTTTTTCCTCAATGGGTTTGGCATAGGAGGGAGAAAAAAAAAGATTTGTTAATTTTTTTTAAAAAAACACGTTTTAATTTAAAAAATACAATCGTGATGAAAAAAGAAAACCTGACAAAAGAAATTTTAGCTTAGGTAATGTAACTTTATTTTAACTTATGTAACTTAATTTTAGCCTACGTAATGTAACTTTAAGAGGGGATAGAATCTTGAGGAGTTATAGCTTAATTGTAATTCTGGAGAGTTCATTGTCATGGCTATAGAGAGATAAATGAGGCACAAAGAGAAAGGACTAAGAGGACTTCTTTCTTGAGAGAGTCAAGTGTCTAGGAGAATCTGAAGAAAAGTTCATTTAACTCTTGCCCTGCAGAGATGAAATATTCTGGAGGAGATAACCTGAAGAAAATTATTTCTTGTGAAATTCTGATTACCATCCTGAAAAAAACCATGTTTGCAGAGGTACATGGAGGAGTCAGTAATTGCAATTTATGGTTAAAGGATACTCTTGCTGGGATCTTTCTTATCTGTGTTACAGTGTTGAAATAGTTGACTTGTCTTTGTATTATTCGTGGAAGTTAATAAATTGCATAGTCAGTAAAAACTGAAGTTTGTCTAAACCTATGAGATGGAGGTTTGATACTGAAAGAGGGAAGGAAATTTACAGGAAAACTGTAAAAACTGTAAGTGGGGGCTTAGAGCTAATTAATTAATTGATACCATTGCAAGTATCTATTAATTTATGTGGAAATATCAGAATATATCCCTCAATTTTCTAGCATTTTAATAAGGAAATAAGCCAAAGGCAGTTAGATTAGAGAGAGATGAGGGTTGGTGTGGCCGTCGAATAGGGGTAGGGCATACACAAAGCTGACCCTGAACCCTGCCTGCTATACTGAAACTGAACTAAAATCTGTTCTTCTGTAACTTCCTTCTATCATCAGCTCCTAATTTTGTCTGCTGGGGCCGAGCAACAAAAGTCTAATCCCTCCTGCCACATGTAGACCCTTCTATTATGTGATTGCAACAATACTTTCCCATCATAACTTCTCTTTCCTGGCTAAACAACCCTGGTTTCTTCAATCAGTCCTCATGTGACATGGTTATGAGTTCCCTCACCATTCTGGTTATCCTTCTCTGAGTGTGTTCCAGTTTGTCAATTACCTACTAGAATGCAGTGCTCACAACTAGCCAGAGACCCTGAATCTCATACATGGAAGAAATCTTAGATGTTATCTAGTCTGTATGACATGTATGGTACTTACTATGTGCTGAATACCATACTTTGCAAATATTATCTCATTTGAACAAACCACCCCCCTCCACCCTGTAACATGCAGAAGTGATCATTCTACCTCCAATATTAATAAAGTTCACTATTAGTCAGGAGGTGGCCCATTAGATAAATATAATTAATGCTTAGCATATTGATTTGACTGTATAGCCATGAGTACTTTTGAGGGTATTGGAAAAATTTCTTCTTTTTTTTAAACTATCTTAAACATTCCTTCTTGGTATCTTGTTTACACTACTACTTTGGGTAAATTTCAGTCTGGCCATCAGCCCAATTATTATTGGAGGCTGAATTAATGAGGCCTTACTGCATTTGACTCTGAAAATAGGGCAAATGACTGGCTTCAATGTGTTCCAGCAGGGCTCAGCAGTTTGCTGAATATGTTCCGCTCCAGGCCACTGAAATTCCCTTGGGTACCATTGGCAGGTCTAAGGCACAGGAAAAGGAAAGAAATGGAGAAGAAAAAGAAAAATGGAATGGGAGAAGAGGAGAAAAAAGGAGGGAGCAAGCAGGGTGTCAGAGGGAGCACAGAGAAGAGAAAAGAAGGTGATGTAAAAGGCACATTTATAGTACAGTATCATGAAATGACTAAAAGGACATCCGTCCTTTATCTCTAAGTCAAAAGCTGTGCTCTGAAAGATCATGACAATGTCTCATCTAGCTGGCAGAGTCAATAGAGAATATGACCACTGTCCCTTGCCAACTACTGAGCAGATTGATGCTTGTAGAGTTTACAACAGTTCAGCCTAGAGTACTTTCTTTCCACAAGCCAAGTTATACTCCTTTCTGAAAGCAGTCATTTCATCTCATATATGGGAAAGGGTGTTGAAGTCATTGGATGGAAGGAGGAAGCAGGAAGAATCACATCAGAATCTAATACAGCATCATCCTGAAAAGCCATGAAAGCCTTCTGGGCTCTGGAGTTCCTTCCTGGGCTGTAATCTCCTGCAGAGCCCATGGAAATGCAAAGCCCTTCAGAGAGGAGCTGGGACAAAGATAAATATCCACTCTGCAACTGCAATGGGGTCTCTAGACATCCTTTTTCATTCAACGGAATAAATAATGTTAATACTACTGACTGCCAGAATTCCCCAATTCTTACAGGAATAAAGAACTCAAAATTACAGTACTGAATTTGCCTTATGCTTTTGGCAACTGTTATTTTTCAATGCAAATATGAAGAGATGTAGTTTGAAAAAAAGCAGGGGCATTTTTTTCTTTTGTGTGTCTCCAGAATTGTGCGGGCTATTTAAAATTATTTAATGTTGAAAGTTATTTGTGGAATTTATGACCAGAAATCCTGGGGCCAATCATCAACACTGCCACACAAACTTCACCATGTCTTCTGCACTGTATATACTACCAGAACACACACAACACATAGAACAATACATAATATGGACTATTACAAATTTTTTTCCATGCATAATCATATTTCATCCGTCTATGATTTTTTATCACTCTCAACCTCTTGCAACATGTCTTTTATTGTAAGATTAATTTGGTCTTTAAATCACTCAAACAACATCTATTATGTGCCAGGCACTGAACTAGGCACTCAAGATAAAAAAAGAAAGAGAGAGGGAGGGAGAGACAGACAGAGAGAAAGAGAGAGAGAGAGAGAGAAAGAGAGAGACAGACAGACAGAGACAGAGAGAGAGAGAGAGAGAGACAGAGAGAGAGAGAGAGATAGATTCCCAGTACTCAAGTACTTTACATTCTACTGGACCACAGATTTAGATCTGGAAGGGTACTTACAGATAACTAAACATGGGATTATAGATTTAGGGCTTGGAGGGATCTCAGAAGTCTGGGTCATTATACAGAAGAGGAAATAGGCCCAAGACATGTTAAATACTTTGCCCAAGGTCACATAGTCAGTAAGTGGCAATTATCAACACCATTCTATCACATTTACTGTTTTCCAAAATACTGTAATCTTTGGAAAGCACTGATAGTTTATGGAGACAAAAGGAAATGTTTTTTTTTAATTTGGGACCATTATTAAAGATCTCAGAAAACAGTAAGTTCACATCATGGAACAGAATGTACCTCATACTAAATTAGACAACACTTACGTAAGCTATGATGAGTGGCCATGATGATGCTATCTTGTCTCAAAGGACTGTGACTAAACTTTAGCTAATATACTCTCATAACCACTCTTGAAATACACAGAAATTGAACAACTTCAAAATCCTAATAATGCACTAATCATCCCTACTCCATAAAGGACAATCTAGCTGCAATAAAAAGCCTCTTTTTGGAAGGAGACAGAGAGGATCCTGGGAAACCACTGGTAAGGAAAATCATTAAAGCACAGAATGTTAGAGAATCAGTAGTTAAAAAAATAAATGCTTCTTATTTGAAAGAATTAAAGATCAAATCAATATTCTAAACAAAAGATACTTCAAAAGAGATTGAGAGCCATAAATACGGAGAATCACAGACTTAAGAAATTTGATTATGCATGGAAATATTTGTATAATTGCCCATATTATGTATGGAGCACTGAGCTTAACCATTTCCATTTCATTTTGCAAGTAAAGAACTTGATGTCCAAAGATTTGTCCAAGGTCCCAGGGCAAGTTAGTAGCAGAGACTGGACTCCCCAGTCTAGCAACATTATTTGCAATATACCATGCATGCTTCCTATAAAGACAAGGGTTATTTTGCAGGAAAAATTCTTAACTCTTTTACCACCATTTTTAATGAGGTTCCAATAGGAACCCAAAGACTCCTAGAAAAATGAATAAAGAATTGAGAAAAAATTAAAATTAAATGGTTCTTTTCAAAAGGACACACCAAAAAGATCAGATTTCATTGTCTTTTAGGAGATACTGACATCATTGTGTCAGGAATCCAAATGCCACAGATCCCTTCTCAAATGGCTTAAACCAAAAATGTTAAGATATGCCTGCCTATAAAATATGAAGGTGAGATCATCGCTAATTTTTTTCAGCTCCCAACACTTCCCACTCTACCAAATGTCTCCGAAGAGCAAGTTTGTCAAAGAATCAGCCCACTGTTCCTTATGATCAGGACCCCTGAGAAAGGATCCTAGATTTTGATATCACATTACTCTCTGTGGTTAGTTACTGTTATGGAGCCAAGCACCAAGAAGAAACCTCTAACAGACATGAATTCAAGAGGTGTGATATTTATGGCCATCCACAAAACAAATATGGGCAGGAGGAGACAACCCTCAAGCTGAGAAGAAAGAACATGGACATTTTCCCACTAGAATGTCCACATACAGGAACAGAGGGACCCAGTTTTCAAGGAGTTATTCAGGGTAGCATGTATTCATCAGTATGATGAATCTGGATCTTCTCTGCATTCTCCAGGAGAGGCCTTGTTAGACTACACATAAGATAATGTTATTTACTCAAGGAAAGACATTTTAAATGATGGACAGAAGCAATGAAGTGCACATATCAGTGATCTCTCTTGCCTGACTCTCACTCATTCCCTAATACATCACTAACATTTAGCAGAAACAAAGAATTATAATATGTTTCTCAGGGGAGATTAGGGGGAGGGTGGGTGATGGTTTGTACCAAACAATCCTGCCAAGTCCCTTATACAGGTCAGATGTTTGCAGAGCGTCTCTCCAGCCCACAAGGATCCAAATGATCTTTTCACTTATCTGCCACCTAGAGCAGTGTTCATAAGCTCTACTCCAGGCTTATTCCAGGTGACTAATCTCACACTACTGAGCAAAAGAGGGTGGTGTCAGAATACAGGCCTTACCTGCTCCCATTTCCAGCTCTCAAAGAAGCAGCAGCAGCCCTATTTATATCCTCAGAGTGCCCCAGCCAGACAACTGTATTAAGTTGCAAAACTCCTGACTGGTGGGGGACTGGTTTCTGGCTATTGTTCTGACCAATTATTCCGGGGGAAACTCTAGTGCCTTCAGGGCCTCGGGAGACATCAAGGTGGAAGAGTGAGCATCCCCAAATGCAGAGGTCCCCAGGAAGGGAAAGGAGGCACCTACAGGACAGGAAGGTTAACTCTTTGTTCTACAATGCAGGTTTACCTTTTCTATACAGTTCAGAAACTGGTGGGGCAAGGGCCCTCAGTCCCTGCTCCTACTGGCCCTTCCAAGAGACCTGTTTAATGGTAACAACTCTTTTTAAAGACTGTCTGTGCCAAAGAACATACTAATATGCAATCATCCCTTAGGAACAGGAAGAACCCATCAGGAAAGCACAGAACCAAGCAAATGCTGTTCTGAGAGTCCTCCTCTTCCTACATGTGACAGAACAGAACCAAGGCTGCAGAATTCCTGATACCAAAGAAGACAAGCTCCATTTAAAGTTTACAAGTAAATCCCACCTAAAGTCACCTGCTATTGGAGGGTAGAATATAGAAAAATTTCTGGGACTGCTCCAAGCATGGATGTAGAAATGAGTCCAAATTTGGGGTCCAGAAAAAGTGTGAGAATGGAGTTTTACTAAAAAGCAAATATGTCAAATCCTTCTCATCTATCAGTGTGCAAACATGCCAGCAGCATCCAAGGAAACTCCAGGGGGACAACAGGGGCTAGATATGGCTTACAAGTATTGTAGAAAGGAATTAGGCTTTCTACAGGCAAAAAGGATTAAAATGAGAAATGTTCTCTCTCTGTCTCTCTCATCCTTGTCTGTTTTTCTCTCTGTCTTTCCATCTCTCCTTTCTCTCTCTCCTTTGTCTCTGTATGACTGTCTCTCCCATGTCTTTGGTTTTTTTCTGTCTCTTCTTTGTCTATTTTTCCTTTCTCCCTCTTTCTCTCCCTCTCTTTTGTCTTTTGTCTATTTTCCCCTCTTCCTCTCCCTTTCTCTCCCTCTTTCTTGTCTATTCCCCCCTGCTTTTCTCTTCCTCTCTGCCTCTTCCTTGTCAATTTCCCCCCTCCCTCTCTCTTTCTCTCCCTCTCTCTGTCTCTTTCTTATCTATTTTCCTCCCTTCTCCCCCTCCCTCTCTTTTTTCTCTCCCTCTCTCTGTCTCTTGTCTATTTTCCCCTCCTCCCTCTCCCTTATTCTATCTCTTGTCTATTTCCCCCCCTCTCCCTCTCTTTTTCTCTCCCTCTCTCTTTCTCTTCCTTGTCTATTTCCCCCCCTCTCCTTTTTCTCTCCCTCTCCCTCCCTCTGTCTCTATTCTTGCAGTCACCACAGTGTGAAAGAGTTTCTCCATACTGACTGTGCCAGGTGCAAGGACAATACATTCAGGATTTGGAGGGAGTAGAGAGAGAGAGAAACATGAACTCCATGATAAAGGGGACTTGGGAAATTTTACAAAGCTGAAAACTCCCTGGGTTGGGTTTCACCCTATAGTACCTTTGCCCCAATTGTGTAACTCATTCCCAGCTTAAGTAGGTGGTCCCTATTAAGTGTGAAATTCCTCCACTCTGATGTGGGGGGTGGGGGGAAGGAGGAGACCCCTTTGCTTGAAACCCCACAACTCCCAGCCAGGGTGACTTAGCCTTCCATTGTTTCAGGAGACATCAGCTTGCTTGGTAAGCTACAGCTAAGACTTTCTTCTCCAAAATTCTGGGACGTAAGTTCATGGAATACTGTGGTTCAGGGAAATGTGTGCATTAGGTGACGCTGCTATGTTTCCCCCCTTATAGGATGTTTTCCCATAATAATGTCTAATATTGATAAAGGAGTTCAAAGTTTGCAAAGAGCTAACTTGCATCTTCCCATGTGACACTCATAATAACCCTCTGAAAGCCTCTGAAGGAGGGAAATCCATGTCTGGGGTTGCTATAACCAGGGAGGCCCCAAAGCAGAGAGGAAAGTTAGGGATAGCCTGGACTTTTCTCTGCTGTCTCCTCCTTGTCCTGTAGTCTTCCCCCTTTCCCTCCAACTTCTGTTTAGTCATTTTCAGTCGTGTCTGACTCTTCGTGACCCCTTTTGTGGTTTTCTTGGCAAAAATACCACAGTGTATGCCATTTCCTACTCCAGATCATTTTACAGATGAAGAAACTGAGGCAATCAGGGTGAAGTGACCTGCCCAAGGTCACACAGCTATAACCATCTGAGGCTGGCTTTTAACTTGGGAAGAGTAGTCTTCCTGACTCCAGGCCCAGCATTCTATCCACTGTGCTGCCTAGCAACCCCCTCAAATTACTTAGCATATATTTTATACAAAGACATATAAGGTACCATGGGTATAGTACCAGATAAAGAGTTAGCCTCAGAGTGAGGAACACCCAGGTTTTTCAGGTCCTGTGTCAGACATACACTGGCTGTAGGAACCTGGGAATATCACAACTTCTCAATGATCTAGGTCAGGGCTGTCCGACCTTAGGTTTTTATTGAAACAATAGACAATATATTTTGATTTGCCATTTTACTGAGAGCTCTGCAGGAGCACGGCTTCATTTACTAAAGAATTTATGTAAATTTCTATGCTTGTAGGCAGCCTCATAAATTGCACTGTGGGCCGCATTTTGGACAGCCCTGATCTAGGCAACACTGGAAATTTTGAGTTACAGGGGAAGTGCCCACCTGCATTGGTGGAGGGGGATAGCTCACCTGGGAGTTCACTATACCAATGAAATCACAGATCCAGGTCCTGGTCCATAAAGGATAACTTCCCCAGGGTTACACAACCACTAAGTATAAATGGTAGAATCTGAACCCAGGTCGTTCTGATTCCAAGTTTAGTATTCTACCCATTACACCTGGCTTCCCAATTTTGGGATCCATTCCATTTCATTATAGATTTGAATGATTTTCAATTGACTTTTAAAAGCCTTATAATATGGTTTACTCTTTTTTTCCTTAAAAAAGGAAAAAGGATTTATACTAAGCATAAATCCACCACCACCACTCAGTATAATTTAAGTTGGTTTTAAATACATAAGTGTGGGACTTTTCATTTTCCTTACCAGAAATCGCAACACAATCAATTAATCCTTCCAAACATCCTTCTCTAGTAAGTGGAATTGAGCCCCAGTCAGGCTAAAAGCCTTGCCCTCAGGCCTAGTTCTGGTCAGGAGGAGACTGGTGGTCCAGAAAGGTCATCATTCTGCTCTCCAAGCTGCTTCTCACACAAAGCTGCCAATGACGTCAGGGGGAGTTCCACATATGCCCAGAGCACGGGTGGTTTAGAAAGTTTAGGAAGAAAACTGCTTCACACTAGAAGGCACCCTGCCAATTGATCTTGCAGTTTTGGTGTGAAGCAACCCCCTTCCCCGGCCTCCTCTTCTACCTTTGTTCTTCAGGCTAGTTGAGGCTGGGGGTGGGGGTTGGGGAAGGGAAGGAAACAACATAAAAAAAATGCTGTCTTTAAACCTAAGGGGAAGGCTCAACCCCAAAGCAAGCCTATAGAGTTCCCAGAACAACTTAGCGAGGGCATATGGGGGCAGCAAGTGCCAATAGCTCAAAGCAAGATTAACACATTAGGGTGTGAAAAAAAAACACCTTCCTTTCTGTCGTCTTCCTACCAGGCTCCAAGGAGGAAAGGAATATCTCATAAATTAAGCCTCCTCAGAGACTAATTGCTTCACCATACCTAGGTGTCTCAAAGAGCAAGGACTAGGTGGCACAAGGCCAACTTCAGGGTCACTGTCCTTTTCTCCCAGGCACATTTTAGTACCCTTTTTATGGACTGCTCAAATCTACCTTAACTGTCCTTTTACCCCAGGCACATCTAGTACCCTTTTTTTTATGGACTACTCAAATCTACCTTGACCCTAAAGAAAAAAACAACCACCAACCTGTGGAAGAAGCATTAGAAATATATATTATTATTCATTTTCCACACTTCCCTTATGTTTCAGACAGTACAGATAAACAGGTAGAAACCACGTCAATTCATCATCACAGAAAGGGACAGAGTCCAAACTAGAATTACCTCCCTGCTATAAAGTGTGACAGTTTGCGAATATGAAACTGAAAGGAAGTGCACCTGATAATAACCGGATGAATCCTTAAGTAACGCAGGTATACTTGGGTAAGTCCCTAACCTTGGGAACAAAGACAGCCCTCCACTTTGGAAAGCACACTTAAACCCTGAAGCATGAAGACTTGTCTGGGCTGAGTCCAAATAGTCAAGGGTACCAGGAAAGTTTTGTTATAAAATCAGATTTAACCTGTCTTTTCTGTTATGCCACCAACCAGGTACGGAAAGCCTCCTTCCTGAAACACCAGTTTTCTCTCATTTTGTAGGCTTATGTGCAGAAAGAACAGAGTCAGAAATTTAAAGGCTTAGCAAATGGAACCACCAACATTTACCAGCAGTAGTTAAATGCCCTTAATTCCAATGGACCCTAACCACATTTGCAAAGCATTTTTAATCAGAGTCCTATGATCAGATCTCTCTCTCTCTCTCTCTCTCTCTCTCTCTCTCATACACCTCCCCCCCACCCCCAAGTCGACAGACACAGCTCTAGAAGGGGCTGAAATCAAGATCTGAAACAGCCTGTATTGTGAGCACCTCAACTCCCAAGGCTCAGTGGTTCAGTTTGATAAGATGATTCTGAAAATATTTACATTAATCAAGGACACTGATCTAACTTACTGTTACAATCAAGGTTACAATGAAGAAGGAAAGGCTGGGGGCGGGGGTCCGTTTCAGACCCGGCATACTTTCCAGTCCGAAAGCCACAATGAACTTGCTAATTTCATCATGTCCTGAGTCAATCTCCTTTTAAACATTGCCCCTTTAAGCAAGGTAACCCCTTTCAGAATATCCCGAAAAAAACCTCCTACCTTGCAGCACCCCCAAGCCAAAGCATATCCCTCTTCTGTGGTCCATGGAGAGCTCCAGAGAGAGCCTCTGAATTCGCCTTACAGGATGGTAACAACAGCTTCATCAGCTGGCTGGGCCATCATCACAGTTTGCCAGAGAATCCAATTTGTCATTTGAATAATATGCTTTTCAAGACGAGCAAGGTTAGCTTTCAACGGAGCCCTCAGCAAACCTGAGAGACACAGGAATGAAAGGGCCAGCCAGAAGGTGATCATCCCCCGACTTCCCGGAGAGGAAACCTGATCCCCTTCCAAATTAACCTCTGAAGTGCCGAAGTAGAGAGAGAGAGGTCAAGGCGAGGGGCTCCTATCAAGTCAGCTGTGAAAAGTTGCCCGGGAGCGGAGAAGTTGCTCAAAAACTCTGAAACAGTGATTACCGTAAATTCCTCAATAAAAGTGCCCGAGGAATATAATTGCAAAGGATGGAATGCAGCCATTCATTACGTTCAAATCCCCAATTGTCATAAAGGAATTAAGCTGGTTCGAGTCACACAAAAGAAATGAAAGAAAGCCCGTCCTCGTTGTGCCAGTTTCAATAACTGTCACAGGCATGCACAAATCAGCTGTTAAAATTCCTAGCTCAGGTAGTGGAAGCCAGAACAATGGGGAACCGAGTCTGAGAAAGCAGTACAGACAGGTATCAGTACAGTTAACAGCTTTATAAATTGCTTTGAGTAATGTTTGAGTGTTGATAGGACAGCAAGGACAAGAGCTTTGGATTCCTCAATTTAGACCCCTCAAGGAAAAAAATAAATGCTCTGCTTCCTGGCTCTAGGAGAATTGTGCTCTATGGGGATGGTAGGAGAGGGTCGTGATTCTGTTAGGAGATGGGGGTCACACCTGTAATTAAGGAATTCAGATGGGATCGTGCAAATAAATACACTGAACAATGACCAACTGTTGTGTGTGGTTGCTTTTTAAACACTAAGAGGCCCCCAAAGCAAAATAATGCTCTAGCCACATGTGTATTTTACCTCTGCTCACTCTCCAAAAGTCCTACCCAGGGTGACCCCTGGCAGCTTTCACAATTTTTTTTTTGAAAATTTCTCTCCAACTTTAGAATTGAGCTTCTCCAGGGGGCCTGACCCAGGGGTGCGGTTTAGCTTCTTTGGAAAGGAAGCAATCGATGTTTCAGGGCAGGGGCTCTGTGTGGTCTGAATTTGTTCAGCAAATAGAAATCTTTCAAAAAAGAATGAAGTACCTTTCCTCCCCCTCCCAAAATGGGAGGGGATAAAAGGTCAGGGTAGGCTACTGCAGCCCTGGTGAAGAAACAAGCAAAAGAAGCTTTGGAATACAGATCTTAATCTGGTTTTTTAAAAAGAAAATTATTCTCAGCAGCAGTTAATCATTTACAACTCGTCTCTCCATGTTTTCCCACTTTTAAAACTGCTAGGAGCATCTGGGATGGGAGGGAGGAAGATGCTAAAGAAATGGGTGTGGGAATCATTGGGGTCACAAAGCCCAGGCCCACTGAACAGAGACCTACGCCAGGGCAAGAGCTTTGCTAACAATGAGAGTGTCTTTGAAAATTCCTTAAAGCAAATCCTTTCTCACTTTACTACCTCCCTAGAAAGAAAGGGATCTTGAACAAAATAATAACAGAAAAATCTGATTTATTCATAATCTTACTGATCTCTATTGTAGTCTGGAAAAGTCTAAATGTGCCTAAGTATCACAAATTTTAAAAACAAATCAATGTTTCATCACATCCTATAAGTATACCTTGATTTAAGAAAACATAAATATACAAAAATTCACATTTACCAAAAATATAGAGAATAGATAGATATTCCCTCTTAAAAAGGAAAATTTGATTCATGAAGAGATAATATTTTTAAAAATTAAAAGAAGATAAATCAGCAACCTTCTCCAGAGCATCTGAATAACAATGATGATGATGTCACTGTTTTTTTGGTGGGAGCATACCTTCATTCAACTGTTTCTAGGTCTCCTTCCTTTTCCTTTCTTTTTGGCTAAAAGTAAAGGATTCATGCCTCTGATATGAAAGCCTCCAATCTATTTGGAACCGTGGGTTTAAATCCAGATGAATCTTTTCATAATTTGGAAGGCATCAGAAAATTGTGCTGAGAGATGGGCAAATTCAGAAAACTGGATAAAACACCCCAAACCTTTGACCTACAAACATCATGAATAGTAGAGATATGATGGCCCTCTCCAAAGGAGCAAGTTTTAAACCAACATTTCTAGTACACTCAATCCCCCACTTACAAACTGACTGTATTCCAAAAGTCATCTGGAACCTTGAAAATATTTTCCCCAAAATATAATGTTAGGTTAACAGGCTAGACTATAGAAGCCTACCTAAAGAGTTTACATCAGCAATGAAAATTAGTAGAAAGAAATACTGGTGTGATATGTTAAAAGACCATGATTTCACCCACTGATGTGGAAAATAAAAACAGTAAGGTATATTAACTTAGATATAAAAACACCAGCTCTTAAGTCAGAACTGATTTCTATTAGTCAGCACTAAGATCCTGAAAATGTCACTTCACCTTTCTGTGCCTTGGTTTCTTTCTCTGTTAAACCACTCAGGTGGTGGGACTGGACAATCTCTGAAATCCCTTTCACCATTCTCTAACTCCAAACCACTCTTCTCAACCTCAGATAGAAATTTTGAAGGTATGCGTCAATTACTCTCATTTTGATGGTGATCTTTTTGGTTCTGCTAATTTTGGTAATAACTACGTAGCAATTTAAAGGATGAGAAGTGTGTGCTAACATGCTCTCACTTAAGCATGACAATAACTCTATGAGGTAGATGCTACAGATATTATTATTGCCAGTTTATAAATGAAGCTCAGAGGGTTTAAATGACAAACCTATGATCAGATATTCTCAGAGGCTACATTTGAACTTCTACTTTCTTGACTCCAAGTCTTTACCTCAATCCCATGTCACATACTAACTCTTATGAGGGACATTTTAGAACATAATGGTAAAGAATCCTTTGGCCTCAAATCCTGGATCCTAATACTTATTTCTCTGCTCCAGGTTATTAAACAATATGGTTAATAGGATCTCAAACTGAAAGTCATCAATGGCTCCAAAAAATCAATATTTCTGGAATGGTCTCTGTATGTTGAGACATATGAAGCTAAAGAGGAAAATTAATCATTTTTAGGATGTTTGAATCTTTGGGCTGAATATATATTATTGGTCATTACTATTGTTAAAATATTATTCAATGTCACTGTCAGGGAAGCCCCCATAGAATGTGACCCTCGGGGTATATGTCTAAGACACAGGGTAACGGGTCAGATCACCCCTATAACAAAGTCTTAGTACTTCTAAAAATAAACCTCTTTGGACTGAGTTCAACTTAGACCCACTTTATACTGAATTCCACACAAAGATAGGTCATGTTATAGCTCCAGTGGCTTTAGAGTATTTCCGATGGATTAAAAATAGTTTCAATTTTTTTTTAATTTCTTTTTGAAAAACCTTAAAGAGCCGTTCACTTGTTTGCCCAAGGTAAGGGCCTGATTGTGGCTTCCCATACCCTTTAGGATAAAATGCTAACTTCTCAACTTGCTATTTAAAGCCATTACTAATTAATTGTCTCTGGGCTTCAGTTTCTTCCTCCATAGAGTGAAGGGGTTGGATTTCTAAGGTCCCTTTTAGCTTTAGATGTTTGATGCTATAACCCAACGGACAATGCAGTTCCCTACATTTATCCTCGTATTTACATGGCTGTCTCCAGACACACCAATGTCTCCAGGGCTTTTTGTGGGTTGGACAGCTAGAGCATCTGGTAGTGGATAGAGAGCTGGGCTTGGAGTCAGAAAAATCTGGGTTCAAATCCACTCTCTTGGCCTTACTAGTAGCGTAACTGCAGGCAAGTGAGTCACACAAATTATCTCAGCCTCAGTTTTTTCCTCTCTAAAACTGGGTCAACACCCCAGATAGAAATTTTAGGAAGGGACATTCCCATTCCATATAAGGAAAATTTCTTTAAAATTAGCTGTTCTAAATTTAATGTGTTAGTTCATAAAGTGGTGAGTATTCTAATAAATGAATGAAAAAGCATTAAGGACTATGAGGTATACAATTAGAAAATCAGAGACAATCCCTGCCCTCCAGGGGCTTTCCAGTCTAAAGGGGGAGATAACCCATATATTGGCTACAAGAAGAAAGAAAGGTCCTATGGCTCTGAGAGCTGCTAGGTAGCTCAGTGGAGAGAGGGCTAAACCTGGAGTCAGGAAGACTCATTTTCCTGAGTTCAAATCTGGTTTCAGACACTTAATAGCTGGGTAAGTCACTTAACCCTATTTGTCTCAGTTTCCCCATCTGTAAAATGAGCTGGAGAACAAAATGGCAAACCACTTAAGTATCTTTGCCAAGGAAGTGCCAAATGGGGTCCCAAAGAGTCAGACAAAACTCTAACAACAAAATGGCTTTATTGTACATAAGTAAAAAAGTTGATAATACATTTTATTTACTGTTATTTCCATTGGCACTACCATATTTGTTTCTAATGTGGGACCATTTGACAATGCCAAAGACCTCAATGTAGAGAAGACTTTAGTGAAGACCCAGGTCTTCAGTAGCTGTGGCTTTAGGGGCAAGGGCTAGAGTACATTTCCACTGGCTACAGTGAGTTAGCAGTTGGAGGTGGTGATGGTGGGAGTCTGGCTCTCTGGTACAGGTTAGACCTCTTGTCTTTCTCTCCCAGGATTCTTTGCTACTTCCTCTGAGCTGGATTGCCTGCCATATCCCACATAAAATTGGAGTTCTCCACGAAAAGGTTTGAAGATCATTTTTTTGGAGAGGCTATATTACAGGGAATTCATTCTTCAGGTAGGAATTGACAGAGAAAATGCTGCAGTCCCTCCCAGTTCTAAAATCCCAATGTCTCTTGGGTCCCAATAACCACAAAAAAGCCTGAATATTGAAACAAAAGTAGGTGTGGTAATTTACTATATAAAGAAAGAAATAATTCAGGGAAATGTGAAAACAAACTTTGGAACAAAAGAGTTCATACTTTATATGTGTGAGAGGAGATTAGCAGATAGCTAAAATGTTAATTTCTAGAGCTGGAATATTCTTCTTATAAAGTTGGATTAATGATGAATAAAAAGGAGACCAGTTTTCAGGGTCGTTTTTTGCTCTCTAAATCTCCACCTATGTTAACCTCATATCCTAAATGTCAAAGTATTAGAAGAACTAAGAGAAACCTTAAGATGACTGGAAGGGGAGCAGAGGAAGTCAGGCCAGTTCAGATGTTTTTGTCTGTGGGTCTTCCCATCGCACCTTTTCACTGTTGTTTATTTCCACTATACCTACTGCTTACATTGATGCCCATACCTCCTGGCCTGACTCAGGCAGCTTGCTAAACTTCAATGCCTCACTTAGGTCTGAGCCTTTGAATTTCCTCTCCCTTTTCTCTCCCACCCCCAAATCCCTTTCTAATGAAATTTTTTTTTCACAGAATGATAGAATCATATGCCTTAGATCCCACCCAGCTCATCCACTTCATTTTCTGTATCAGGATAGTAAGATAGAGATATACAGGTGAACTAACTTCCTGTGTTAAGCATTTAGTTTTGGTGGTGATTTGTGATTTTGTGGGTTCAGAATTTTCCTGGTGAGGAAAGTCCATCTCTCAATGCACTCCCCATTTTACTCCCCCCACTTTAACTCAAACTGTGCTCAACTGTCAAAATGATGTTTGTGAAATACAGGTCTGACCTATTACTCCCATATTCAATAAACTTCAGTGGCTGCTTATTACATCCAGGCTTAACTATGAAATTCTCTATTTGGCTTTTAAATCCTTTATAGACCCGGACCCTTCTCCTATCCTTTCAATCTTACATCCTACCCTTTTCCAGGCCAAAATCTGCGATTCAGTGATGGAAACTCCCTTGCCCAACTCCCATTGTTCTTGCCGACTGTCCGCCACCCCTAGAATGCTCTTCCTCTTCATCTGTACTTTCTGGCTTCCCTGATTGACATCAAGTTTCAGATAACATTCCACCTTTTCCAAGAGGCCTTTCCCAGCCCTCCTTAATCTTAATGCCTTCCCTCTGAGTTTATCCCCAATTTATCCTGTCTATATCTTGTTTGGGCACAGTTGTCAGAATTTTGTCCACTTCCTAAGATTGTGAGCTCCCTGATATCCAGAACTGTTTTGTTATTGTTGTTATTTTTTTTTGTTTCCTGTTCTTAGAACCTCCAGTGCTTAGCACAGTGCCAGGTGGGCAGTAAGTCCTTAATAAATACTAGTTACTGACTGACTGATGGCTTAATATGTTCATTGTGTTGAACCTGCCCAAGGTCATGTGAAGAGCTGGTGACAGACCAGGGACTGGAACCCAGGTCTTCTGTAAACTTCTGAAAACTCTTTTTGTGCCAGGGCTGAATGAATCTGCTCAGTGCAGAAAACTGTTAATTGATTTTCAAATTAACTGGAAAAAATAATAAAATCTCAAAGTTGATTTAGTTGCCTAGAGCATGGTACAAAGTGATGCCAAGGATATACGCTTATCCTAACACTGATCACTTTACCTGGACTGAAAGGAGAGGGAACTCATTTCATCGGTCACCCGTTTCATCTGAAGACACAACATAAATAGCTATAAAAACTCTGACATTTTTAACTTAGAAAGTAAGCTCCTTGAGAGCAAGGATTGTTTCATTTCTGTCTCTATATCCCCAGCACCTAGCAAAGTGCCTGGCCCATGTGCTACTTAATAAACACTTGCAAAATGAATTCATTTCAGTAGCTTTAAGGTTAGAGGACTTTGTATACATTGTCTCACTGCATCCTTCGATAGGGTTCTCATTACTGACGATCACCGTTTTCCCGCTGAGAGAAAGCAAGTGCTCAAATCTCTTTGCTTTTTGGCCAATGACTTACTTTATTTGTTATATGTTGGGTAAATATGAAAAACTACCATGTCTTCTAGGCAGCAGTTCCCTAGGTAAATTAATACCTGGAGGTCTTTCTACTTCTCTCAGGAGCTAAAGTGTATTATAATAGCCCTATATTTAAAGCTACCTACAACTTATCTCACCAGATTGCTATTTGGAAGTATGAACAAAACACCTTCCTGAATGGCAGCCATAATACCCTTAATCTTCTCAACTTCCTGATATTTTAAACTATATTTATTCCTAAGAATGGAATGGGGCCTTTAGATCCTCCCCTCCCTCCTTCCCCTCTTTATGTATCTAATGCCATTGAATCTTCAGTATCAAGGTGTTCGGTGTAAAACCTATTCTTTTTCTGGGGAGTCAAAAAAGGTAAGGAAATGGAAAATAGTCTTCTTAAATTCAGTCTTTTTAAAGAGCTGAGCATTTATTTGTGAATAATAGTTTCCTTTTAAAGAACTTCTTTCCAAGTGTTCAAACTGGGTTTTTGATGAAGTTCAGGATTCTGCCTTGAAAGTCCAACTAAAAGAAAAAAAATTCTAATCTTTCTACATGAATATGATGCTACTCACTGTGAGTGTTTTCCAGGTGGTGGCAATGAATTTGCACAAGAACATCTCTTTCTGCCCAACCTCCCTGGGTGTTGATGGAAAAACAGTGTGGTAGACTGGAATAAATCAGGAGAGACCTAGCTTCAAATCCTGCTTCTGACACTTACTAATTATGTGACTTGGAGCAAATCACCTAGACTCCCTAAAACTGTTTCCTCAGCTGGAAAACAGAATGATGATAATAGGATACTTGAGTTATTTATATTACAGAGTTGTTGTAAGGATCAAAGGTCTTTTTAGCAGCGATAATGGACAAAAATAGTGGGCCATTCAGTCGTTTTTCATTTGTGGCCAACTCCTCATGACCTCATTTGGGGTTTTCTTGGCAGAGATAATGTGGTTTGCCAATTCTTTCCCAAACTTATTTTACAGATGAGGACACTGAAGCAAACAGGATTAAGTGACTTACCCAGGGTCACACATTTAGTGTCTGAGGCCAGATTTGAACTCAAGGAAGATGAGTCTTCCAGATTCCAAGTCCAGCACTCTTTCCACAATACTTCTTTGCTGTGCTAGTGGGCCATAGATACAGTATTTTCTGGTGCAAAATTTTATATAGGGAAAGTTGGTTATTTATGGGTAGAGGGGACAAGAATAGTTGGGAATAGGGTTTAGGGTATGTGTTGGGTTAGATTAGATAAAGCATCTATTCAGTGCCTTCTAAGTGCAGGTGACTGGGCTAAGCCCTGGGAATGCAGATAAAAGTAAAAGACATGTAGTTCCTACTAAATAAAAGACATGTAGTTCCTACTCTTATAGAACTTAAATTCTAATGGAGAGACAATATAGAAAGGGATCTAAAAGGGGGGAGGTGTACCCAAACAGAGGCAAGGTAGAAAAATGGTGCAGAGTCAGTCTATATGTATCTAGTATACATGAACTCTATCAATGCTTTCCAACCTTTATGAGGAGGTCTCATTTTTCTAATATTAGAAAAACAAAATCTACACACCTCTAGCAGATGACATGTACTGGTTAATAAAACTTACAAAGACCTTTACAATGATTTTATATTTAATTATAGGAACATCAACAAAGGAATAGGGAGAGGGCTGGACCCATGATTTACCTGATAAAGGGAACTCCTGGATGAAGAAACTCCTTCTACCGATGCCTGCTGGCATATTCTATACCACTGACAGTCTCAACCAGTTGCCTAGATCAGGGCTTCTTAAACTCCTTCCACTTGAGACCCCCCTTTCAAATTTCAGCAGCATTCATTGGCATTGCATGGCCTGAGGGCATGCGCAGTACAACGTGCACATGCTTTGTGTTCAGAATCAAGGCTGCAGTGAAGCTAGAAGCACCTCAGATTCATTATGTGTTTGATTTTTTAATTAATCTTTGGTTATTGCACATTCAGAAATCTTTTACTGTTGTGAAATTTTTCAAGACCCCATATGGGGTCCACAGTTTAAGAAGTACTGGCCTAGATCAGTGAAGTCAACTCAAATAGAAACAGGCCACTAAATCATCCCTAAGTATCCCTGCTGAGCACATATTGACTTAGAAAACCACGTATTAACATTATATACATTTTACTGTATCTTGTATTTATTTTGTTGAATTTTTTCAATTACATTTTAATCTGTTTGGGGCAGAATTTGGGAGTATTGCATGTTTGACACCTCTGACCTACAACACTGAGAGGGAAGTGACTTGTCCAGGGTTACACCTTCAGAATGTGTCAGAGATTTCTAGGCCTTTCTAGCTCTGAAGCCAACTCTTTTCCTTGTGCCATGTTACCTCAACGCACACTTAAAAAATAGTAATATGTGAGACAGATTAGTTATTCTTCAGAAACTGTGTGCATATAGTCTTGGAGACTCATTTCAACAACTCCACAGCTTGTGGCCCACAAATTTGAGACCACTGGTCTATCCTGAGTTTTCCATTTGTACACAAGTGAAGGTCTATTGTTTTCTGCTCAGATTGTAGGACTGAGGCTCGCAACACAGATGTAGCTTTATGATGGACCCAAATTCTTGATACTCACAGTAGAAAAACAACAACAAAAAACGGAATTATTTCATTAACCTAAAGGTGGACTCTCATTCAGTCACACCTGGATAGAGATATGGTTAGTTGGTTCATCCTGCCTATACTCTTTCCGTTAAGGAATTAGGAGCACGCTTTCTGGGGATCTCAGGTCAAAAAATAAGTACACTCCATTTTCACTGGAAAATAATAGCCTGTTTCTGATGGAAAAGCATAAGCCTTTCAGCTGCTATGTAATTAAGTATAACAGAGACTGTGATGACACAAAGGCTTGAAACTACGTGATAGGATTCCTAAAACAATAGTGTGCTTATCAACTGACTAAAAACTAGAGTGGGTCTGTTGTATGCATTCTTAATGGATAACCTGTAGTCAGTCCCTAAGTGACAGGAAACACCTTCAGAGCTATGCATTGAGATATCCATTAATAACCAAAGGTGTGGCTCTTGGTCTACACAATGGACCATGTGCGCCTCTCTCATTAAAAAGCTATCAATGCAATATCCAATCAACTCAGAATAACCCATCAATGAATTCTCTTCTAATAAATTTCCAAGAGCAAAGAGTAAAAGTGGGAAAATTTCAATTTAAAAAAGCCAGAGACTGTGAAGGGCAATATCCAAAAGAAGTCCAAGACAGAAAAAGTTACTTACAAACTAAAATACTTATAGCACCATTTTTTCCCATGGTAAAACAACTGGAAATAAAGAAGATTCCTACTAATTTAAAAATGACTAAACAAACTTCAGCTATCAATGTAATAGAACATTACTGAACTATAAGGGTGATAAATACAAAGAATTCTGAGAAGCATGAACAGACATCTGAGCTGATGCACAGCAGAGTGAGTAAAACCAGGAAAACAATATAAACAATGATTACAACAGTGTAAATGGAAAGAATAAGAAGATAAAAGTAATTATATGTCATGTTATTATAATGACCCAGAGAAGAATCAAGAAAATGTATCATCTTTATAGAGGTGGGGGGAGGGGAGGAAGGGGAGGTCTATGGGTATAGAACATAGCATATGCTATCAGATCCTGCTAAGGTATTGTTAGTTTTACTCAACCTCCTTTTTTATTCTTTATTACAAGGGATGGCTCAATAGATAGAGGAGGGGAGGGGAGAAAAGGGGATATGCTTGAATATGAAGATCATGTGAAGAAAGGAAGGAAAGAAGGAAAGAAGGGAGGAAGGAAGGAAGGAAGGAAGGAAGGAAGGAAGGAAGGAAGGAAGGAAGGAAAGAAAGAAAGAAGGAAAGAAGGAAGGAAGGAAGGGAGGAAGGGAGAAAGGGAGGAAGGAAACAAGAATTTATTAAGTGCCCACTGTGTGCCAGGTACTGTGCTAAACACTTTACAAACATTATCTCATTTGATCCTCACAACAACCCTGCAAGGCAATCTTCAATGATCAGTTGAGAAAATTGAGGGGGAGATTACATGTCTTGCACAGAATCACATAGCTAGTGTCAGAAGCCTAATTTGAACTCAGGTCTTCCTGATTCTGGGTCCAGCACTCTATCGACTGTGCCCCCTAGCTATATCATAAAAACAAAAAAGAGAAATTTAAAAAAAAAGTTATACAGGATCTCATATGAGGAATTATTTTCCTAAGAGGCCATATTCAGCAGATTCTAAGCTGACAAATATAATCTGTATTTATACCTTTGGGAATCCTTAAAGAGATGCAAATACATTCAAGTGGGCCAATTCAAATATGAAACTGCATTTCAAATTTGCATTATAAACTTCATACAGAATGACAGAGAGAGGATGGTCACTTGCTAGGAATATTATAAGGCATTCCTTTTAAGGTAAGGAATTAGATTTGATGGCTTCTGAGGTCTACTATATCTCTGAGGTTCAGTTATTCCATTAAAATTTTTTTTCTTTAAACTCACAAAATACCCTGCAGCCCCTTGTCCATGCTTATTTCAGATGCTCGATAATGCCTCAATGGTGCCAACCCCATTCAGTTTTCTCCACTGTAAAATGATGGGGGGTGGGGCTGGGCCAGATTGTCTCTGAGTCCCCCATAGCTCTATATCTATGATTTTATGTTCCTATGACAAAAACAGCTTCTGATTGGAGACTGTATCAAATGACTCCAGCTTTGTTTTCTGATGCTTTTGACTCAGAAGTTCTAATTCCATTTAATTAAAAAATAATCATAATCACATTCACTCAAATATCACTTGACCAGGTAACAATGCTTTCATACGGTTTATGTTCCTCGTGCCTCCATGATACAGAAAAGGAAGGCACTATTATTTTCCATGTTCACATAAGGAAACTGTGTCTCAGGGAGGCAAGGTGACACAACCAGTAAGTGGCAAAGCCAGAATCAGAACCCTGTCCTCTCAGATTCCTAGTTCATAGGGTCACAGGCTTCCAGAGTTCAAGCTGGAAGGGACTTAGTCCAACCTCCTCATTATACAAATGAGGAAACTGAGGCCAAGAGAAATGAATGATTTGCCCAAGGTCACACACCTAGTAAATATCGGAGGTGGAATTTGGGCTCCAGAGCCATGCACAGCACTCCCAGTGCTCCCGGATACTCTAGAGTGAACATACATTGACTAAGCCTTTTCTTGGGGATGGGTGAAGTGTTACCACTCAACATGGTAGCTGGGTAAGAGAAAGAGAGCAAAACATCCATTAGAGAAATATGACTTTTTCCTAATTTCACTTTATAAATGCGTTCAGTCACAAAAAATTGGGGAGACTCTGTGGTAGAATTCAGGATTGAATTTTCAGCTACCAGAATCAAAATAACAGAAACTGGAAAAAGAAATACTCAAATCCGTTTCCTCCACTTTAAAAGGGGGGCTTTGGGTGAGATGGCTTCTGAGACCTCTTCCAGCTATCCATCTAAGATCCCATGAATTACAGAAACCTTATACTGTGGTTAATTCCCCCTCTAAATGCCTGTGGCCCAGATACAGCCCAGGCGTGAGTTTTATCTAAGCGTAGTAGCATAGATATAAAGTTGGAAGGGGCCTCTGAGGTCATTCAGTCTAAACTTTCATTTAAAGATAAGGAAACTAAAACCCAGGGAAGTTAAAGTCTTTGCTCATGAGGTGCCATCTACCTTTCTTGTAAGCAGAGCCCCAAGGGTGCTAAATGAAACTGTTCCCTTCATCAAACATCAAATCTCTCCCGCTGGCAGCTCTCAGAGATCTTCCTAGAGAAGAGAGTGGCAGGCACCTTGGCTGAGAAATCTAAAGCTCAGCCTAGGATCCAAGGCTGGGAGCTGCCCTTGCTTCTAAAAAATAGGCATAAATCCCAACCAGATTCATAGGGTTTGAGTGAGAAGCAAGGAATACAAATGTCTTCGTGCATTTCACAAACAAAGCACTTCTTGGTCCTCAGATAACCATCTGAACCAATATATCCCAAGTGTGGAACTGGGGCTCCTGGGATGGTCCTTCTAATATTGACTTTCCCAAGCAAATCAGTCACCTTTGGCCAGGTGCTGATGAACAAAGCAACCAGTGACCAACTCTAACTTGCCCCTAGAGCCTAAAAACATATTGATAGGCATAATAATATCCAATAAGCATAATAATGGTAAACCTGACTTACCATTCAAAGAAGAAATGACTTCGATAATATCTGAGTGTGTCTAACCTGCCTGTCAAACTTCTCCAGCTCTGAAGTCAGATGTATGTGGAGCACTTATGAATCAAGTTGGCTAAATTTAGACTGCAAGTATCAGTCCCTTTCATGTACTGTGTTCACAGATAATGAGAGATCCCTTTTCTTCCCTGAACATAATACTTTACATCCTGATAAGTTTTCGAAATGTGATCAATGCCAACAGTGAATCTAAAGGTCTCAAAAGGTCATGGACTCTACCTCTGTAGCCAGGAAGGACTATTTCTAAACTACTTTGGATAGACAGTAATAGCCAACCTATGATTTTAAGATTTTGAGAAAAAATGAAATGTCATAACTTTGCCTCATAATTTATTACTCTATTTAAGAAACCACATTGTTAGAAACCTTATTTTTTAACCATCCTTCCTGACATAGTGGGATGTACTAAATATTCTAATAAATTAAATTTATTTAAAAATAAATAAAACACAGTTTTGGGCACAGCCATTAGAGGACTTTGTTTTGCCTAATTAAGCATATTTGTTATGTGGGTATTGTCCTTCCTTCTCTTTCCCCCTTTTTTCTTCTTTTCTCCTTCCTTTCTTCCTTCTTTCTTATTTTCCTCCCTTCCCATTTTCCTTCCTTTTTTCCTCCATCTCTCCCTCCCTTCCATCAGAGGGTAGAAAAGGGGGTGGGAAGGGGAAAAAATTATTAATTGAAAAAAAAACACCTTCTTTCTGCTAAATCTCACCTTGGGGTCCTTCTCCTCTTCCTTTCATTTAATAAGTGAATAAAACAAAGAAAACATTTTGGGTTTGAATCAAATGAAGTTTCTACTGTTCTCCTAGATGAGGCATAAGCCCCTCCTGGTGTCATTTTCCTTTTATCTCAAGTAAAAAAAATCTTGCATCCAAATAAGATCTAAAAGAAAGGGTACCTGATGAAAAATCTTATATTACTTCAAACCCATCTGGCTAAACCAGGAACAAAAGTCACGGTTGATGCCTTCTCTAGTGGAGGCTATAATTCTTATAATTTGAAAGGATTAGTGATCTTAGATGCTATCTCCTTTCATGACCACCTTAAGTTACTCTAATGTTTCAGCTTCAAGATGGGCACTTAGATTAATGACCCTTAACTTATGGAGGTATATTCTGAGAGACTCCAGTATAGTCTTATCAAAAACATTAAAAACCTTGGAGCTACAAGACACCGACATCCATTCATTTTCCGGACCTTCTAACTTGACTGCATTTTCCCCCTCAGCAGAATGCAGAATCCCAATTCTTACAATAATGGCTTTATTGCAACACTACCTTCTTGCAAGAAATATGATTAATCCTCTGGTCTGGTTTTTGTTAATCCCTGGGAGAAGAGAAACTCAGTCCCAGGGAAGTTAAAAGGTTTGTCTGATTCACTATTAATTAGCAGCAGAGGTCTCTGTAGGACCCAAGTCTCCAGACACCTAAAATAAGGTTCTTTATTCTACACTCCTTTTTCCACTAGAGAGATTAGTCAAAAAAGCCTAGGCAATGGATTGAGGGAAACCTGGGTTCTAGCCCCAACTATACCAATTAACTTTGAACGAGCCACTTAATTTTTTAGTGCCTGAGTTTCTTCTATTTATAAAGTAGGGATAATGATATCTATCCTTCCTCAGCTTCTTTGGGGTTAAAAAGAGATATTAAATGTGACTATACCTCAAAAATCAAGAGGCAACACCGTATAATGGAAAGAACACTGGCTATGTAGTAAGAAGATCTGGGTTCAAATGCCACCTTGGCGCTTAGGAGATAGATAAGTGGCATAGTAGATTGACTTGGAGTCAAGAAGATCTGAATTTAAAATCTGCCTTAGTCATTTGTTAGATTGCAACTCAAGCTCTCTCAGTCTCAATTTCCTCATCAGTAAAAACAAGGATAGTGATGGCGCCTACCTTACGAGTTTGTTGTAAGGCTCAGATGAGATATATACACACATACATACATATATATTATATAGCATATATTATATGCGATATTATGTATTATATATAATATGTATTATATATTACATATTATATGTATTATGTATAATATATAATGCATATTCTAGATAATATATAATGTATATTCTATGTAACATATATTCTATATAATATATTATGTATAATATAATACATATTATATATGAGATTATATACACACACATATATATATATTTGAGAAATATATACATATGTTTGTATATATGTATGTATATGTGCATGTGTGCATACGTATATCTTTTTAAATCTTAAAGAGCTAGGTAAATGTTGCTGTTATTGTTTTTGTTGTTGTTTTGCTACCAGTACGACCTTTGGCAGACCACTTAACTTTCTTGGCCCTTCATCTGTAAAACAAAGGGGTTACTCTAGATGGCCTATGAAGTTCCTATGATCAACTTAATAAAAATTAAGATGACATAATGGTGAATGGACATAAGAACGGACATACTGAGCTAAGTTTTCTCACTTGTGCAGACTTATAATGTTAGGAGCACCTAGAGGGTGAAGTGGATAGGGCACGGGCCCTGGAGTTAGGAAGCCCTAAGTTCAAATCTGGCCTCAGACACTTATTAGCTGTGTGACCCTGCACAAGTCACTTCACTCTATTTGCCTCAGTTTCCTTGTCTATAAGATGAGCTGGGGAAGGAAATGGCAAACCATGCCAGCATCTTTGTCAAGAAAACCCAAAATGGGGTCACAAAGAGTCGGACATAACTAAAAAGACTGAATGATAAGATTCTAAATTTTAGGAATGTTATAGAATAGCATTATCGACAGCAAGAACTCACATTTATGGAGCATTTTAAGATTTACAAACAAAGAAATTGGGCAGTGTTGTAACAGGGCAATAAGTGCTTTTTAATGGCCCCTTCAAGTGAAGTTTGCTATTCTTTAGTCTGCAGAAAAACACAGAAATAATGGCCTACGAATTATGTTTTCTTTCAAGTGTCCCTAAAGTAAACTGATGCTATGAGTAAGTAAACATTTCATCAGAGAGGGAGTGCACGATTTAATGAGTAAAAAGGCAGGTTACATTCCCTCTTCCCACAGGTATTATCTCAGTTTTGGCCACCATCTGCAAGTAAAGTACATTGTCAGTTCATTCCCCAAGAATTGAAGTTAAACTGAGTTATTATTATTATTATTTTTTGCATTTCAGCTGGATGCTCTTTATTGTGTGCATGTGGATGTGTGAAGGAAATCAAAGCACTAAGAAGCAAATAGCTTTCTTTATTACCCTCCAAAAATGGGAAGCAGGGCCAATGACATTTTAACTTAATGGATTCATCCACATTATCACCGTTTAATAGTTGTAGTTCACCCCAGTGAACATGTGGAAAAAAAGAACAGAAGTCATGAGAATATATACACGTCACAATGGATTTTACTTCCCACAAAGGTCTAGGACATTTGGAAGACATATGTGCATGGAAACAACTGCTGTTGGGAAACCCTGACCTGCTATCATTTCTTGGAATGGAATATTCTTGTTGGCTAAATATTTGGGGAGTTTCCTTGCATGTAGCACAAAAGCACCCTGATACTTGTGAAACTTGTCCCAGAGGACTTAACAAGAGACTCAGCCTCGAAAAGTCTCTCAGGTTGGCTGAGGTACTGCTTCTTAGAACAATAGAGGTTCATACCTTCCAGTTTGAGGTAATTTTAGGCCAGGATGCTTCTTAGAAGCAAGAAGGGACTAAGTTTGGGAGACTTAGTTTCAGGGTCCTTTATCTGAATGTCATTTAATTTGCTGGATGAGTTTTTTTTTTTTTGGGCGGGGGTGGATGACAGCATAGGGTGAAAGGCCTAGATAAAGTATACAATGAGGGAGGTATGATTAGTTGGCAATTGCTCTGAAAATGACCTGGGTTTTTTTGGGCAGGGGCTATAAACTCAAAATGAATTTGCAGTGTGAGACGGTCACCAAAATGGATGTGATCTTGGGTTGTATTGGGAGAAAGTAGAGCTCCTAGAAACAAGTATCTGATAGTCTCACTGTAATCCCACCTTGTTAGATTTCATATTGGATACTGTGTTAAGTTTGGGCATCGTGGTTAAAGAAAGGCATTGATAAACTGGAGAGTGTTGGAAGAAGAAGAACAAGGTGGTCGAAGGCTTTGAGTCCATATCACTGGAGGATCTTCCAAAGGAACTGGAGATGCTTAGTTTAGAGAAAAGAAGACTTGGGAGGGACAAGAAATAAATGTCTTCAAATATTTAAAGAACTGTCATCTGGAAAAGGGACTAGAGTTGTTCTCTTTTGTCCCAGAGGGTAGAACTTGGAATGGTGGGTGGATGTTACAGAGAGGCCAATGGGTTTGATGTTAAGAAAAATTCTCATCAATCAGTGCTGCCCCAAAGTAGAGTGGCAAGCCTCTAGAAATAGTGGATTTCCCCTTCTTGGTTGCATTCAAAAAAGCTGAATGATCATTTGCTGGGTAAGTTATTAGCAGATTCATTTTTTGGTTGAAAAAGATATTTGGCAGGGAGAGGAGGGACCATAGCAGGAAAACTTCATACATGACCACTAAGAAAACAAATACCTAATTTCTGCAAGTTGGCAGATACCTGTGTTTCAACATTGCCTGTCAGAGAGCCTGGGCACACTATGGGTGCACATGAAGACTATCCTCCTCTAAATAATGCCAGATAAAAGGAAGCAAATATGTGTCTTGTTCCCAGGGATATCACTGCAGACCAGCAGTGGAAGAACTAAACCCCTGATGATTAAACACTAGACAAAAACATAAACAACCTGGGGACGTAGCCAGAAGAGTTTTTCTGTACAAACTAAACAGCTGCCATCTGACCCAAAAG
This sequence comes from Trichosurus vulpecula, assembly GCF_011100635.1. Classification (NCBI taxonomy): domain Eukaryota; kingdom Metazoa; phylum Chordata; class Mammalia; order Diprotodontia; family Phalangeridae; genus Trichosurus; species Trichosurus vulpecula. The sequence continues at coordinate 232,595,209 of NC_050578.1, read as the reverse complement.
GATACCTTATAAATAAATACCTTTAGCCATAAGCAGCAAGTTTCAGCAAAGGAGTTTGGGGATATACTAAGAAGGTGAACCTGGGTGACTTGTCCACTGAGAATTCTGAGAGGGTGAGAAGGAATTCACTGAATTCAGTGAAGTATGAGCTTACCCTATCACCCCTCCCCCCCCAATTAAGATTAGAAGTATAGGAATTTAAGAATACCTCAAAAGACCAAGACAATTTTTTGTTAATTAACATACCTGGTCCTTCTAGTACAATCTACCTCTAATTGCCCTATCTATAAAATAAGGATAATAACATTTCAACATCTGCAGTATCTACCTCCTAGGACTGTTGGAAGGATAAGATGAACTAAAGCCTCACAAAGCAATTTTCAAACTTAAACTTGCTATATCGATGTCAGTAATGATTATTTTTAGCAGATTTTTATTGATCTCTTTTGTTTTTAGGTCACCTAGGTTTCTCCTGATATCCTTCCCCACCTCCTGGAAAGCCATATTCTATAACAAAAAAAAATTAAGAAAAGAAAAAGAAGACCAAAAGAAATCAGTAAACCTGATTAATATATCAGAAAAAATGCATATCAATAACTATTGTTGTATTGCTGTTGTATGTGTGTGTGTGTGTGTGTGTGTGTGTGTGTGTGTGTATTCTTTATATTATCATCTTTCCCACCCCCAATGGCAAGAACTATAGAGCAGAAACCAACTCTCCAAAGAGGCTAGAAGTTTCTTGGAGGAAATCTGCATTTTAAGACTTCTTAGCTCTCCCTGCTAGTGCAATGATTTTTACAGAATAAACAGTTTATCAGTTGTCTGATCAACAGCTGTGGCTTTCTCCTTCCCCCTCCATGTGCTTTCCCAAGGCCCAGCTTGGATGTTCCTATTCCAAGGCTAACACCAGATGAGAAGCACATGCATATAATATACATATATGTACATATTTATATATATGCTGAGACACACACAAAGAGCCCCTTAATTAAACAAATTTACCTTACTCTAATTGTCATGTTCATTAGCATAACAAGTACTTCTTATTAACTGAGAAAAACCACTGCAAGAGACTCCCTGCAGTGACCTTTTGAAAGGGCCAGGTCCTTTCCTTCAGGCCACAACAGATTTCTTTGTCTCCCAGTAACCCACTTCCCCTTTCTTCCTCATCATTACCAGCTCAGCTCAGGGAGGTCTACTAGTGTCCCTTAGATGAAAGTGAGAAACAAGTGCCTTTCTGGATCTTCAGATTGAAACCCCAATTCAGTGCCACTCCCACTTACCCCACCCCATCCTGAGTCTGCCAAAACACACACACACACACACACACACACACACACACACACACACACACACACACACACAGTTCCCCCTCTAGAATGCTGTTTCTTCACTTTCCTTTTTAAAAGTAAGTTTTTACTGCTATTTTCTGTTTCATACATCACAACAGTATCCCATGCACCCTTTTCCTGCCTCTCCCAGAGAGCCAGATGGCAAATAGTATTTTTTTTTTTTGGAGAGGAAAAAGGATAAAAAAAAGTCAGCACAACTGACTGATATGTTGTTGAAAAAGTCCTAAACCATGTATGATACATAAAACTTTAGAAAGAAGTCTTACTGGTCTCTCTACTTCACTTTGTTGCAATTACTATCTTTGACTGTGGCATTTATTCACTCTTCCTGTATTTCTGTTATTTGGGGGTGTTCAAGAAGCAAAGAATCTCTTCAGTTCTGACTTTCTCAAAATGTTTCAAACTCTTTTTTATCATTGAACATCCATCTTTTGCTCCGTATGATTAAGCTCAGATTTGCAAATCGTCTTGGGTTGCATAGTGAAGTGTGAGCTCCCATGTTCTTTGGGACACATAATTACATTCCTTCTCCCTTTTTCTAGTAGGAGCAGGATACTCCCATGCTATTTGAATGTCCTTTCCTTTGTATTTGAAGGTCATTCACCTGATGGCCAATGGAACTTGTTTTTGAATTAAGCTGTTAAATATAACTACTATGTGTGCTGTAGTTTGCAGCCTTCCATTTTTTTTGGAGGTCATCTGTGAACTTTTTCCATTGGAGTTTCCTTTCCTAGACTTAGCAGTTCTCTTCTATTATTTACTTCATTGTAGTGTTAAAGTTTTTTGTCCTGTCATGTTTTAATAGGAGACCTATGATCCTTAGGTTGTCTCTGTATATCCTACCTTCAAATTCAGTATGTTTTGCTTGCATAGTGAGCATATTTTTTTTAATATTCTTGTTTTTTGCTTTTCTTATTCTAGGTTATCCTTCAGTTCTGTTTATTTGCATTCTCAATCTATTGTTTGTTTGTCTGTTTTTTGGCAACAATTCTCATTTTATTTGAGCCAAACACAACTAAAGTTCAGCAAAGAAAATATAACAGTGATACAGGAAAAAAGAGAAAATTTAATAATATAAATCATATTATGTTGTGTTGTATTGTTATTATATAGTATATTATATCATATTACATGTTGAATCAACAGTCATATTTCTTTCTGTTGTTACTGTTTTTCCTATTGATTTATCTGTTTATGCTCAAGGTCTTTGAGTTTTCTTCTTCCTGAAATCTTTAGTACTTTCAGTCTCTCCCATCCCTATTTTCCTTATTACTTACTTCCTGACTCTCTCCCTTCTAATACTGGGTTTTCTTGGGGGCTGGATTTCAATTTGTCTCAGTCTCTTCCCATGATGGGCATTTCATGGTTCACCAGCGTAGTTCTCTGTCCCAAATGGTTAGAACTTGTTCCTGCTAGAAGCTATGTTCTTCCATCTTGGAAGTGCTACATAGCTTCCCACATGTAACATGACCTGTTGTGGTGATCTATCCCATTCCTCTTGTTCTTCAGTTCTCTGGCTCAGTGCTATCTTCTCTTTACTTTCAAAACAAAGGTAGAATAATAGCCTCACTTAAATCCTCAGGTCATAAACCTTAGGACTGTGGGTGAGCCCATGGCCTTTCCTGATATTCCCTTTGTGAATCCTGGGTTGTTTTTAGTCTAAGCTTTTTCACTGTCCACCCCTTCCCAAATAATTAGATGATAACATGCGCACTGATTTTGGCTAAGGAATATTTGTTTCTCCAGGATTACAGACTAACTATGGAATTGGAAAGGAATGAATGAATGAAAAAGCATTTATCAAGTCCTTAGTATGTGCCAAGCACCAAAGATAAAAAATACCAAAAAACAAGGTAGTCCTTGATGGAAAGGGACTTATACTCTAATTGGGAAGACAATACATATATTCGAATGGTGGCCAGGGATGGTGTTTCTGTTGGGAAGTTATAGAAATAGTTGGTCAGTAAAGTCATCAGGCAATTGACTGAAAAGCCAGTAATAGGGATATTGATTTGGTTATTGTCCTCAGAACTGGTGGCAGAAAGAGAGGGGAAGGCGAAAGGAATGTGTAAGCAGAACCATGGCATCAAGACAGCCAATGAGCAGAATGGTCAGGACTGGTCTAGATAAGGTGAGCTCAACTGTTAGTCTTTTATGGATAAAGAAGCCAAACCTCAGGTATGCTAAGGAGTTTCTTAGGGGTCACAGATAGTGCACAACAGAGCTGAGACTCAAACCTTGGTGCTTTGGCTGCAAAACCTGAGTTCTTCACACTCTACCAGTCAATCAATAAAGTGCCAGACACTGTGCTAAGCACTGGGGATACAAAGAAAGATTAAGACAGTCTCTGTTCTCAAGGAGCTCACAACCTAATGGAGGAGATGACACACAAATAACAATGTACAAACAAGATACATACAGGATTAATTTGAAATAATCAGTTGAGAGAAGGCACTAGGATTAAGAGGAATTGAGAAAGCTTTCTTGTAGAAGGTGGCATTTTAGATTGGGCTTGAAGGAAGTCAGGAAAGCTGGGAAGCAGAGGTAAGAACGCATTCCATGCATGGGCAACAGCCAGTGAAAGCTGGATGGAATATCTTGTTCAAGAAATAGCAAGAAGGTCAGTGTCACTGGATAAAAGAGTACTTGGGAGCAAGGGGGAGGAAAGAGTGTATAGTGTAAGAATACTGGAGAAGTTAGGGGGAGCGGATAGATTCTGTAGGGCTTTGAACATTAAACAGAGAATTTTATATTTGACCCTCTCCACCGTACTATATGGAACTTGAAGCATATCAGGCTTATTGATATCACTTGCTGGATAAATGTGCTGTCTCCAATCTTAATATCTGATTTTTGCCTTTTCTCAGACCCAATTTTCCTACATTAGGAATAAGAAGAGCTAGGAGGTAGGATAGCCTAGGAAGGAACAAGATAATCAAGGTCAGGGAATTATTGAGTATCATAGCATATAAAGTTGCCTTTGAGGTTGATTCATCTCAAGTCAGCAAGCATTTATTAAATACCTAGTAGAGTCTATCCAAATTGCAGTCTACACATAAGCCAAGTATCTCTGTAGCTAAACTTAATTTTTGCAAGTCCAGCTTACCAATGTCACATTTGTGAATTGGTATAATTTCTAACGCTTCTGGATTCTCCATCCCTGTTTTCATTGGTACCAATCCTGTCTACAACATCCCAAGTATGGGATCATGAAGACTCCATATGAATACCTGTGGTGACAGAGAACTTACTACCTTATGAAGCAGCTCATTCCATTTTTGAATGGCTCTGGTTGTTAGGAAATTGACTTACATATTATGATATATGTAAGAAGCCTTTCCTGCTTCAATATGTCTTCTCTCTGGGGTTATTTCCCATTTATACCATCATGTGTGTGTTTGCAAGCTGTCTCCTCCATTAGAATGTGAGCTTCTTGAGGGCAGGTTGTGTTTTTGCCTTTATTTGTATCCATTCACAGCACTTAGTACAGTGCCTGGCACATAGTGGGCACACAATGGATGCTTAGGGTCACCTAAGTGGTTTTATATGGTAGTATCAGAAATTTTAAAAAAAGTAGTCATATACATGTAGTGCCTCAGAGTTCATTTCGAACTTCAAATCTGTGATTTCATCATTGTGGGTATTTCCTCCACAGAAGTCACTTCTCTGCCAGAGTTGGTGGTTTCTCGATGGGTTGGGTCTATGACACTCCAAATTACTCTCTGATAGTCAAACATCTGGTGGTGGTGAGCTTCCTTATATGCAATCAAAATTAAAATGGGAAGGCAAACAATAATGCCCGTCTTTAAGCAATGGAATGGAAGTAATCGGTTCAGAAAAATAACAGTCTTAGGAGAGGTCTACACTGTATCTCTAAAAGCTCTTAGAGAAAGGCTGTCTGATGGAAGAAGATTCAGTTCGGTAGGGAACATTTGGAACATCAGGAGTAAATAAGGGTCAGTGTCTCTCCTCCCAAACAGCTATGGGGTTTTTTCCCTAAAATGCCTGCAATAAGTAATAAATAAGTTTAAATATGGCACTAGCCTGCATTTGCCCTTGATCATGCGCTCTTTCCCATAGGAACGGCCTACTTACTCTTGGCCCGGGATATACTTTGGATTCTTTTTTTAGTAGTGGGGGTAGGATGTGCTAAGTCATTCACACCCTCCCCACAATGACCCTCTTGTTCATTTTCCAGATGGCTAGAGCTAGGGTGCATTGTGTGACCACAAGACAGGTGCTCTCCTTTTATAGATTGAAAAGAAAATTTGTTAGTGTGGACAGCTAAGCAAACAATCTGGTTCACCACCGCCCCCCCCCCCAATAGCCAACGTGCCTGCTTGGGTGGAATTGTGTCCATCTGGACACTTGACAATAATAGTAAAATGTGACCATAAATAAATGGCCAAGAAAGATCTTGAAAACCATCAACTAGTTACCCCACTCACAACTTTTGGCCCCCTTGCCTCCTTACCTCCCATCCGTTAGATAACCAAGTCATTTAGGGAATCAGCTCAACACCAAAGAACACCCATCATGATGCCATCATGGTCCCTTTGTCTTCTAAGTCCAGCACCCTGACTGGGTGTTATCAGAAAAAAAAACATTTTAAAAAATGCTCCCTCTTTTCCTAAAGGAACCTCTGACTTCTGCTGGTCTGTGCTAGGTAAGCTGACACCTCCCCTACACTCATCTGTAGGCAAAAATGGTCTCTATTTTATTTTGAAGTACATAAAATGGTTCCCATGTTGAACATTGGTATCCCTAAAGGCTCTAGGGAGTTCAAACAAGGAACAAAAATATGATCACTGTTACTGATAATAAGATTCACATTCGTATGGCACTTAAGTGTTTAAAAAGCTTTCCTGCCCTGCCTGGTGGTTGCTTAAATATTACTATTCTTCCCATTTTTGGACAAGGAAAATGAGATCCAGAGAGGTTGCCAATGGTCTCAGGGAGCAAAAGTGTTAGAGCTGAGGATCAAACCCAGGTATCCTTAGCTTCCAGACCAGAGTGTGCATTTTCTATTCGGCCACACATCTCCCAGTATTTTTGCACCCCCCTTCCCAGAACTCTGCAGACAGGACCTCATAAGAAATTCCTTTTCAGGATAGACTAGACTGAGAAGAAAGAGCTAAGAGCTTTTCCATCCTCCCTTCAGAACCAAACAAGCACAGCCTCAGTCCAAGTCCCAGCCCTAATGTCGAGAGGCAGAGTTAGCCATCACACCCTGGAGCCAGGGGGCTTAGCCCACTGAGCTGTGCTACCACCTCATTTCCTACCGCCCACTTCTAATCCCTTACTCAGTCAGTCTCATGACATCACTCAAAATGTCAGTGTTCCTCTTTAGATCTTGTTTCAGGCAATTTTACAGGACTGTGCACTATGGTTTAATGAGGAAAATAAATCAAAACTCACAGTGGCAAAGGAGAAGCTAGTGGGCCTAAAGAGTCATTCATCTTGAGGATACAAAGTGGAGGTCTATTTCCTTTTATTACCCCAAAGCTATTAAGTGCAGGGGGGCTAATGAGAGTTAAGGAAAAATACAAATGTGGTCACTGCAGGGAGAAAAAAGCTAGATTGAAAACAAGTAAAAGACGTTCCCAGAAACCCATTCTACTACAAACGCCCCATGAGTCATAGGAGGTTGTACTCTGGGCAATGAAGTGGTTAAAAAAGTGGAGCAGATGGAAACATGATGCCCGCAGGTCTAGGCTTTGTTCTTACCTCTTCAAGGGGTAAAGAATTCAACAGCCTAGTGTGACTATTTGGGCAACAGCCTCATCCATACACACAGCTTTTTTCCTAGCCTTTTGAATTAAGAAGGTCTCTGGGAATGAGATCATCCTCAAAGGCCACTAACTCAGATATCCTTCTTGGAAAGGACCATGCTCAGCTTTGGCTAGGTCCGGGGTCAACTTAAGTAAGTAGTCGCTGAGCACCTAAATCTACTTCCTAGGGAGACTGAAATATTAAACACCCACCTACCAAACAGTTATGACCTGGTTAAGAAAACAAACTCAGAAGCCTGAAATCAGAGATGTCTCTTCAGACTGGCTTTTCCTTCCAAGTCGGCCACCTCGGGCTTGAATCATGCCAGCTACTCTCGGCTCCTCTGCCTCGATAAAAACTACACAACTCAGTGCCTCTGGTGGGGAAAAGCATCCTATTTGCCACCAAGTGTTTTGTGACTGGATCCAAGCACCTGTGACTCCATCAGAAAATGTTAGAGGCATTCCTCATTATGGGAGTTGCTATTACCATCATGGAGAGATAAGACAAACTCACCGTGCTAATTCAACAGAGCAAAACCAGCCGTTGCTAACATTTATGGGGCGCTTCTGTGAACAACAAATACTTACACATTCAAATGACATTGTTTCATTTGAATCTTACAGTAATTCTTTCTTCCAATGTGTATTTATTAAGTGCCTACTAGATATTAGAGACTGTAACAGGTGTTGAGGGTAAAAAGTCAGAAACAAAATAGTCTCTGCTGTCAAAAAGATGATGGTCTATGAGGCAGACTCTGTTAATATTCCCATTTCACAGATAAAGAAACTGAGGCTCATTGAGGCTCATTGCCCAGGGATGCATAGCTAGTGTCTGAATCCAGAGCTAGGTCTTCTTGATTCCAAGCCTAGCATTCTATCCAATAATAATAATAATAACAACTAAGCTTTATATAATGTTTACTAGGTGCCAGGCACTGTGGCAAGTGCTTTATAATTATTATCTCATTTGATCCTTACAACAACCACGGCGAGGAGGTGCTCTTATCAATCCCATTTTACAGAAGAGGAAACTAAGGCAAACAGCGGTTAAGTGACTTGCTTAGGGTCACACAGCTAGCAACTGTCTGAAACCAAATCCGAACTTAGGTCTTCCTGACTTCAGTTGTAGTGCTGTGCTCTGTTCATTGTGTCACCTTGTCGTGTTATCGTGTTGTTCAGTTGTGTCCGACTTCTCGTGACCCTGTGGTCTATAGCACACCAAAACTGTCCATGGGGTTTTCTTGGCAAAGATACTGGAGTGATTTGCTATTTCCTTCTCCAGTGGATCAAGGCAAGGAAAGGCTAAGTGACTTGCCCAGGGTCACATAGCTAGTAAGTATCTGGGGCAAGATTTGAATTCAGGTCTTCCTGACTCCAGGCCCTGCACTCTATCCACTCAACCATCTACTTGTCCCCATATCACACTATGTAGCCTTTTCATGATGTATGCATATGTAAACAAGTTGAATTAAGTTCACAGGATCGTAGAATAATAGATTCAGAGCGGGAAGGACATTAGAAGGACCTAGTGCAACCCTCTCATTTTATAAATGATGAGCCCAGGCTCAAAGGAAGAAATTTATATGTCCAAGTTCACATAGAGAATAAGTAGCAAAGTTGGAGTTTGAACTCAGGCCCTCTGACTCCAAATCAACGCCAAATCTAAATCTTTCCATCGTGCTATGCAGTAGTCAGTCAAGTCAAGAAACACTTATTAGGCACCTACTTTGTGCCCGGTGCTGATTAAGCTCTGAAGGAGCAAAAAAGGCAAAAGCATTTCCTGCCCTCAGAGGCACTTACATTCTATTGGGGGAAACAACACACAAAAAAAATTACTTATAAACAAGATATGTACAGGCGAAAGTGGAGACAATTTTGGGAGGAAGGCACTAGCATCAAGGGGGATGGGGAAAGGCTTTTTGGCAGAAGTTGAGATCTGAGCTGAGTCTTGAAGAAAGCTGGGTAAGTTAGGATGTGGAGACAATGGGCAAGAGAATTACAGGCATGAGGGTGAGGGCAGCTGGGGAGAGGGAGGAGAAGGGGAAGGAAAGGGGAAGGGGAAAGGGAAGGGACTAGATGTTATGTGACTTGCTCAAGATCACATAGCCAGTTATGTATCTAAGATTAGATTTGAACTCAGGTCTTCTAGATTCTATCCCCAGGGCTCTATGCCCCAGGCTTTAAAAGAGAAACAAAGAAATTTATATTTAATCCTGGACTTAATAGGGAGCCACTGGAATTTACTGCATAATCCAGGCAGCATTCCCCTTCCATCTTCGAACAAGGTTTACTAAAACCCAAACAAAGTACTTATGATGAGAACAAAAACTGAAAGCAGTACTCAAGTATTGTATTACATGTACAAGCAGTATACACAAGTATTCTTTTAATACAAAATCTTTGAATGCTATAGAATCCCCAGGATTCTAATCTGAATGCCATCTTTGTCCTGAATCATAATATCTAGTTAGAAGAATCTATCTTTGTTGTTGTCTTGTAGTCGTTTTAGTCATGTCTGACTCTTTGTGACCCCATTTGGGGTTTTCTTGGCAAAGATATTGGAGTGGTTTGCCATTTCCTTCTCCAGCTCATTTTACAGATGAGGACCAGGGGCAAACAGGGTTAAATGACTTGCCCAGGGTCACATGACTAGTAAATGTCTGAAGTCAGATTTGAACTCAGGAAGATGAGCCTTACTGACTCCAGGCCGGATACTCTATCCACTGGGCTACCTAGCTACCCACGTATCTTCTTTAGCCCAGAGCAATATGCCACCACCCACCTATCATCAGGTCTTAGTAGACTGGAAGGAAGAGTAAGTTGGGTTTCTTTTTTTAAGTCTTTCTCAAATTCCTCATAGAATTGGAATCCTGGCAAGCATGCTGATTAAAACAGCAAGGGCATAGAAACCAAGTTACCTTCTTGCACTTTGGAAAGAGGCCTACATTCAGAAAAAAGAGACTATCAGCAACGTCTTTGATGGAGGGGGGACACACAACTTAGATTACAAGCTGCATAGACACAGGACTTTGGTCCTGGGCTGTCTGAACAGAAGCCTGGCTTTTCTAAGACAAAGCAAATACACAATCAGCAGGATTGTCACTAAGTAAAGGTGGGAGAAGGGTAGTGTGTGAAGCAAAGGTTGATGGACTCTTCACCAACGTGAATAATAACAGCTTGCACTGATATGGTGCTGAGAGGTTTGTAAATCACTTTATATACATTATCTCATTTGATCTCTATATACATTAGCTCATCTGATTAATAGCTAGAGCATGAGTCATCCCTTCTATCTGCCCTTCCAGGGATAACAATAAGAAAATCTGATTCACAGAACTGATGAACCTAGGTGCTGGAAGAGTTTTTAGAAATGATCAAAATCTCATTTTACTGATGAGGAAACGGAGATTTGCTTAAAATAGTTTGTGGGGCAGCTCATGATACAGTAGATAAAGTGCCCAGCCTGAAGTCTGGAAGACTGATCTTCCTGAGCTCAAATTTGGCCTCAGATACTTACTAGCTGTGTGACCCTGGGCAAGTCATGTCACCCTGTTTGCCTCAGTTTCCTCATGTGTAAAATGAGCTGGAGAAGGAACTGGCAAACCACTCCAAATTGACCCCAAATTGGGTCAATGAAGAGTCTGAAAGGACCGAACAACAACAAAACTAGTCAGTGACCAAACTGACAATAGGTCTCTCCAACACTCAACCCAGAGTTCATTGCATCATACAAATTTTTCTTGAGGCATGGAAGACACTCTGGGGGAGATAAAATCATAATGGCCTCCATGAGCTTATAATCTAGCTGAGAAGTTTATACATACCCACAGTTTGTACATACCCAGGGACAAAACAACTAAACAGTACCAAAGAATATCCCTGTATTTTAAATGTCAAACCAGTGAACTTGCAAAGAGATGTGTTGAAGCCCAATAAAATGTGACTGACCCTGAGTTTCATAAGATTCTATCCTCCTCCACATGCAATGAAATCACCCTCTGTCCTGTCCCTCAAAGCAGATTGAAATCTTTGTGCATAGATGAAGAAACAGCCCTACTAAATTGTATTTACACTGTAACCACAACTCTGCTTAGTCACTGGCAGTGGGAGCCATCAAAGCATACCTAATCTAAAGGTTAAATTGTAACCAGGGATACTTTCAGCGGTTGAGGGTAATGGCCAGCTTGGAAGGATTTCCAATATTGTTTTCCATCTCAATAAAAGATAGCATTGCTACGTAATTATTTAAAGTGTCCTTGTCAAGGGAACAAGAGCTATTATTTTTTTTCAAACCACCAGCTATTTCTCGATGATGAGATACACAGAACTATTTTGGCTGATAATGTTTCTAACCTATTAGGTTACAATTAACAGGAAAAGAAAGACCCATATTGGGTAGACAGACACAACACCAAAATTCTAATGTCAGACCAGCGTTATTTTTTTTCTCTCTGAAGCTGCTACTGATTAAGAATGATTTCCCCAAACAAGCCCAATATAGGGATGTACTCACAAATGCTTGGTTGGGAGCCAGCTGGTCCACAGTATTTATCCCTTTATAAACGGGAGAATTGTTTTAAATTCTCAATCCTGCCTACAGAATGATGACTCCATCTGCCCTCTGACTGCCTTGCATAGGAGCCATATGATAATGGGCTTGATACTGAAGGGGATCTCACAGGTCATCTGCTCCTTGATTTTTATAAAAGAGGATATCAAGTCCCAGCAAGTTTAAGTGACCTTTCCAAGGTCACACAGGTACTAAGTGGCAGAAAGCCCCGTGCAGGCAATGCAGATCAATCCACTGCTCTGTCCAAATAACTTGTCTGCCAAACCAGTGGAATCTTTTCTGTCAAATGTATAAAAATCCCTTGCTACTAAACTCTGGTAATAACTACTAGAAATTGTAGTTCATAAATATTATGATTTATAAAATGATGGCTCCATACTCACTGCAGGGCACCAGGGAGGCCTGACGGACTTACTTTGCCCTTGACTTAACTGACAGTTAATATTAGGAAGTGACTGGTTCACACTGAAGAACAGAGATGAAGGCCAGCAGGAATCCTCCCCCACCCCCATACACAAAAAAAAAATAAGCAAAGAAATAAAATCACTGCCCAAGAATGATCATGACTCTCACTCCTCTTTGCCCCAAGCTGGGGATAGAGTTGGTTTTCTTCCTGTCCACACAAGCTGCTCAACACAGGTGTGTGTCTCCTGAGGATTCTCAGCCTCCTCACCAACCTCGAGAGGCAATTGCAGTTTTAACTGAAGCTAGCTGCTCTGGCCTGAATGAGGCCCCAGGGACTAACTAACCTGATAATTATGACTTAGTTAAGAATACAATCGCATTTTGCCTTCTAGGCACACAAAGCTGTTCTAAGAGCTTTAAAGGGAAAGAGGCTTTCACTTTCACCTATTTGAACCCCTGAATGACAGAGGGAGAGAGAGAGAGAGGGAGAGGGAAATAGAGATAGAAGAAGAGAGGGAGGAAGGAGAGGGAGGGAGAGAAAGAGACAGAGAAAGGGGGGAAGGAAGGAGAGAGGGAGACAGAGAGACAGAGAGAATCTCAGCACCTCCCACCAAAGTGGTGGCTACTGTACTGACTACTTTCTTGTTTCAAAATGAGACCTGGCAGCACATCTTCAGAGCCAAATGACATTCCTAGTGTGAAGCAGTGCCCACACGTGGGCATAGGAACTACTGGAAGGTTTAAGGCATAGGCTGGGGAGGGGGAGGGTGGGGAATGAAAGCAACAGAGGAAGAGGCTGGGGTAGAGAGAAAAAGAGCAAATAGAGGAAGAGGGAAAGAGCCAGGAGATCAAGAGAAGTCACATCTAGTGATAAGTGATAGAGGTGAGATCATCCTTGGGTGAGAAGAATGGGGGTGGTATAAAGCAACTGTTATTCTAAAGGTCTGCTCCTAATATCTGCATCTAGGTTAAAGGCAGTGAATGTGAATGGCACCCTGGAAGGGGTGGAAAGTTGCAAAAGAGTAGCATAAGGCCGTGTGGTATGCTTAATCAGGGAGAGCTACCTTGCTTTGCCTTGATGATAAAAGAAAGGAGAGAAAGAAGGAAGAAACAAAAAGAGGGAGAGAGGAAGGAAGGAAGGGAAGAAGGAGGGAAGGAAGGAAGGAAGGGAAGAAGGAGGGAAGGAAGGAAGGAAGGGAAGAAGGAGGGAAGGAAGGAAGGGAAGAAGGAGGGAAGGAAGGAAGGAAGGGAAGAAGGAGGGAAGGGAAGAAGGAGGGAAGGAAGGAAGGAAGGGAAGAAGGAGGGAAGGAAGGAAGGAAGGGAAGAAGGAGGGAAGGAAGGAAGGAAGGGAAGAAGGAGGGAAGGAAAGAAGAAGGGAAGGAAGGAAGGAAGGGAAGAAGGAGGGAAGGAAGGAAGGAAGGGAAGAAGGAGGGAAGGAAGGAAGGAAGGGAAGAAGGAGGGAAGGAAGGAAGGAAGGGAAGAAGGAGGGAAGGGAAGAAGGAGGGAAGGAAGGAAGGAAGGGAAGAAGGAGGGAAGGAAGGAAGGAAGGGAAGAAGGAAGGAAGGAAGGAAGGAAAGAAGGAAGGAAGGAAGGAAGGAAGGAATTGCCTACTATGTGCCAGGCATTGGGTTAAGTGTTTTACAAATATTGTCTCATTTGATTCTCACAACAACCCTGTGAGGCAGGCACTATTATTGTCCTCATTTTACAGTCGAGGAAATTAAAGTAAATAGAGGTTAAGTGACTTGTCCTGGGGTGGGAGAACTTATGGGTTGATTATGTACAAAAATCTCAGGGCTTTTTTTTAAACACTAGAAGGACCAGGTATGTCAACTGACACAAATTTTAAAAGTAATTTTATTATAATTTCTCCTATCTGTGCAAATACCTTTTAAATAGACATAATTACAAGCAGATGTTATATTTTACTTTGAGATAAAAAAACATATAATTATCTCAATTTTCTTTGCCTTGTGGATAAAAAAAAGTACTGCATCAACTGAGACATCTTGGTCCTTCAAGATACTTTTAAATTCTGGTCCTTCTAATGGTCAGACCCCCATGGAAAATTTATGGGGACACAGATAAGAGTGAAACCCAAGTGGTGCATGGGCCTCAATCTATACTGGTGGTGTTGCACAGTGGATAGGGCAATGGCTCTGAGGTCAAAGGACCTAGATTCAAATTCTACCTCTGAAGCTTACTACCTTGTGTCACATGGGTCAGATATTAACCTGCCTGGGTCTCAGTCATCAACTGAAAGAGGAGAGAGTTGGATTTGATGACCTCTGTCGTCCTTTCCACCTAATGATCTATAATGCCAAGAGTACCTGCATTCAAACTAAAACAAAGGAGGGGGTCAGGCCACTTCTCTGGTCATTGGTTGCTCTTTAATCACTTCCCTCCCACCACAGAATGGAGCCTCCTAAGCCATGGGTAGGGGGTAGAGAGGAGCTATTTGTCCCAGCTGATGGATAGCTCCGGGTTGTGTGACACTGGTGCCTAGTTCAGGAGCTATTCATTGGCTACATCAGTGTCTGAGGTTAGCTATTCTTGTCCTAAAAGAAGGTGGAAAGTTCAGAATACTATTTAACTGAAGTTACTATGGCTAAGCAACCGAACCTCTCGGGACTTAGGTTTCATAGGATCCTAGGATCATGGATCTCAAACTCAAAGGCACCTCAGGAGCCCTATAGTCCAATCCCCTCATCTAACAGATGAAGAAACTGAGCCCCAGAGAGTTGACTTGCCCAAGGTTACTCAAGTAGTAAATATCAGAACGAGGATTTGAACCCAGGTCTTATGAATTTAGGGGGCAGTGCTTTCTATAAAATGAAGGCTGGACTAGGTCCCCTATAGCTTTAAATGTATAATCTTTGTCTCCTGTGTCCTCCATACTGTCAATATTTGCCATTTCCCTAAACTGTAGTCCTTCAGCTCATTTGCACACAAGAGAAACTCAAAAAGCTGTATTGATTGAACTCAATTGAACAGAAATAACCTAACGGGTGGGGTCATGTAGTGGTGTCCAAACCTGGTGCCCAAACTAAGGAAGCTTGGAGCAGGTGAGGGTCTGAAAGGGAGAGGCCTCAAGAATGCTCCCCTGAAATGTTTCTCAGCTTAGAAGAGAGACCCCCTAAGCTTTTTGAGAGGAGCTATTTTTATTCTTCCCCTCCCCCAAACCTTGGAGAAAAAAAGTGGGGAAGGGGAAATGCTGACAGTGAAGTTCTCTGGGTATAATGGAGCAAAGGGCTATCAGCCATGAACCACCACTTTCCCCTCTTGCTGAGAATCCTAGAGAGGAGTATGACTGAGGGGGAGAAGGGTGGAAAATGGCAACGGGAAGGGAAGTGGTAATATGTCAGCTTCACAAATCTCCCAATGGAGCCTGACCTACTAACTTTAACCCTTTTACCTAGATTGGATGTAGGGCAACCCATGCTTTACGACTTAGGGGGTCACACGATGATAAGGTCCATTATCTGTGGGACACATCACAAAACCAGCTGCAAACTCTCAGAATTCCTGGATCCTATAGGGAGGCTGCAGCTGCAAGGCACGTTCAGCTCTATTTTGCACAGTTCCATTCCCAGACTGTGAGCTTCAGCTTGAAATGGTGCTTCTTCATTTCAGTCTTCAACCCGAGGTAATAGTTAGCATTGACCAAGCTTCCTTAAATGCCATTTATAGTCAGTGTAATCTAATGGACAGCTAGTGGTGGGCCTGGAGTCAGGAGATTCTCCCATTCACATGCCACCTGGGATGCTCACAAGTGCTGCAGTCACAGGTGAGTCACTTAATCTCTCTGGTCTTCGGGTCCCTTATCTGTAAAATGTGGATGACATTACCTGCCACAGCTGCCTATCACAGAGGGTCATGGCAGTGAGGAGCCCCAGGAGGCAGTGTGATACAAGGAAAGAGCAAAGATTTGGGAACAGTAGGTGCTGTGGTTACTGCCTGTGTGACCTTGGACAAGTCATTTTCCTTTTGTCTCTGTTTCCTTACCTGTAAAATGGGGGGAGTGTTGAACGTGAGTCCCCTAAAGTCACTCCCAGCTCAAAATCTATGACACTAGATGTGTAAGAGCTTTCAAAAATTTAAAACATAATGCAAGTGTTAAATATTGCAGTAGAGTTCAAAGCTCTGATTTAGAATCTTCAGAGTGAAAAGTTCAAAACACAAAACATCAAAAATTCAAGGGGAAAGAAAGTAGGAATGAGAAGCAGAAATAATTATTTTCTCCTTCTGGTAGGCCTTGTTGGTAAAATTCTTTCTTTTTATTTTTTTTTGTTCAGTTGTTTCAGTCATGTCTGACATTTTATGACCCCTTTGGGGGTTTTCTTAGAGAAGATTCTCAGTGGTTTGCCATTTCCTTCTCCAGCTTATTTTACAGATGAGGAAACTGAGGCAAACAGGGTTAAATGACTTGCCAAGGGTCACACAGCTAGTAAGTATCTGTGGCCAGATTTGAACTTACAAAGATGAGTCTTCCTGATTCCAAGCTGGGCACTCTATCCACTGTGTCTCCTCGCTGCCCTCCTTGAGGAAATCTACTATTCAATAAGCACTTTGCTTACAATTCACACTGACTTGCTTTTCCCTCCCCACCTCCTCAAACTCTACAACAATTTTTTAGTGAATCTTTGTTGGATTACATAGGATTTTATTAGCCAAACCAAAAACAGTTTTCAATAGTTAAATAAATGTTTTCAATTGTTTAGAGAAGAGTTAGAATGTCAACTCGCAATACTAGTATTGTACTAATAATACTCTTTCTCTGTCATGTATAAGTCATTCTCTAATGGGCTCTCTCCAAAGTTACCAATGATACCTTAAATGCCAAATCCAATGGCCCATCCTCAATCTTTTCCTTCTCGGCCTCTTTGCAGGCTTTGACACTGTTGATCACTCCAGTTTCCTTAATATTCTCTTTAAGTTTTGGGGACTTTCCTGTTTGTCTTCCTGTCTATTTGACTACTGAGTTTTCTTTATTGGAGTTTCATCCAGGTCATGCCCACTATGCATGGATGCCTCACAGCATCCTATCCTGGGCCCTCCCCTCTTCTCCCTCTATACTATTTCACTTGAGGATCTCATCAGCTCCCACAGATTTAATTATCATCTCTATGCTGATGATTCTCATACCTACTTATCCTGCTCTAAGCTCTCTGCTGTCCTCCATATTTGTTTCTCCCAATGATTTTTAGACATCTGGAACTAGGATGTCTAGTAGAACATCTTAAATTCAACATGTCCAAAACTGAACTCATCATCTTTACCCCAAAACCTTCTCCCTTCCAAATTTCACTATCACTATCAAGGGTACCACCATCCTCCCAGTCACAACTTAGGGGTCATCCTTGATTTCTCACCATCCTTCTCTGCCCATATCCAACCTGTCACCGAGGCCTATTGATTTCACCTTTGTGGCATCTCTAGAATATGCTCCCTTCTTTCTTGTGACATTGCCATCACCGTGCAGTTGCTCATCTCCTCATGTCTAGACTTGGTCAGCGTGTCACAAGTCTCTCCCCTCTTGAGTCGACCCTCCATTAAGCTCCCAAAGTGCCAATGATGTCACACTCCTACAACAACACTGGCTCCCTATCACATCCAGGGTTAAATACAAAATCCTCTGTTTGATACACAAGATCCTTCATAACCTGTCCCCCACCCCACATTTCCAGTCTTCTTATACCTTACCCCCAAACTCTTTGATCCACTGACACTTGCTGGTGCTGGTGCTTGAACAAGACTAAGAGTGGTCTCCCACTCTTAGAATTCTCTTCCTTCTTATCTTTGCTTCCTGGCTTTCCTAGCTTCCTTCAAGTCCCAGATAAAATCCCATCTTCTACAGGAAGCCTTTCCTCACTCCTTCTATCAACCCTTTCCTATTTATCCTATAAATAGCTTATTTGCACATACTTATTTTCATGTTCTCTCCCTCATTAGATTGTAAACTCCTGGAGGAGTGGGCCAATCTTTTGCCTTTCCTTGTATCCCTAACTCTTAGCAGAGCGCTGGCACACAGTAGATACCTAATAAACACTTACTGATGGACTGACTGACAAGAAAGTACTTTTCAAAACTCTAGCATAATAGGACTCTTCCTAAGTACCCAACTTATTATTAAGGACTGGCAATAACCAGGGTGAAACAGAATCAATGATAACAAGGACAACGCAAAAAGGAAGTAAAGGAAGAAACTTTCTCAAATTACAGTTTTCACCTACAGGAAGTTCTTGGAATTCAAGAGCCTCAGAGTACACACCTGGGTCAAGGGTCAGTAGGGACGTCATTTATCACCTCTTATGAGGCTCATTGCCCTGATTGTGATTATTTCCTTCTTTTATGGTGCCATTCAGAGAATTCCTGCCAAGGTACCTCACTTGACTTCTCATCTGGTACCCGTAATTTGACAGAATTCCTCCCATTTGTTTCTCTTGATCTTTTGCCTCAACTCATCCTAGATAGTTGGCAGTAACAAGTCCAGGGGTGGGGAACCTGTGGCCTCCAGGACACATGTGGCCCTCTAGGTCCTCAAGTGTGGCCTTTTGACTGAATCCAACCTTCACAGAACAAATCCCCTTAATAAATGGATTTGTTCTGTAAAACTTGGCCTCAGTCAAAAGGTTGCACCCAAGGACTAGAGTCTAGTCTTAGAATTATCTTAGTCTGGTAATGTAGGTTTAGGAGGTAAAGGGGATAAGGGTTGGGAAGTTCTGAAGCCATTATCTTTACCTACTAGCTTTCAAATGTCAACTGAAAGTTTGGTGAGATAGAAAATCTTAGTCTCATCTAAGTTAGACATTCATATCAGTTTTACCTAATTACCCCAATGATACACTGGAAACACCAAATTCCCAACTGTCAAGCTGCCTTCATTTCAGCATTCATCCATTGAGAACTTTCATTCATCTTCCTTCTATCCATGAATAGATAGGCTGCTCTCTGGGGTAGAGTTAGCATTCTTAATGACTTCCCTAGTCACACTGATAAATCCTTTATCTACATTTCTCTAGGCTTCACATCAATTTCTCTCTCATTTTACCCCAACTTGTCTTTGTTCAACTTATTTCCAGAAACTATAAATCTTTCTTGTAGAACTTTAATAAGCTGGTGGTTTTTGTTTTTTTTTTAAATACAAAAATTGATTAAGAAATTACTGGATTTAGGGTCAGTGGACCTGGATTTGACTTCTGGCAAGTTGTATAATCTCTCTGGGCTTCAGCTTCCCCATTCATAAAATGAAGAAGTTGGGTTTGCTGAGCATCCTTGAAGTCCCTAAATGGGTTACAGGATTTGGAGCTGGAAGGCTAGCCCAGGATACTCATTGTACAATCACAGAGTCCCAGTAAGAGCCTGAAGGGACCCTACAAGAGCATATAGAACCAACCACCTGATTTTACAGATGAAGACATCAAAGCCCAGGTTGGTTAAGGGACTTGTCCAAAGTCACCCAGATAGTCAGCAGTAGAACTGATCTACCTCCAAATCTTATAATAGAATCTTAGTATTAAAACTTTTTCTTTTAAGAGTTCTAGGGGCAGTTAAGTGGCACAGTTGATAGAGCACTGGCCTGGGAGTCAGGAGTTCCTGAGTTCAAATCTGGACTTAAATACTAACTAGCTGTGGGACCCTAGGCAAGGCATTTAACCCTGACTGCCTCCAAAAACAAACCAAAAAAGAATTCTAGGAGAGTACTGATTTATTATGTCTTTTCCATTTCATATATATATATATGTGTGTGTGTGTGTGTGTGTGTGTGTAAAAAATATATGTGTATATGTATGTATATATGTGTGTATATATGTCTATATACATATATGTGTATACTCATACACATTTTATATATGTGTATATATACATATATAAACATATACATATACACACATATAATGTATATATACATATACACACATAATACACATATGTTTACATATATTTTACATATATATTTAAGT
Source organism: Trichosurus vulpecula (assembly GCF_011100635.1). Classification (NCBI taxonomy): domain Eukaryota; kingdom Metazoa; phylum Chordata; class Mammalia; order Diprotodontia; family Phalangeridae; genus Trichosurus; species Trichosurus vulpecula. The sequence continues at coordinate 232,575,144 of NC_050578.1, read as the reverse complement.
AGCTATTTAATTATACAATCTAAAACAAAAATTTAAAAATATTCATATGAAAGCTTCCTATGAACAAATTCACCATCATTCAGGTCTAGAAATTGTTACATAGATTATGCTATGTTAAAAATAATTTTAGGGATTATAAGAAATAAAGCTTATTGACATGTTCAAGGATAATTAAATCAACTTCTGCCCTAAATCATAATTTACAGCAGATAAAAAGAAATATGTACTAATTAAGAGTCAGAAATGTCAAATAACCATAAAATATCTTGTTTAAAGCCAGCCCTATTGGCTAATCAGCTTTAGGAACATGAAAGCACTTTTTGCATCCATATATTCTACTTTACAAAGCAGTGGGAGAGGTAGCCTTGCTATATAGCAGATAAAGAATTTGCCTTAGAGCCACGAAGACCTGGGTTCATGTTCTACTTCTGACGCAAACTGGCTTTAGGATCCTGGGCAAATCACTTAATCTCTCAGTGCAGTAGGCAATTTTCTAAGACAGGGTTTCTTCTTTTGGATTCTATGAGTAAATTTCAAAGGGTCTATGAAATAGGATGGGGAAAAATACACCTTTATTTTCACTAACTGCTAATTGAAATTTAACATTTCCTTTAATTAAGAATTTAAAAAAATATTCTCAGAAGGGATACATTTCACCAGATTGCCAAATGAGTCCATGACTTAAAAATGGTTAAGAGCCCTTACTGTAAGATTATAAATTACTGGACAGTTGCTGGCCTGTATGGATAGAGAAAATTTCCTTAACAAGAGTTCTTTATAGCGATAAATCATATGTCTGGACCAAAATAAAACAAAATGAACAAAAAAACAAGAAGAATAGAATCTAAAATAGTCCATTTGTATACTTTAAAGTGATTCAGAGATGAAATGAAATTACAAATACAATCTCCATCCTGACAAACTCCAGCATCCCAAAATACAAAAATAAGCCCAGCTGTGATCTGTGATAATTCTATTAGCACAGCAATCAAGCATTAAATTAAACTGTCTCCTTCAGATTTCCTTCACTGCTGCAGGGAGAAATGTACATTGTAAGACCTGTGTTCTAGCTAATAAGGTTTTCTACCCAACCACATATTTATAGGAAAACATAAGTAAACAAAGCACATCCAGCAAGCTCCACCGAGGCCATTTCAATAACTAAGGTGTGGCAGGTTCTATGCTGGGCTGTCCCGGTCTAATCCTTGCTGTATTTCATTCTCAATGAGTATTTTGCCAGGGTATCACCTGAGGAAGGACATTTCTATGAATTGTTCAAATAATGCCTTTCCTCTGCTAATAACAATATAAATAATAAGTTAATCTACCTTCCATTGCTCTAGGATCATAACCTCAAGTTTTATTTTTCTCAGTTCTTTTTTACTAGACTAAAAAATCCTATCAGTTTTAGGAAGGGTCTCTCCATCTTTCGATGCTGAGCCCCTCCAAAAGCTTCTCTAAGAAAGGCTAAACCTCTTGCCCAGTTATTCATTCTGAGGATGACTTCAGGGTTTATCCACTGGCTACTGTGCCCTCCTATGTGCATGATGCCAAAGGATTCTGAATACCAAAGATTCTGTTTGCTGTAAGTGAACTCCTCAGATGCATTAGAAGTTGCACTTTGGTCCCTACAATTTCACCCAACAGAGTTATGGTGTTCACCATATGCATGGTTATCTCGATACATTAGAAAGCTGAATCTTCAGTATATTTACAGATGGCCCACAGAGCTACCACTAGAATTTATGGTACTTCTCATCAAGTGGGTTGAGTATTTCAGAAGACCCAACCAAAAAAATGGTAGCAATGAAGAAAGGGGATGACATTTCTCTCTGAGGGCAAAGGCTATAAACACCCTACCAAAAAATACAAGAAAATCCAATTAAAAATTAAATATCTCATGCAAATCTGAGTTCCTAAAATTGTTTCCAAAGTAACAAAGAACAGAGTTCACAGACATAGGATTTGGGCTTAGAGCAAGC